>NC_135784.1:11303228-11618728 GCF_051106095.1 Pogona vitticeps
ATATGCCAGCAAGTTTGGAAAACTCAACAGTGCCCAGAGGATTGGAAAAGATCAGTCTACATCCCAATACCAAAAAATGGCAGTGCTAAAGAATGCTCCAACTACTGTACAATTGCACTCATTTCACACGCTAAGAAGGTTGTACTCAAAATCCTACAAGGCAGGCTTTAGCAGTATGTGGACCGATAACTCCCAGAAATACAAGCTGGATTTGGAAGGGGCAGAGAAACTAGCGACCAAATTGCTAACATGCGCTGGAACATGGATAAAGGCAGAGAGTTCCAGAACAACATCTACTTCTGCTTCATTGACTACGCAAAAGACTTTGACTGTGTGGACCATGGCAAACTATGGCAAGTTTTTTTAAAAAATGGGAGTTCCTCACCATCTTATCTACCTCCTGAGAAATCTATATATGGTACAGGAAGCAACAGTTAAAATGGAATATGGAATTAGGAGAGAGCAAAAATGGTCTGAAGCTCAACATCAAAAAACAAACAAACCAAGATCATGGCCATTGGTCCCATCATCCCTAGGCAAATGAAAGAGGAAGATAGGGAGGCAGTGAAAGATTTTACTTTCTTGGTCTCCATGATCACTGCAGATAGTGACAGGAGCCACAAAATTAAAAGACGCCTGCTTCTTGGAAGGAAAGTGATGAGAAACCTAGACAGCATCTTTAAAAGCAGAGACATCACCTTGCCAACAAAGGTCCGCATAGTTAAAGCTATGGTTTTTCCATTAGCGATGTATGGAAGTGAGAGCTGGACCATAAAAGAAGGCTGACTGCTGAAGAATTTATCCTTTTGAATTGTTGTGCTGGAGGAGACTTTTGAGAATCCCCTGGACTGCAAAGAGATCAAACCTATCAGTTCTAAAGGAAATCAACCCCGAGTGCTCACTGGAAGGACAGAGCCTGAAGCTGAGGCTCCAGTACTTTGGCCATCTCATGAGAAGAGAAATCTCCCTGGAAAAGACTCTGATGTTGGGAAAGTGTGAAGGCAGGAGGAGAAATGGATGATAGTAGGATGGACAGTGTCACTGAAACAATCAACATAAATTTGACCAAACTCTGGGTGGCAATAGAAGACAGGAGGGCCCTTCACTCCCAGGTTTGTACAAGAGGGATGGGCTTTTATGAATGAATACGGAACCAGACTGCTGCCACATAACATTGAAAAGTTGGCAGAATAGTTTTAAAACAGAATCCTGGAGGAAAGCTGACAGGAGATGAGCAGCATTCATTTTGGGACTCCTCCTCCCTATGGAATGAGGGTGGAGATGCTAGAGAACTAGAAAGTGATGATAATGTAGGAATTAGGACTGGGAGAGTGATTGGTTGCTGCCTTGTCGTGGCGAAGGGGCTTGAGTAACTCAGAGAAACTATGGGCTATGCCGTGCAGGGACACCCAAGACGGACAGGACATAGTGGAGAGTTCCGACTAAACGCAATCCACCTGGAGTAGGAAATGGCAAGCCACTCCAGTATCTTTGCCAAGAACGCCCCATGATCAGAAACAAAAGGCTAAAAGATATGACGCTGGAAGATGGGCCCCTCAGGTCGGAAGGCGTCCAACATGTTACTGAGGAAGAGCGGAGGACAAGTATAAGTAGCTCCAGAGCTAATGAAGTGGTTGGGCCAAAGCCGAAAGGACGCTCAGCTGTGGACGTGCCTGGAAGTGAAAGGAAAATCCAATGCTGCAAAGAAAAATACTGCATAGGAACCTGGAATGTAAGATCTATGAACATTGGGAAGCTGGAGGTGGTCAAACAGGAGATGGCAAGAATAAACATCGACATCCTGGGCATCAGTGAACTAAAATGGACAGGAATGGGCGAATTCAGCTCAGATGATTATCATATCTACTATTGTGGACAAGAATCCCGTAGAAGGAATGGAGTAGCCCTCATAGTCAACAAAAGAGTGGGAAAAGCTGTAATGGGATACAATCTCAAAAATGATAGAATGATGTCAATACGAATCCAAAGCAGACCATTCAACATCACAATAATCCAAGTTTATGCAACAACCAGCATTGCTGAGGAGACTGAAATTGAACAATTCTATGAAGATTTACAACACCTTCTAGAAATGACACCAAAGAAAGATGTTCTTCTCATTCTAGGGGACTGGAATACTAAAGTAGGGAGCCAAGAGATAAAAGGAACAACAGGGAAGTTTGGCCTTGGAGTTCAGAACAAAGCAGGACAAAGGCTAATAGAGTTTTGTCAAGAGAATAAGCTGGTCATCACAAACACTCTTTTCCAACAACACAAGAGGCGACTCTATACATGGAAATCACCAGATGGGCAATATCGAAATCAGATTGATTATATTCTCTGCAGCCAAAGATGGAGAAGCTCTATACAGTCAGCAAAAACAAGACCTGGAGCTGACTGCGGTTCTGATCATCAGCTTCTCATAGCAAAATTCAAGCTTAGACTGAAGAGATTAGGAAAAACCACTGGGCCACTCAGGTATAATCTAAACCAAATCCCTTATGAATACACAGTGGAAGTAAAGAACAGATTTAAGGAACTAGATTTGGTGGACAGAGTGCCTGAAGAACTCTGGATAGAGGCTCGTAACATTGTCCAGGAGGCAGCAACGAAAACCATCCCAAAGAAAAGGAAATGCAAGAAAGCAAAGTGGCTGTCCAACGAGGCCTTAGAAATAGCAGAGAGGAGAAGGGAAGCAAAATGCAAGGGAGATAGGGAAAGTTACAGAAACTTGAATTCAGACTTCCAAAGAATAGCAAAGAGAGACAAGAGGGCCTTCTTAAATGAACAATGCAAAGAAATAGAGGAAGATAACAGAAAAGGAAAGACCAGAGATCTGTTCAGGAAAATTGGCCATACTAGAGGAACATTTTGCGCAAAGATGAACATGATAAAAGACAACAATGGGAGGGACCTAACAGAAGCAGAAGACGTCAAGAAGAGGTGGCAAGAATACACAGAGGAATTATATCAGAAAGATTTGGATATCCCAGACAACCCAGACAATGTAGTTGCTGATCTTGAGCCAGATATCCTGGAGAGCCAAGTCAAGTGGGCCTTAGAAAGCCTGGCTAACAACAAGGCCAGTGGAGGTGATGGCATTCCAGTTGAACTATTTAAAATCTTGAAAGATGATGCTGTTAAGGTGCTACATTCAATATGCCAGCAAGTTTGGAAAACTCAACAGTGGCCAGAGGATTGGAAAAGATCAGTCTACATCCCAATCCCAAAGAAAGGCAGTGCCAAAGAATGCTCCAACTACCGTACAATTGCACTCATTTCGCACGCTAGCAAGGTTATGCTCAAAATCCTACAAGGTAGGCTTCAGCAGTATGTGGACCGAGAACTCCCAGAAGTACAAGCTGGATTCCGAAGAGGCAGAGGAACTCGAGACCAAATTGCTAACTTGCGCTGGATTATGGAGAAAGCCAGAGAGTTCCAGAAAAATATCTACTTCTGCTTCATTGACTATGCGAAAGCCTTTGACTGCGTGGACCACAGCAAACTATGGCAAGTTCTTAAAGAAATGGGAGTGCCTGACCACTTTATCTGTCTCTTGAGAAACCTATATGTGGGACAGGAAGCAACAGTTAGAACTGGTCATGGAACAACTGAGTGGTTCAAAATTGGGAAAGGAGTACGGCAAGGCTGTATATTGTCACCCTGCTTATTTAACTTATATGCAGAATACATCATGCGGAAGGCTGGACTGGAGGAATCCCAAGCTGGAATTAAGATTGCGGGAAGAAATATCAACAACCTCTGATATGCAGATGATACCACTCTGATGGCAGAAAGTGAGGAGGAATTAAAGAACCTTGTAATGAGAGTGAAAGAGGAGAGTGCAAAAAACGGTCTGAAACTCAACATCAAAAAAACTAAGATCATGGCCACTGGTCCCATCACCTCCTGGGAAATAGAAGGGGAAGATATGGAGGCAGTGTCAAATTTTATCTTCCTGGGCTCCATGATCACTGCAGATGGAGACAGCAGCCCTGAAATTAAAAGGCGCCTTCTTCTTGGGAGGAAAGCGATGACAAATCTGGACAGCATCTTGAAAAGCAGAGACATCACCTTGCCAACAAAAGTCCGAATAGTCAAAGCTATGGTTTTTCCTGTCGTGATGTATGGAAGTGAGAGCTGGACCATAAAGAAAGCAGACCGCCGAAGAATTGATGCCTTTGAATTGTGGTGCTGGAGGAGGCTCTTGAGAATCCCCTGGACTGAAAGGAGAACAAACCTATCAGTTCTAAAGGAAATCAGCCCTGAGTGCTCACTGGAAGGACAGATCCTGAAGCTGAGGCTCCAATATTTTGGCCATCTAATGAGAAGAAAAGACTCCCTGGAAAAGACCCTGATGTTGGGAAAGTGTGATGGCAAGAGGAGAAGGGGACGACCGAGGATGAGATGGCTGGACAGTGTCTGCGAAGCAACCAACATGAACCTGACACAACTCCGGGAGGCAGTAGAAGACAGGAGGGCCTGGCGTGCTCTGGTCCATGGGGTCACGAAGAGTCGGACACGACTAAACGACTAAACACACACAGAGTGATGGGATGGGGTTGTTGGTCCACTGGAAGGAGAAGCAAACAAGCAGCACTTTGTGTGGGACCCCAATGTAGGTGCTTTTAGGCAAATGCCCGAAGCGTCTCAGGAAAGATGAGAGAGCTGGAACAGTTGGAGGGAAGATATAAGATTGATATAGTGGTGGGATTCAGAGAACCACAGGGATGCTGCAATCCCAAACCATAAACTCTACAGGAGGGATGGGGAGGGGCGTGTTGGAGGTGTAGGTGGGACGTTCTCCCCAACCCCTTGGGTAGCGGACCTTTTCAGATAACAGACACCAGACCACATTTCCTTCAACCGAGTTTCCTGGTTTCATGAAACAGGCTGCAGCAAATACCGATCCGCCGTCATGGGGGTTCCCAGCCAACCAGAGACCGAGAGCTAAGGATCCCAACTCTTTCTATAATCATCACAAAGCAAGCTTGTTTTCTTCTTTCTGCAGAAGCCTATTCTGCCTTCCTCACGGCCACTCCTTTTGGGAACAGACCAGGTTCCCCCTTGCAAGACCAGTTCGAGCCCCCGCCTGGGTCGAGCACCCTGTTACAGTCCAGACACCCATCAATTTGAACTGTGGGTCAACCCAGGTCTATGCTGGGTTGATGAGGATCATGAAGGAAGAACCAATGCAGTTAGAATTTATTCAGAAAAAAGGGGCAATGCAGAGCTACGGCAGCGATAGCAAAGGGAATTCCCAGGACTCTAGGGACCCTTGAGTAAACTCTGGGTCACCAGACCCCCCCAGCAGTGGAAAGGGGAGGCAAGCTTTACAGGAGAGTAGGGCTTGCAGTGAAGGAGAGCTGGAAAAAGTCCGAATTCAGACAGCAATCTGCCTTACAGAGATGTCCAGCACTCTGCCTTGCCGGTAATTCTCCTTTCAACCTGCGACACCAGATTTGGTGGACAAGGTACTTGATCGCTGTCGGGCCACCTCCTCCTTCTCCCTTGACCCTTGCCCAGCCTGGCTAATCAAAACAGCCAGGCCAGTAACAACAGAATTTTCCACTGAAATAATTAATGGGTCTTCTCAGGAGCGCAAGGCTTCCCTTGCCCTCGAGGAGACACTTATTAGGCCCATTAGGAAGAAACCAAATTTGGCGGCGGACGATATTGGCAATTATAGGCCCACTGTCAATGTTTCCATCCTTAGTAAACTGGTGGAGAGGGTGGTGGCAGACCAGCTTCAGACGCTCTTGGACAAAACCAATGCCCTGGATCCCTTTCAGTCGGCCTTCCGGCCGCGCTATGGTACAGAAACGGCACTGGTCACACTGTTGGATGACCTATTGAGGGAGCCGATGGGGGCAAAATGTCCTTGTTGGTCCTCCTTGACATCTCAGCTGCCTTCGATACAGTCAACCACGATATGCTCCTGGGGAGGCTCTCTCAGCTAGGAATCGGTAGCCTGGCGCTTGCCTGGCTCTGATCCTTCTTGGAGGACTGTCCCCAGAGAGTACAACTCAAAAATAAACCGTAGTTAAGTGAAAACCCCGCCCTCCGCCCTTGTACAGCAACCAGAAGATGACATAACTGTATTTGAATGAATGTAGATCTTTGTACAGAAAAAACAACACCTGAAAATAAGCCCTAATGGGTTTTTTGGAGCAAAAGTTAATATAAGACCCTGTCTTATTTTCGGGGAAGCACGGTAGTAATTATGTTGTTGCACATATAAGGTTGATATGGGCTGAAAATGGGATAGCTTGTCAGAGTCATTATCTGTCCGAAAAAATTCCCATCCGTCCAGAACTCCCCTCTCCTTTAGTGCCTCTGTCCATGGAATTTTAGCCAATAATTTCCAAAATTTACAAAAATTGGCTTTCATGAAGTCTAGAATGCATGTGTGATTACACTTCGCTTCCCCTTCCCACTGTGTAACGACTTCCAAGAGAGGGTGGTCACTCCCACCTACGGTTCCCACCACTTCATCCTCATTAACAAGGTGGTCCCTGTTGGCGAAGATGAGATCTAAAATAGCTGTTCCCCTTGTTGCCTTTCTGGACCATGAAATTCCCTGCAAGCCCAGAAAGGAATTTGTTGGACCTTGTGCTCTTGGCAGAGTCTAACAACCATCATATACCGGGATAGATGAAATCTCCCATTACTACTGCATCTTCCCCTGTTGAATGTGTGGCCATCTGCTCCAGGAAGGCTTGAGACTATCTGTGCATGGACCAATCTGGGGAGTGACAATTGCATCCATGCAGGGAAGTTAGCAGATCGTTTAAGAGGGAAGTGGATTGGACCACAGGAACTTTCTGGTTCTCCATTGACAGCGTTGTGTCCAGAAGAATGCCCAGTGTGCACTGGGAACAACACAAAGCACGGACATCAGGGGCTCCCAGTTGGAGGACCCCCCGTCTTGTTTAGGTTCAGCCTTAGTCTATTGTCCCCTTAATATTCCCACTGAAGGAGAAGGTGGGAACAGAAATGACTTTATCTGTTAATCAATTATCCTAAGAGTCCAAATTAGAGGTGGATGGTGCAAAGCACAATTCCCCAGTCTGGCTTGTCTGTTCAGGGGGAACAAGAAGGGAGCCTTGAAGGGGAATCCCCACACCCCAAATCAGGATGACCAAGGTCTGCCTCTTCTGAAGAGGACCTGCCGTTGGTGACCATGAGGTTGAAGTCAGCAGGAGTGAGATCTTTTAAAAAACCCACTTAAATAAAATGCAAAGAAAAACATACCGTCAAACAGGAACATTTTACAAATGTTCAAAGAGGAAGTGTGGTGTCGTGGATGGAGTACCAGACTGGCAACCAGGAGAGCTGGATTCAAATCCCTGCTTGGCCAGGGATACTGAGAGGAGAGAGAGTGTGTGGCAAGGCTACTTAAGCCACCTCTTGAAATCTCACTTACCTTGCAAACGGTGGAGGGATCCGGGGTTTGGTTCTTTCTTTCTGGTCCCAAAACAGCAAAGACAACTCGGCTCAGTCTCACCCCTTCCTAGGAGAAAAGAAAAAGAAAAACATCAGCCTGGAGGCTTCATGGATAAAGCATATCAAAAATATTTCCTTGGCAGATGTGCCTTCGTCATGTTGATGTTGAAGGGGGTCACATCCCCATCTTTCTCTGTCTCTCTTCTTCAGGCAACAGAACAAGAAGAACAGACAGGGAGCGAAAAAAGAAACCGAAGGAAGGAAGGAAGGAAGGAAGGAAGGAAGGAAGGAAGGAAGGAAGGAAGGAAGGAAGGAAGGAAGGAAGGAAGGAAGGAAGGAGCATCTATTGCTGGGCTCTGAGATAAAAGCTCCCCCCCGTCCCAGTGAGGTGGGGGCAACAGCAGGGAACCGGAGAGCAACAGGACCTGCGATGAAAGCACCAGCAAACAACAGTGTATTTTCCCCAGTATTTATTTAAAATATTTTTACCCCACCATTCTGCTTTAAAAGGGCCCAAGGCTACTCATGTAAATTTTTTAAACACAAAATCAACATCTAGAAAACACCAGAGCCTGTGTGATGTAGGGGACTGATGGTTGCTCCAGGCCTTCTGTTCTCAGGGGAACATTCGTTATTTTTTGTCCCCTCAAGGATCCCAAGGAAGGGGGCGTCTCCAAAGGGGCTCCTCAGCCTCTGTGCCCTCCATGCCAAGGGCCCTGTGTCGTGGGTTTGCCAACCCAAGGCGGGCACAGTTCAGATTTCAGGACTTTTCTGGCGTGTTTTCTTCCAACCCCCAACCTTGTTTAGGCTTCGCTCTTCCCTCTGAGCTCACTCTAAACCTCGTAGGGGTTGGAAAGGTGGCAACCAAGGGAGGGGTTCTTGGTGTGAGCTGCCCCTGCTGTAAAAGAAAGCATTTCACGACCACTTTCTCTGGAATGGATCCTTTAGAGCCATTCACTCTACAAAAGACCTGCCAGGAGAGGAAATGCCCAAGAAGGAGAGGCTGGGTTGCCTTCAGCCCTTCTTTCCTCTTGCCCTCCATGTGGAAGGACTGGAGCTCCTTCAGCATCTTTCCAAAGCCCCCTTTGCTTCACCCCATGGAGGGCCACGAACTGGAGGCAGGAAGGGGAATCCCTAGGAAGCAGGAGTGAGGGGCAGGTCTTTTGCACAGCTGATGGCCCTGAATTGTGCCTTCAGGACCCAAAGACCAGAACAGTTTTGGCCCTGCAGGAAGAAGAAGAACATCCACCAGGAGACCCTTCCTGGGGAGATCTCCCCTTTCAGCCTCCGCTAGGAAACATCCCTGGAAGGAAAATCCACCCCCTTCTCTCTTGTTTCTCTCCTGCCTGCCTTTCAGAAAAGAAGCAACACAAGGAAGCTGCCAAGCAGGGGTTTGGAGGAGTCGTCGTCCTGCAGTTGATCCTCATCTCAGGATCTAGTCTTGAGAGGGATTGAATTAGCCCTCCTCTCTGCCAGTTAATCCAGGAATACACACACACACACACACACACACACACACACACACACATACACACACACAGAGTGTGAGAGAGAGAGAGACACAGCGTGTGCAAAAGTGCAAGATGTTCCCCCTCAGAAGGAAAATGCAGGGACGACCCCCTTGCCTCGCAAACCCCATTTCTCCTCCCCGTCCCCCCCAAGTCCTCCACCTCCCTCCTGCCCCTCATCGCAGCCCCCTTTGCCTCTCCACCCCTTCTGGGACTTTTTTTTCTTTAAGGGAGGGAAGGGGGTTGTCCTCCGTCATTAGAGGGAGGCGGGGGGGTGGGGAGAGATGGAAGGGAAGTTACTTTCTCTCCCGTTCCTTTGTTTCCATCCATCGCAGGATTCAAGGGAAGGCAGGGGCTCCTTAACCCCCCCAAAACACACACACACACACACACACACACACACACACACACACACACACACACACACACACACACACACACACACACACACACACACACACACACACACACACACACACACGATATTGAAGCCCTAGGACCTTCCAGGGGGTTTGGAGATCCTCTCTCCCCTTTGAATTCCCCTCCCCTTTCCTGCAGAGGAGACCCAGAGGAAAAGACTGCCTTGCACGAAGGTCAAGAAAGACAAACCACAACGGGGCACCAATCGGAAATGCCTAGAGAAGACGGCCCCACCGCCCCCGAGACCGGCGGCAAATCTCTGCCCCCCCCGATCTACCCCCCCAATCCAGCGCCCACCTCCGTCCAGGTCCCGATCCGGGAGGCGCCCCAAAAGCCCCGCTTCTCTCCTCCAGGCGCCTTTCTTGGGCCAAAGGGGAAGAGGGAGGCGCTGCAGGATCCCCGCCTCTTCCTGCTCCCGTTCAAAGGGCGTCAAAGGGAGGGGCTCTTTCTTCGCCTTCGTAGCTCTATGTTCCCACTCTTCCCCCTCCTGCAGGAACAAGGCGGGGGGGGGGGGGTCGTTGAAGGGTACAAAGGCTCCAAAGAGGAGGAAAATGGCCGAGAGGGAAAGGCAGGAACAACGGGGGGGGGGGGGCGTTGAACGCTGGAAAGAGGAAAATGGCGGAGCTTCTCAAGGAAAGACTCAGACGAGACACAAGAGTCCCCGTCAACAGAGTCTGTTCACAAATAGTTGAAGAGAAAAGGAGACAAACGAGCAGGGAGTTCAGGCTCTCAGACCGACCCGGATTGTGTTTCTCTCCTTCCAAAGGGAGACTCATGTTAACCCTGAAAATCGGGTTGATTCTCCGGCAGAGGCAGCAGACTAAGACACGAGACAACCAGCTGTATAGAATGCCAATTATTTATTAAATTACACAGCTAGGGCCCAATCTCTTAAAAGCAGAGAAGAGCCCCGAAACAAGGGTGCATTGATGTTTTATAGGAATACACACAAAGGGCCATAAACAGTTAGATTCTGATTGGTGTCCTGAACCCGAAACTTTGGATCTCTATGGCCATTGGCCCTAAATGTTCTGTGGGTCTGACTTATTGGCTATACTTGAATGTGCATATGATACGCATGCCCCCTTGGCCTTAAGGTTATGAATTACTCAGATGGCGACTATGTGTCTGATTTGACAGTACCCAGATATTCGTTTTATCTCTGTCGTTTTGTTTATTGTTACATCTCGTATATGGCCTTCAAGTAACAGCTCTTCCCTTGGTGTCAAAATGGAAGTGCCTTAGCTTCCTCCCTACGCATACCAAGGGTGCCAATTATCTCCTTAATTGCCCTCTGAGCAGGCCTGTTGTTTTGGGAAGTGAAAGTATTGTGTTCTGCTCCTTGGGGCGATATCTCTCAGCTAGCAGATGGAAGGCCATTGAGGCACTATGTGTTTTGATATGCAAGGGTGTGTTTGTAAAGTTAGCACCCTGGTGTGATTGTGGCAAGAGTCAGAAGAGATCTAAGTCAGGGTCAGTCTACAATAAAAGCAGTTTCTAATACAGACCCATTCGGATACAGATACATTCAGATACATAAAGTTACACAAGTATTCATGTGCAAGACGTTACAATAATTAAGTTGTATTGAAACTAAATACAATTGCTGCGTTGTGGAAGAAGCAATGGGAATAAAAGCGGTGCATGGAGTGAGATACAATAATAATAAAATGCTTATTTGTTAACCCCAGAATGGGCAGCCTTCACTCCCCCCTTTTTAAATTCTGACAACAATAAGATGGCGGAATTTAAACTCTAAACCACAAATTGCAGAAGCAACAAGTAAAGACATAACAGATTTTGAAAGGATGAAATTGGAAAAGTCAGGAAGCCAGGACTGGTAAAAAGCAGTTGCAAAAACATATTTCACAGAGAGTAAACTTAGAAATAATACAAGCAGTTAAACTTTAAAACAAAAGCACAATTCCCATCAGGATGATACATATGCAAGGAAAAGAAATCCTATCATTTTTATTACAGCACTAAATTTCTTTGCTCTGTGGTGTAACGACGAAGATCTTCCAACCTCTGTCTGTTTTCCATCCACTGGGGGGGGCAGCGATCCCTTCAACCTTTTTTTTTTCCCCTGCAAATGAGAAACTCCAAGCAAATAGTTAAGCTAATCTTCCCCAACCCCCCTTGGAAATCTCCTTTGTCAATCTTAAAAGTACTGTAGTTCCTTTTCAGAAACATTTCAGTGTGTAAGTAAGTATTTTCAACAAATTTTCATGCAGATGGTACAGTTTCAATTGTCCAGATGTCCAAGAACACAGATTATCAAGTAATGCAGTAATTTTCACATGTGTGTCTAAGGAATTCCCACAGAAAGTGCCTATGTAACAATCCTGGTAAAACAAGCAGGCCATTCCTGGTATGAAATCAACCCCCCTTGTCTCTCCAGCTCCACTTTGTGCATCTGGAGAAGCAAGGAGGGGGGTCTGAACGTTCCCGGCAATTCTGCTTGCTATCTCTTACAGTATCTACCAACCTAACCTATTCTATCTTCAAATTTTCTTCCTTTGCATTTCTCTTGCACTTCATCACCGCCAATCATACCTCTCTTTCCTCTTCTCCTACTGTCCTGAAGTCCCTATTTCTCCAAAGTTCCCCAAAAACAGGCAACACCCTAAAAGCACAGTGGGAGTCTGTAAAAATTTATTTTCCCGGCCCTGGGCCAATGTGAGGGCACGGGTGAAGTCTCAGGTGGAAGGGCTTGTGCCTCAACCATATGAGTCTACTTTTAGGCAAATGGTGGCAAAAAGGTGGCAGAGCTCAAACACATACTCAGAATGAGTCGTGGCTTCAGGTTAACCAGAAGTAAAGTCAGAGGGCCCCCCTTTTTGCTCCAGCACCGGACTGTTACCTGCACTCCCGTAGAAAATCAGCATGCCTCCTTTATGAGAAGGACAGCAGCTGCCACAGCATGTAAACATGAGCGCCAGCCCTTGGTCACTATGTCCAACTTTTGAGAAATAAGCTACAGGCCTTCGCCAGTTGCCAATCATCTGCATGGGGACTCCCAGTGCCATGCTGTCTCACTCATGAACAAATAAGTGGCTGTTCTGTGTCAGGCAGCCCGTTCTGGGGAGGAGGGTAGCCTCTGCTTTAGGAGCTGGAAAGCCTTCATCACGCATGGAGTCTCTTCCCACTCTGTCCCTTAGCCTTTTAAGTGCCTCATAGAGAGAGGATGCCCAAACAGGAAAATTTGAAATCCAAATATATATTTATTTCAGAATCCCACTATGCCTAGGAATGTACACCAGCCCCATTTAGTATCTGGGAGGGGGACTTGGGAAATAGAAGGAAAAAAAAATTCCAGATAACTCACCTCTGTGGTTTCAACTTGCGTTTCCCAACTCTGAAGCCTTCCTTTCTCAAACACGTACTCTGCCAACAATCCACATACTGCATCTTCCATTGTCCTGCGTGTTTTCTGTGGGATTCCATAGTCAGCAATTCCCCTAGTGTCTCTCTCTTTTTTTTCTTTTTGTGATTCTGTTTTTTTTTTTTTTGTTTGTTTGTTTTGATTGCTGGAGGTGAAGTCAAAGAACCTGCATCCTCCGGCCTGTACTGTTGGTGTGGCTCCCCCCCCCCTTCTGAGGCTGCTGAAGAGGAGGGAGGGGAAGTTCCCATGTCTCTCCTGTTACTGAATCTGGCAAGTTTTTTTCTGTCTCACTTGCTTCGTCTTTCTCTGCTTCCTTATCTTTGTTAGGACCTGCCACCAAAAACTTTATACTTGCAGGTCGGTGGGGGGGAGGGCTACCTAATCCATAGAACCATACAGGATGTTGTTGGTCTCAGAGGGACTAACTTTAAGTTTCCCTTGTATCTTTTCGGGCTGGGCTGATACTGAAGCAAAATAGCCTACTATCTCAGATGATTTTCCTTCCCCCCCCCCTTTGTTGCATCCTCTGCCAGAAACTGCAGTAGGCAAAATTTGAGTGCATAATTTGATCTTGCATCTCTTTTTGAGCCCGGACCTTCTTCCCACGAGTCCCCTCCAATTATTTTGTACACAGCGTAGGAGCGTCCCCCGAGTTTGCTGTGCCTTACCAGCGCAGGAACCACCCATATTGGTGACTCGTGCCTAGCAAGAATCTTATTGCCTGGCCGGGTCTCCCTTCTAGAGCGCCTGGGGCAATCACTCTCCACTCTCAAGCCTCGATGAGCTGTCACACATTCCTCCGTTCGTATCACTCACAAGCCCTGTTCACTGCCCACTTGCGTTCACCTTTCAAGCGTCACGGGCCGGAGCCTCGGCAAGCAGGTGGGGCGTCTTGGCAGTGAAGGGTGGCTATCAAACGCTTTTTCCCAGGCCTCACGGGATTACCATCTTTCAGGAGTCTCCCGTATCTTATGGTTCACGAAGAGCACCTTTTCTGGAAGCTCACCGTGGAGGGCGAGTGGCGGGCGTCAAAGGTCCGGGACCCAGTGTCTGTGCCTCACGTTGAGGAGTAGTTAACTCACCGGAGTTTCCCGGCCAACGCACCAAATGTTAACCCTGAAAATCGGGTTGATTCTCCGGCAGAGGCAGCAGACTAAGACACGAGACAACCAGCTGTATAGAATGCCAATTATTTATTAAATTACACAGCTAGGGCCCAATCTCTTAAAAGCAGAGAAGAGCCCCGAAACAAGGGTGCATTGATGTTTTATAGGAATACACACAAAGGGCCATAAACAGTTAGATTCTGATTGGTGTCCTGAACCCGAAACTTTGGATCTCTATGGCCATTGGCCCTAAATGTTCTGTGGGTCTGACTTATTGGCTATACTTGAATGTGCATATGATACGCATGCCCCCTTGGCCTTAAGGTTATGAATTACTCAGATGGCGACTATGTGTCTGATTTGACAGTACCCAGATATTCGTTTTATCTCTGTCGTTTTGTTTATTGTTACATCTCGTATATGGCCTTCAAGTAACAGCTCTTCCCTTGGTGTCAAAATGGAAGTGCCTTAGCTTCCTCCCTACGCATACCAAGGGTGCCAATTATCTCCTTAATTGCCCTCTGAGCAGGCCTGTTGTTTTGGGAAGTGAAAGTATTGTGTTCTGCTCCTTGGGGCGATATCTCTCAGCTAGCAGATGGAAGGCCATTGAGGCACTATGTGTTTTGATATGCAAGGGTGTGTTTGTAAAGTTAGCACCCTGGTGTGATTGTGGCAAGAGTCAGAAGAGATCTAAGTCAGGGTCAGTCTACAGTAAAAGCAGTTTCTAATACAGACCCATTCGGATACAGATACATTCAGATACATAAAGTTACACAAGTATTCATGTGCAAGACGTTACAATAATTAAGTTGTATTGAAACTAAATACAATTGCTGCGTTGTGGAAGAAGCAATGGGAATAAAAGCGGTGCATGGAGTGAGATACAATAATAATAAAATGCTTATTTGTTAACCCCAGAATGGGCAGCCTTCACTCACAACACCCGAGGAGAAATGACGTCACATCACCATCTTCCATCATCTCCACTTTGTCCTCATTCATTCCATCTGCTCTGTTTCGCCTTTATTACCTCACATTTCTCTCTTTTTTCGTGAACAGAATTCCATCTGCATTACAAGGTCAAAACTTCGACCGCCTCTTCCTTCAAGGGTCCTCCTCGGCCCAGCGCAGACCAGTTTGGCGAAGGTAATATCGGGAGGGCCTTGATTGGGCCCTTCAATCCTGGCTGCTGGACTTCTTCTCCACTGAATCAGGAGGACGTCCAGAGGCCAGGACTCACCTGCCCGAGAAGCCCAACTTTCCCCACTTCTAGGGGAACAAAACCCTCTGACAAGACAGAGTTCCTGTCAGCAAAGTCTGTCAGAGGCACCAAAGTTAAGATAGGGCACAACATTCAGGTCTTAGTTGTTGAAAATGTGTTTATTCCTTACATGCATCTCTATACTGCTGACTTGATGCTTAGCACTAGCCTCAGTGTTTTACCGCAGCATAATATATAACAGTCATCTAAACACACAACGTGAAACACTTTCAATTCTATCTCCAAAAGTAGTTCAAATTCTTTTGAGCTCTACTTTGGGAAATGTAGATCTTTCAAAGACATCTAAGGAATGACATGAAAATAGTAAAATTCTAATAGACCTTTTATATAAAATTGAAAACAGTAATAGCTCACAAACCCAGCAAGCTCAATCCGAGGGGAAGCTGGTGGGAAACAGAGTGATTTTATTTCCTTATCCATGAATGCACTCTGTCCTGCTTGGTTGATGATTACATGACCCATTCGTGTTTCTTTTAGCCCCAGATGTGGCATTTTTCCTACCCCCACCGAAGATCAGGTTGGCTGCTTTCCTCTTCTCTTTCCTCCCGCTCTTTATTTATCCCCTTTCTCCTCCTCTGATAGAATCATGAACTCTCTTCTCTAACCTTTATACTTGGTCTCACACCCTTTTTCCGGACACCCTCCTCCCCAGTCTACAAGATAAATTTACATGTTGAAGAGTTACAAGAATAATTATGTTTAATTACTGATGTTGAACAATTATACTTTAGGGCAAACAGTTTTTATCCTCTTCTGCCATTACAAAATACTGTAGTGTATTTGGGCCAAATACAACATGAAATGTTTCAGAGTTGTTACATTTGCTCAAGGAATTGTGGAAATCCTCATTCTAGGCAGGGCTAAATATCCCTTACAGATCATTCACAGCACTCAGTAACTACCATTTCCCAATATTGTTTGGGGGGGGGACTTCATGTTTTAAAACTGGAATACATTTGTAATGTATAGACGTGTCTTCAAAGTGGAGAAGAAAGCTAAGCTTGGGGGCCTTTTAATGTCTTGTTTGTCAGTTGGTGGGTTGGGATTCAATATGAGGTAAAAGGGTCACAACGGCATCTCTACCATCATGTGGATCAGTGGTTCCCAGTCTTGGGTAGCCCAGGTGTTCTTGGACTGCAGCTCCCAGAAACCCTAGTCAGCACTGCTAGTTGTGAAGCTTTCTGGGAGTTGCAGTCCAAGAACACCTGGGTTACCCACAGCTGGAAACCAATGATCTAGATATATGCTAAACAATGAAGAACAGGATCTGCAATGGCATGCTTGGGGCGAAGGCAGCTCTTTCAGTCGGGACTAAGTCTGGCTCTGCTGTTAGATGAAGCGATGCAACCAGGATGTATAGCAGATGCTGGGAGACAGCAATGGCAGTAACTGGCTGCTCTTCCTAAGCCTTGTAGTTGAAAGAGGATGCTGTGTGTGCTAGGCCTGTCTGTTCTCCTAAAAAGGGCGGCTGCTGTCAGGGGTCATGGAAAGTTTTATCTGATGGCTAGCATTTAGCTGACAGTCCAGTCATCTCCTGAATGGAGATAATGGCATTGATTTGTCCTGAAAGGTTGGAGTTGGCTTTGCTGGGGACTCTAGGAAGGTAGATCATTTCAAGGCAAATCAAACCTTTGCTGCTCCATCCAACCCTCTCTTTGAAGGATGTCTGATCCCCTCCCCCCCATCTCCATCCCAGACTCCCCCCCCCCGTGATCTCTGTTTCCAGCAGCAGTTGTTCAAGAAACTGTGCAAAGGTTTCTTTCAAGAGAAAAAGTTCATCACAATCACCAATCATCTGTTGAGACCCTGTGAAGTTAAAAACTTTGCCTGTGTTGATAGAATGGGGATCCCTATTAATTGGCGAGTGACTTATGGGTCCTGAGGGAGTCCAGAGGTGCTGGGAGCTTTCAGGGGCCCAGAGAAGGTGAGAGTTCCTGCCTGTCAAGACCAGGAGAGGAAAGAGGATGGCTAGAGACAGAAGGAAACTAACTTAGAGTTCAACGCTGCAATCTAACTCAGCAGCAATGGGAGGATTTCCTCTAGTAAAGTTAAATGGTAAGAACTACATGTCATGGTTCTTAAAAATGGAGGTGTTTTTGAAAAGACAGAAAACCTGGACTGTAGTTGAAACTCCACCTGATGACCTTGATGAAGAAGATAATGAGTTAATTTAGAGAGTGTCCTCTCGTATTATTTTGTCCTTGGTGGACAGTCAGCTCATTCATTTTTGTGGACTGAACTCAGCAGATGATTGTTGGCAGGCTCTGAAAAAAGGTTTATGTCAGAGGGACGGCTGCCAATAAAGTTCACCTAACTCTATTTGGTAACAAAACAGACCCACACAATGGCTGGGGGTTATTCTAGGAACATAGATTACATCTCACACGAGAGTGCTGTCCTGTGGGAGTCACACTTCCCCCTCACCCGTTAGTCCTTGGCACTACTGCAAAGATTAACAGCTGAGATAAAATGTATACACATTTTGGACACCCATGTATGTGGAATGAATATCAGCATAGGTTGGAGAAGCCGTTCTTCTTCTTCTTCTTCTTCTTCTTCTTCTTCTTCTTCTTCTTCTTCTTCTTCTTCTTCTTCTTCTTCTTCTTCTTCTTATTATTATTTATTTATTTATTTATTTATTTATTTATTTATTTATTTATTTTATTTATTTATATCTCGCCTATCATCTAGCCAACTCAGGACCACTCTAGGCGGCTAACATCAGGTAATAAAAGTATACATACATACAACAACGTAAATAATAAAAACTTTACAAAAATAGAAACCAAGTGGAGCGGAAAAGAAAAGAAACATCAGGAATAGTCTGGAGGAAAGGCCTGCCGAAACATCCATGTCTTCAATTGCTTCTTAAAGATACCCAGTGAGGGTGCCCCGCGAATCCCAGGAGGTAGATTGTTCCAGAGGCGAGGAGCCACCGCCGAGAAGGCCCGATTTCTTGTCTTCTTTTTCCGGGCCTCCCTCGTCGTTAGGCTCCTCAGCCTCACCTCCTGGCTTGCTAGAGTGACACGGGTAGAACTTGGTGGGAGTAGGTGTTCCGCCAGATATCGTGGCCCTAAACCGTTTAGGGCTTTGTACGTAAGCATCAACACTTTGAAGTCGATGCGGAATCTGATGGGCAGCCAATGCAATGCGGCCAGAGTGGGCGAGATATGTTGGAATTTTCTCACTCCACTGAGTAATCTGGCCGCCGCATTCTGCACCACCTGTAGTTTCTGCAGCAGCCTCAAAGGAAGCCCCACATAGAGCGCATTACAGTGGTCTAATCTTGAGATTACGAGCTCATGCACCAAGGTGGTGAGCGCCCCCACATCTAGGTAGGGCTGCAGCTGGGCTATCCGCCTGAGAAGAAAAAAGGAGGTTCGGACCACGGACACCACCTGGGATTCCATAGTGAGCGCCGGGTCCAGATGGATCCCCAAACTGCGGACCCCATCCTTGGCAGGGAGGGTCACCCCCCCAAAAGAGAGGGAGTTTCCCAAACCACCCACTGTGGGGACACCCGCCCTCAGTACCTCCGTCTTGTCCGGGTTCAGCCTCAGCCCGTTCTCTTGCATCCATTGCAGTACGGCCTCCAGGCAGCGCTGAAGGCACAGAACGGCATCTCCTGCGGTTGGCAAAAAGGAGATGTAGAGCTGAGTGTCATCCGCATACTGATGACACAAGGCTCCACATCCCTTGATGACCCCACCCAGCGGCCTCATGTAGATGTTAAATAGCATCAGGGAGATAATCGACCCCTGTGGAACCCCACAATTGAGGCTCCACGGGGCCGAGACTCTCTCCCCAAGCTGCACTCTCTGAGGACGGTCCTCCAAGAAGGAACGGAGCCAGGCCAATGCCAGGCCACCTATTCCCAACTCGGAGAGCCTCCCCAGGAGGATACCATGGTCAATGGTATCAAAGGCCGCTGAGATATCGAGGAGAACCAACAGAGAAACTTTGCCCCGGTCGGCCTCCCTCAGGAGGTCATCGCACAGGGTGACCAATGCCGTTTCTGTACCATCGCGCAGCCTGAAGCCCGACTGAAATGGATCCAGGGCATCTGTTTCATCCAGGAGCACTTGAAGCTGATCGGCCACCACCCTCTCGACCACCTGGCTTAGGAAAGAAATGTTGGCGACGGGTCTATAATTGCCAATTTCATCCGCCGCCAAACTAGGTTTCTTCCTAATGGGCCTAATGAGTGTCTCCTTGAGGGCAGATGGGACCCATTAATTATTACCGAATATAACATGTTTACTGTTATCTACTGGCCTTCATACTGACCTGTTATTTCCTTCATAATTACCTGGAACATCTCTCATCATGGGTCTCAAAGGTAAAAACTCTCAATATTATGTACAGTAATACATATAGTTCTTCAGCTTTCTTCTTTTTTATATACTCTTCCCCCCCCCCTTTAGTTTTTATCAGTCTTCACATGCACACCTCTTCTCCTCATTCCCTTTTGCTCAGGCCTGTCATCGGTTCTCTGTCTCCTGTAGGAATGTTTATAAGAGAATCTAATACCAAACATAGACCAGAAATCACTGCATGTGAAATGTAACATTGGCCTGAGCCAATGGCTGCATGTAAGAGAAGCAGGAAATACATGCACAGAAAAACATTGTGGAGAAACCCTATCTTGTGAAATTCATTCATTCATTCATTCATTCATTCATTCATTCATTCATTTATATCCCGCCCATCTAGACCAAAGTCTACTCTGGGTGGCTAACAGCAATCCAAATAATAACAAATATAAAAGAAAACCATAATATTAATACAAATGAAGATGGCAATAAATAAATTAGGTATTGACAGTAGGAAAGGCCTGCCTGAAGAGCGAGGTCTTGAGTTTGCTCTTAAAAACACCCAGCGAGGGAGCCAGACAAATTTCTGAGGGAAGATTGTTCCAGAGGCGAGGGGCCACTGCTGAGAAGGCCCAAATTCTTGTTCTTTCTCTCTAGGCCTCCCTCGGTGTTAGGCTGAGGTGGAGATGTGATAGAAGGTCTTTTCTGGAGACTTTCTCTTCCTTAACATTCAGGTCTTTTTTCCCTTCTGTCCCAACCTCTGCTGTCTCCTCTTTCTCTGCGGTCTGAGGGGACAACTCCCTCCCTCCCTTTCCCTCTATTCTTACCACTCTTTCACACTGGCCCTAGCATTTGGTCTGCCACCAGCCCCAGCGGGAAACCCCTCAGAAGGGAAGCCGGGTAGTGTGGTTGCACTCCCAGGCCAAAGTCCTGTCCCTTAGTGTTGTAAGGTGCACTCGAGGAGGCCCCTTGAATCCTTGGGGAATTCAGTGAGTCAGCTCATCCAGAAATTCCACGTTCCAGCCTTGGGAGCTGTAACGAAATGCAGGCTACAAAGACAGAGAGACCGTTTCAGTGATAGCATCGTCACATTGCGTTCCTAAGGGAACAGGATGTGAGAAACGCTCACAGTCCTGCACAACAAACAGCCATCACACAACCACTAATTCAAGCAGCTCTCCTTTATCAAAAAGCACCTTTGCAAAAGCGGGTGTCCTAACCAGGTAGGCACACCGATCAGAGGGAGTTCGATATTTCTTCCCTCTTCCCGATCGCAGGGTCCCTCCCTTGTTTTCCCAGTAGCAGGTCCCCCAAAGTGTACAACCAGCCAAACCTATCATGTGAAGTCCCTTCCCTCGTTTAGAAAGAGACGGAATGCTGGTCCAGAAAAGGAGCTTCCCTCCTTGAAACAGTGAACGGGCCCTTTCAATCACTTTAATCTCGGGAACAGAAAGCCATCCATTGAGAGAAGACACTCTTTGTCTTTATACTGTGTCTGGAATGACTTTCTCTGAGCCTTTTAGGAGGGAAAGAATTTGAAATAGTAGCACTCTCTTGATGTTTGGTTCCTGACACTAGTTTTCGCTCCCTTTGGTGTCTGATCTAAAATCTCAGATCTTTGGGCAGATGAAGGTGTGCTGATTGAGAAAACAGCTGCACAAACTCAACAAAATGGCACCAAGGAAGGTCTCTGGATTGGAAGGAAAGATGGAGGCAAGTCCCCATCTGCATGTATTAAAAAAATTGTACAAATCATGAGATGAAAGGGACTGCAATTCTGAATAAACAGTTGGAGTTTTTTAGAACCTTATTTGCTGTTTTCTAGCTTGTTTGTCTGTGAGGGTTTCTAGGCTGGGAGTAGCTGTCAATCTGTCCAGCATTAATCAATAGTTCCCTCCATGGTCCTGAATTCAAAGAGCGACCCACCTGTCTGCTGAGAGTTCTTTTTCCTCAGAGTCTGTTAATATCTGAACGCCTTAGGAATGGACCTCAACAGATGGGAAACCATGACATCTGAACGTTCAACCTGGGGGCAGGCGGTGCATCATGGCCTCTCCCATTTTGAAGAGACCCTTGACCAGCAGGCCGAGGCAGAGGCAGTCTGGAAACCAGCCAAATCAGGGAGCTGGACAGGGGACAGATTGTATTTGTCTTCGGAGTGGAAGGGATGGTCACTCTTGAATTGGACTTCTCAACCACACTAGATGCTGCTCCAAGTCCTCCATACAGAGCACATCACCACAGTCTCTTGAGACTAAAGGATGCCTAATTTGAAAAATCTGTTAAGATCAGTTGATGGTGGTTGGTAAAAAAGTCTCTGAAAGTACACAAGTAGCAGAGTGGTTTAAATGCAGTCATGTTCGTTATTAGTTTGTTGTTGATAAGGAAATGAAAGATCTTAATACTACTAATGTATCAGAGTGAGTTACTGAGACTGTAAGCAACAGTAAATGAGAGAAGGATAAATTAGCAGCTATTATACTCTGTGAATGCCTGCACAACCACTGTGAAGTTGAACAAAAAATTCACAAGAGCACAGAGTGCTGTCCTCTGAAGATGCTGGCCACAGAGACTGGCAAAACATTAGCAAGAACAACCTTCAGAACACGGCCAAAAGAGCCCGAAAAACCCACAACAAGAATTTATCAGAGATTTACATTTTTTTTTGTTTGGACTAGATCAGATGGAAAGCCCTTTAATCTCTCTAGATTGAAAGTGAAGACCAAAGGCCAGCTGAAATGCATGTGGGACTTCCTCTTCACCAATGATGCAGCTGTTGTTGCCCATTCTACTGAAGACCTCCAACAACTTGTGAATCCTTTTAGCAAGGCCTGCCAAGACATTGGATTAACAATCAGCCTGAAGAAAACACAAGTGATGGGCCAGGGTGTGGACTCACCTTCCTCTATTACCATCTCTACGCAAGAATTGGAGGTTGTTCAAGACTCTGTGTACCTTGGCTCAATGATCTCTCCCTGGATAAATGCATTGGCAAAGCAGCTACCATGTTCTCTAGACCAGAGATCATCAACCCCTGGTCTGTGGCCCAGTGCCGGTCCGTGGGCTTGCTGGAAATGGGCCGCGGACACAGATCTCCACCCCCCTGCATTGGGGGACCATGTTGTGCTTGCTGGTGGGCATGTGGCCTTCATGCTAACCCTTCCCCCAGTGCCTCTTGCAGGAGAGCAGTGCCCCTTCCCTGCGGGAAAGCCGCCGTGGGGCAGCCAGCCTGGGAAGCGTCCTGATGCACGGCTTTGCTTCCTTGCTCACTCGCTCCCCACCCTCCCTCTCCAGGGAGCAGCCGGCTAACAAGCAACTGGTCTCCCTTCTGCCCTTGCCTGCCTGTGTCCTTCTTCATCTGCAGGAAGCCGGACATGGAGCTACTTTGCAACTCTTGCCTCCCAGAGGCAGCGCTTCCTCTGCACGCCCAGCTGGCCTGTCTGCAAATATATCTCTCTCCCTTCTGGCTTCAGCTATTGCCATCTCTCCCGCAGCCCCGCCCCCAAGTAGCTCCACATCCAAGCTTCTTGCAGATGAAGGAGTACACAGGCAGGCAAAGATGGAATGCTGGTCAAGAAAAGGAGCTTCCCTCCTTGAAACAGTGACCAGGCTCTTTATTTCCAGACTCTGCCATTCCTTCATTTGTCTCAAACTTTGATTCTTCACCTATCTCTAGCCTCCTGGTTTCCTCTGTGACCCTTTTCATCTCTCTATCTTCCTGTTCTCCTCATGGAGGTGTCACTTCTCTGAAGGGTCATATATTCTGCCTCCAGGGTCCATGGGGTTCTCCCTCCTCTCCTCAGGAAAGGACGGCAATCCAGGCAGGATGGGTTCAGCCTGATTTTTGCCATCAGATAGACAACCAGTGACATGGTGTTCGAAGCTCATCTGTGTAGCTCTTAAGAAGTCTTTTCATTGCTGCAATGATTTCAGGCAATTCCAAAACTTGTTAATTCTGTACAAGTTCATTGAGTTACATCATGTCTAGATTCCATACTTAAATATAGTAAATAAATAAAAAAAATTAAGGCATTCTTACAGGGATGAGGGAAAAAACTGTAGGTACATATCTTAAAATCCAAACGTCATAAAGTTCTGCAAAAACTGCAGGCTTAGTTAAAATAAAATCTTGCACCTTGTAAAAAGAAGCAGAAATGTAAATTTAGATAACAGTGAAAATAATAATAATAATAATAATAATAATAATAATAATAATAATAATAATAATAATAATAATAATAATAATAATAATAATAATAATAATAATATAATTTATTGTCATTGTAAGTATATACACAGTATACCATACAACGAAATTCACAAATATATAAGACATGTTTGAATCTAAAATACAAACATATTAAAAATAAGTGGATCTCATAATCTAGAAAGACAGAGAATACATCTTCAGAACACTTCAAAGTTCCTAAGAATATAATGATGAGAAGCAAAAACCCTTATCATTTACAATGAAAGACATTCAAAAATATTTAAACTTTTAAAATAAATATATATAAATTTTAAAAATATCACGATTTAGTTCTAAGTCTGTTGTTAATAAACAGAACATTTTGTTCTCATGCAGCGGTGCGTAAAATCTTTTTCTGGCTGTCACTCGCTAACGGTTATCTTTCCGCTCTTCCAAGGACATTCACCCAGCATCATTTCCATCGTATGTTGTACTTAAGGAAATCAAACATCTATGGTTCTCTGTTCCTTTCTGATAACACTTTGTGTCAGATCTCTCCCAATATTTATATCCCTTTGTTCTGCCTGAGTCAGAAAAAACAAACTTTCTCAAGTCTTGGGTTTCCCAGACTCTGAAAAGCTCAGAAGTTGAGGATCAAAGGATTTGGTCACCTCCAACACAGTGCAGTCCAGGGCCCGAAGACAGCAGAGCTTGAAAAACCAAAATTTCCACTCCTTCCAACAGTTCCTGCCATTGCAAAGCAGTATACTCTCAGAAACACCTAGTTCTTCATAAATAATAAGGAATATATACTTTTGTTCATAAAAAACAGAACACAAATTCATTGGTACCATTTTTAAAACTCAATTACTATTATTAATTTTGAGGGGAAATTAATTTTTATTAAATTAATTAAAATGGTAATTAAAAATAGAAGTAAAACACATCACAAGTGGCACTTCAAAATGCAGTCCATTTTTTCTCCTTTGCATTATGTCAGAATTTGGATGTTTATTCTTTACAGTGGAAACCAGCACAAAACTGAATGACCTCCTTATGCCTTCTTAACTTCTCAGGAGCTCTGACTAAAGCTCTTTCCACATTCCATGCATTTATGCAGTTACTCCCCCCCCCCCGCCTTGTGAGTCATTTGATGTAACCTAAGGTCACCACTCTGACTAAAGTTCATTCCACATTCCATGCATTTATATGGTTTCTCCCCAGTGTGAGTCCTTTGATGTGACCTAAGGTTACCAATCTGACTAAAACTCTTTCCAGATTCCATGTATTTATGTGGTTTCTCCCCAATGTGAGTTCTTTCATGTGACCTAAGATTACCACTGTGACTAAAGCTCTTTCCACATTCCATGGAGGATGCAGAGCTGCCTGGGGTGGAGGCAGCAGCGTTTTCTCCTGGATGCTTCTTTATTTCATTTTAATTCAGTCTTTTAAACCTTTTAAACTTTTATACACAGCTATAAATAGCTGTTATCACTTCAGTTTTAGATAGCTTTAAACATGTTTGGTTTTAGACAGTTTTTAAAGTTTTTTAGCTTTTAAAATCCTTGAACCTGCTGTTTTAGAAGAAGAAAAGGAGGGAGTAGCCGGAGCCTCTATTTTGTGGATACAAATAACTTGGCTCTTATCAGCGGCCTTGTTAACTCTGTTTATTCCTTTGAAGATAAAGGAACAATAATATTGGGAATATTATTAAGAAATATACTTCTGACCCTGGAAAGAAAGGAACCAATTACTGGACTACCGGACTTAGCCGAATCACAGTGGAAACAAGAAAAAGGTGCTACTTCTCTGTGAGTAGCAGAACAACACAGCTAAACTAAGAAAACTTGGGTGGTTGTTGACTGTTGCAGTGGATATTTACATTTTACATTTCCCACGAAATGGAAATACTTGATCTTACCCTGTCTCCTCCAGTGTTGAGACAGATGCAGCGTGGCACCCCAATATCAATTACACCTGTCTCGGACCTGGGAGCCAGCAGGACGGGTGGAGGCAATCAGCTTTCTAAAACATCGCAGGCCCAAGTATGTGGCCACAGCCTTTCCAAGCCTTCTAGTCCTCCTGGGAACTTTAACACATTTAATGCCAAACATTGTGTTAAAGTGTACCCTGTTGCTCCGAGGAAACTGAAGCAAACTAAGATAACTGACTTTGTTAGTTCATTGACACCTTTAAGAATCAATATTAAGAATTCTGTTACTCCTCATATTGACTTATCTGACACCTTTTTGTCAAACTGTCAGTTACTGGAAAGTAGCCAGTTAATAGGCAGCCTGCTAAATACAGTGGGGTCTTGACTTGAGAACTTAATCTGTATTGGAAGGCGGTTCTCAAGTCAAAAAGTTCGCAGGTCAAATCTGCATTTCCCATAGGAATGCATTGAAAACCATTTGATCCATATCTGCTCTTTTCCGTCCATAGAAACTAATGGGAAGCTGCTATTCTGCCTTCAACCACTAGAGGGGGATATTTTGTTTCTTTTTTTCTTAGGTCAAGAAAGGTTCAGGGAAGGCAGGGAAAATACAGTCCAGGCAGTACAGTACCAGGCAGTCTGAAGACTGTCTCCCAATCCACTCTCTAAACGCTGGGAGGAGTGAGGAAGCAGACAGGCACCCTTTTCACTGGCCAACAGTTAACTGAAAGTTAAATTTTGCACTTTCCCTGCCTCCCACGTGGGTTTTTTTCAGTTCTTAACTCAAATCTAAGTATGTAAGTCAAGTCAATATTTTCCTATGAGAGTGGTTCTTAAGTCAAAATGTTCTTAACTCAAGCCGTTCTTAAGTCAAGACCCCACTGTAGCACGGCGAATATAGATTTTGGCAAGTTAAGACTGTCAGATTTTGCATCAGACCTGGCCTTGGGCTCTGATGGTTCATTGCTGCCAAATGACGCTGGGACCCTTTAGAGAGGAGAAGCTGAACTGTACAAAGGCTGTAATGCCAGAAATTAAAGACACCACACCAGTAAGAGGGGGACATGATTCTTCTCAATCCTGTAAATTAGTCACCTTGGACTGTGATAAAGCAACTCCTCCAAAGGATCCGGATAGCTGTAGAATACAGGGCTTTTTAACAGAAATTAGAGATACATTAAAGGAAATAAACCAATCTGTGGCCACTATAGCAGATCATCTGATGGAAAATAGGATGCATCTTGCAAAAAATACAACAGACCAGTTGAACCAGAGTCAGAGCCAGGCTGATCATATACTGTACGGTGTGCATCTGATAAGATGAACTATTACAATCTGTCCCCAAAAACTATTGAGAGAATTGACAAGCTTTCACTAGAAGAGTTACTTCTATGTGTAAGTTCTCAGACAGAGGGGCAGAGAAATCCTATTGCTGCTACACCACCTAAGGCAGACTCTCCCAAACCTTTGTCGGCAATGGTCTCTTCAAGCACAAAACATTATCCTCCTGGAAAGGATCCCATAAAGATTGGAGAAAAGGCACCTAACCTACATTCGGCGAAGGCCAAGCCCAAACCTGTGAAGACAAAGGAGGCTCGGAAACAAACATCCAAAAAAAGCAGAATGAACTTTAAACCTTTATTTAAACTAATAGAATCTGCAGAGTGTACTGCAAAAGGGAAGGGACCCGGCGTTGATATCCAGCATCCTGAAAGACAAGCTAAGGACACCCAGAGAGAGAAACTTAATTCCAGGAGGACTCTTAAGGATAGCGGCACTGACCAACTTAAGGACTCCCTAACTTCGGATATAATCCTCTCCTCCAAGCAGAGGGCTGAACCCTCCAATCAGGGTCTACAACAGCTACACCCACAGACTATGAACATTTTATCTGCCAACCTACCCAGTGTGGATCCGGATTTGGCTGTAGGTTACCCAATACCAGTCATTATAAGAAATAGGAGCTTGAACCCAAGATTTAAAAAGAAGAAAAGTAGATGGAATGAAGAGATTTTAGGGCGAGTTAACACCTATGGGCTTTCTAAACAGTCCTTCGGGCAAGAAATTGATTATTACCACAAGGACTGACAATGTGACAGGAGCTATTCTTTGAAGGTGACGAACCCATCAGGCCTAGAGCGTGGAGGTGGTGGAGAGCAACCCTATGGTGCCAGGCATACTATGTCCAATGTTTCAGGAAATGTAGTTAGTATGCAGACTAATTCTAATTCAGTTAGGGCATCTTCTCCCCTTCAATTAGAACCATCCTTATCCCATGGCCTGGGTAATGACACTCCACCTCCTCAGCTATCCGACTTGGTAGATCCCATGTTTCAGTGTAAGAGTCCCGCAATTAAATTTTTGTCCTGGAATATTGCGGGCTGGCAGACGAAGGCTTCGGATCCTGCCTTCATTGAATATATCAGTAACTTTGATATAATTCTACTACAAGAAACATGGTCTCTGAAGGAGCCAATGTTAAATGGATATGTGGCATATTCTATTAATGCTTCGCCCAGTGATAAAGGTGGTATGGTCACTTTCTTATCACCAAAGTTACAGATATCAGTAGTGGCATGGAATTTTTCCAACAGGATAGCTTCTGCCTTGACACTGAAGATTGCTACATGTTTGTTACTACAGTGGTGCCCCGCATAGCGACGATAATCCATTCCGGAAAAATCGTCGCTATACGGATTCGTCGCTATATGGGGCAAAAAAGCCCATAGAAACTCATTAAAATGTGATTAATGTGTTCCTATGAGCTTCAAACTCACCGTTCAGCGAAGATCCTCCATAGCGCGGCCATTTTCGCTGTTCGGTAAGGGAGGAATCCATCCCAGAAACAGCGGGCGGCCATTTTGAAACCGCCAGTCAGCTGTTGTAAAAGCATTGCTATGATCGGAACTGATCATAGCAAAGCGAAGTTCCACTGCCAGCCAGCCCCAGATGACGCCCAGCCTCCTTGCTGGGGCTGTCCCGGGGCACAGACAGGTGGGCCGAAGGGTCTTTCTCCGGTGAGTGAGGGCTCGGAGGGAGGCAGCTGCCCAGGATGGGGAGGAGGGGAGGGAATGGGCGCGCCAGCCTAACGCCACTCGCCAGCTAGCCGGGAGACACCCAGACAAGGCCAGCGAGCAGTGGGCTGGAAGAAGGCAACTGCCCATGGTGGGGAGGGAAGGGGCGCGCCAGCCTAACGCTGCCAGCCAGCCCCGGAAGCCTGGTCTCCATGGCCAGGTGAGAGCGAGGGGAGGGAGCACGGCTGTCTCCAGCCAGTGAAGGCTCTGAGGCAGGAAGACGGGAAGGGGCACGCCACCCACCGCTAGCTAGCCAGCCAGCCTCCATGGCTGGGCGAGAGCGAGGGGGAGGGAGCGGGGCTGTCTCCAGCCAGCGAGGGCTCGGAGGCAGGCAGCTGGCAGCCAGCCAGCCCTGGACACCCGGTCTCCTTGGCGGGGTGCAGACGGGGCGAGGAGGTCTCTGGCGTGCCCCCCAGCCTCTGCCGCCCTGATCCCGGTCCGGCCGGGCGTCTCCTCCTTTGCAGCGCTCTGGCTCGGCGCCCGCCCCAGGACTGCGGCCGGGAATTGGGGCCAGGCCCTTCACCCCTCCTTCCCTCCCTCCTCCTGAGGCAGATGCCAAACAGGAGCGCCCCCGCTCCCCCCCAAAGGCCCGCCTGTCAGCTGTTCCAAAAGGCAAGCCTTTAGGCTGCTCCCGGAGAAGCACTTCCATGCGAGCAGCCCAAAAGCTCACCTTTTGGAACAGCTGAGGGGCGGACTTTTGGGCTGCTCCTGGAGAAGCGCTTCCATGCGAGCAGCCCAAAAGCTCACCTTTTGGAAGAGCTGAGGGACGGACTTTTGGGCTGCTCCTGAGAAGCGCTTCCATGTGAGCAGCCCAAAAGCTCGCCTTTTGGAACAGCTGAGGGGCGGACTTTTGGGCTGCTCCCGGAGAAGCGCTTCCATGCGAGCAGCCCAAAGGCCTGCCCGTCAGCTGTTCCAAAAGGCGAGCCTTTGGGCTGCTCCCGGAGAAGCACTTCCATGCGAGCAGCCCAAAAGCTCGCCTTTTGGAAGAGCTGAGGGGCGGACTTTTGGGCTGCTCCCGGAGAAGCGCTTCCATGCGAGCAGCCCAAAAGCTCGCCTTTTGGAACAGCTATGGGGCGGACTTTGGGGCTGCTCCCGGAGAAGCGCTTCCATGAGAGCAGCCCAAAGGCCCGCCCATCAGCTGTTCCAAAAGGCGAGCCTTTGGGCTGCTCCCGGAGAAGCGCTTCCCCGCGAGCAGCGCAAAGCCCATTTTTTAGAATAGCTGACCAGCGGGGCCTTTGCGATGATCGTGGGGGAGTGCTCCCCCGCGATCATTGCAAAGCGAATTTTCGCCATAGGGGCCATCGCAAAACGATCGCTCTTGCGATGGAAAAAAGTCCATCGGAAAGCGATTTCATCGCTAAACGGAGCGATCGTTATGCGAGGCACCACTGTACTAATCAATGTTTATATTCCTCCGCAACAATCTCGTGTGATGACAGATGACTTGTGGATTAACCTAGAGTACTACATTGATCATTTAACACAAATGTATCCTAATGCTTCTATAATAGTCGCTGGAGATTACGATGCCAGGATAGGCACGAATTATGTGACATTTTCTGCACGTTTCAATGTGACTTTCCCAGAACCTATTCCTCATAAAAAATTTAACCACAGGCAATTTAAAGATTGTGGCTGTAATTATGCCGGTCTACGCTTAATGTATATGATTAATAATTTTGGTCTATCCCTTTTAAATGGGTGCATAACTGGAGATAGACCTGGTGAATTTACCTTTACCTCTTCAGCAGGTGCTTCCACAATAGATTATGTTTTAATCTCTAGGGACTTGATGGATCGAATACATGATTTTAACGTGGTTTATCGTGCAGAAAGTGACCATCTGGTTTTAAAGATCTATTTTAATAATTATAATGTTTGTGGACCTTGCTCCTATAACACCCATTGCAGCCGACACAAGAGGGGCCCGCATTAAGTGGTCAGAGGAATTAGATGCATCTATGAGACAGCTGCTGTTTTCAGAGCCGTATTTATATTTCAGTAATTTAATTACTTCTCTCAGTTCAGTGGAACCAGTCTTAGAGGCCTATAAACACATGGTACAATCTTTACAAACTCATCTGACTTTTAAAAAGACATGCAAATTGACTGCTGGTTCTCTCCATACAAAGCCCTGGTTTGATTCAGAGTGCAAAGCAGCCAAACATGAGTTACTGGTCACCTATAGGGCCCACAGAGAACAGAACCTGGCTAGAATTCCAACAGATTGGTTTACACTTAAGAAGAAGTACAAGGCTCTAGTTAAAACTAAAAAGCTTCAAGCACAGAGAGAAACCTGGCAGTGTTTGATAACTGCTTCCAATTTGAAGGACTCGGTCTCCTTCTGGAAGATAGTAACAAAGGGAACACTAACTTATACTCCCAAACAAGATTTCTATATATTGCCTAGTATATGGGAGGAACATTTTCGAACTATCTACACTGTCCATTCAGCTAGTACCTTAATTTCTCAGAATGAGCTTGATCATATACCTGAATGGCCCCCAGTTGCTCCAAGGGAAATCTTAACGCTAATTAAGCAAATTAAACCAGGCAAGGCTCCCGGAACCGACTATATCCCACCTGACTTTATAATGTCCAACTCTGACTGGTGGGCTCCTGTATTAGCCTCTTTATTCACCTGGATTGATAAAACGGCATATTTTCCTGAGCATTGGCACCTAGCCATTGTAGTTCCAATTTATAAAAGAGGAAACAGAGAGGATCCTGTTAACTATCGACCAATAAGTCTATTAAACACCATCAGTAAACTATATTCAAGGCATTTATTAGGCAAATTACAAGATTGGCTACTTGAGGAGAATATACTTGCAGAGGAACAAGCAGGATTTAGGCTGGGAAGATCCACCTTACACCACCTGGCATCTAAATACTCTGCTCCCAAAGGTGGTGCTCTATATGCAGCCTTTATAGATTTCAAATCTGCTTTTGACCTCATACCAAGGGAACGCCTGTGGTCAAAATTTGAATCCACAAGTATCGATAAACGGCTTTTCCTATTGATGCGGCGACTTCACGAAAATACGCATTTGCGGGTTCTTTGTAACTCCGCGGGGATCTTATCCAACCAAGTCCCAGTACTTAATGGAGTGAGACAAGGATGCATACTAGCCCCCACCTTGTTCAACTTCTATATCAATGGCTTAGCTGGGAATTTAAGCAACCCCGATTTTCATCAACCCAAACTTGCCTCTCGCCCAATTGCAATCTTACTCTATGCTGATGATGCTGTTTTATTGTCAACAATGTGCGTAGGATTTAGAAGACTCCTGAGATCCTTCTCCTCTTACTGTAATAAAGAACAACTAATAATTAATTATGCTAAAACCAAGATTATGGTTGTGAGTAGAAGGAGAATAAAACATAAATGGTCTCTAAAGGGACACCCTGTAGAGCAAGTAGCTTGCTACAAATACCTTGGCATAGTTTTTCACTCTTCAGGATCCTGGCTTACTCATGTAAACCATGCAGCAATGAGTGCCCAGAAAAATACCGGCACACTAAGAAGATTTTTCCATACTGATGGGGGTAAACATGTACCATCAGCAATACAAGTTTTTAAGGCCAGGATTATTTCACAAATGCTTTATGGCTCTCAACTATTCGCTTGCGCTAATCTACAACCTCTGGAGATTGTCCAGACCAAATTCGTGAGAGCCATTCTTGGAGTTCCACCTTGTACTTCCAATGTGGCTCTTCGCTTAGAGGTTGGGCTAATCTCCATCAAAGCACGGGCTAAAGTCCTTATGGTGAAATACTGGCTTAAACTGATTTTTGCAGTAGAAGGCTTGGCCCCACTGATCCTAATTGATCCCTATCAGTCAGAGTGGAAGAAGCATATAAATGAAGAGTTATTGAAAATTGGCTTTTCCCCCAGTATACTCATAGCAATGGGTCTCAAGGATGCCATCAAAGCAGTGAAGTTAAGGGTATGGGACATTGAACTACAGGACCATGTTGGCCAGTTAGGGAAATATAATTTTCTAAAGAAAGCTGCTTTTATCATCTCCTCGTATTTAGCCAGCATTATGTCACCTAAAGCCATAAGGGCTTTTATGCTAGCTAGGCTCAATGTATTTCCTTCCAAGCTTTTGGAGGGAAAATTTTGAGATTTGCCTACAGCAGATTTTCTCTGCCCTTGTAACAGTGAGAAAGTTGAATCAGTTGGTCATGTTCTCCTTTTCTGCACCTGCTATCGGGATCTTCGTATGGAGCTTTTATCACCTATTATTTGTAAATCTCCTGGGAGATCAGAGGAGGATTATGTCCAACTGCTACTCTCTGACAACACTCCTTATGTTACAAGTGGCCAAATTCTGTGCAGCAGCACTGGTTATTCATAATCAAATGTTTGGATAGGTGATTTTAGATGGATATGTTTTTAATATAACACTGATTGAGGTTTTATTTATATCAAGGATACATGATATTATTAACTACAAAGAAGGGTTGTTTTATCATGTTTTATTGGAATTTTATTACCCTGACTGATCTTACCAAGCTACAATTATATGTATCTATTTTATATTGATTTGGCTTTACAGGTCTTTGACCGTAATAAAGTATTCATTCATTCACATTCCATGCATTTATATGGCTTCTCCCCAGTGTGAGTCCTTTGATGTAACCTATTATGTAACCTAAGGTCACCACTCTGACTAAAGCTTTTTCCACATTCCATGCATTTCTATGGTTTCTCCCCAGTGTGAGTCCTTTGATGTAACCTAAGCTCATCACTCTGACTAAAGCTTTTTCCACATTCCATGCATTTATATGGCTTCTCCTCAGTGTGAGTTCTTTCATGTGACATAAGATTACCACTGTGACTAAAGCTTTTTCCACATTCCATGCATTTATATGGCTTCTCCTCAGTGTGAGTTCTTTCATGTGACATAAGATTACCACTGTGACTAAAGCTTTTTCCACATTCCATGCATTTATATGGCTTCTCCCCAGTGTGAGTCCATTGATGTAACCTATTATGTAATCTAAGGTCACCACTCTGACTAAAGTTTTTTCCACATTCCATGCATCTATATGGCTTCTCTCCAGTGTGAGTCCTTTGATGTACCCTAAGGTTACCACTCTGACTAAAGCTTTTTCCACATTCCATGCATTTATGTGGTTTCTCCCCAGTGTGAGTTTTTTCATGTTTCCTGAGCTCACCACTGTTACTAAAGCTCTTTCCACATTCCATGCATTTATATGGCTTCTCCCCAGTGTGAGTCCTTTGATGTACCCTAAGGTTACCACTCTGACTAAAGCTTTTTCCACATTCCATGCATTTATGTGGTTTCTCCCCAGTGTGAGTTTTTTCATGTTTCCTGAGCTCACCACTGTTACTAAAGCTCTTTCCACATTCCATGCATTTATATGGCTTCTCCCCAGTGTGAGTCCTTTGATGTAACCTAAGGTTACCACTCTGACTAAAGCTCTTTCCACATTCCATGCATTTATATGGCTTCTCCCCAGTGTGAGTTCTTTGATGTAACCTAAGGGAACCACTGTGACTAAAACTCATTCCACATTCCATGCATTTATATGGCTTCTCCCCAGTGTGAGTCCTTTGATGTAACCTAAGGTTACCACTGTGACTAAAGCTCTTTCCACATTCCATGCATTTATAAGGTTCCTCTCCAGTATGAGTTCTTTCATGTGAACTAAGATGACCATTGCAATTAAACCTCTTTCCACATGCCATGCATTTATAAGGTTTCTCCCCAGTGTGAGTCCTTTGATGTAACCTAAGGTTACCACTGTGACTAAAACTTTTTCCACATTCAATGCATTTATGTGGTTTCTCCCCAGTGTGAGTCCTTTGATGTAACCTAAGGTTACCACTGTGACTAAAGCTTTTTCCACATTCCATGCATTTATGTGGTTTCTCCCCAGTGTGAGTTTTTTCATGTCTCCTAAGGTTACCACTGTAACTAAAGCTCTTTCCACATTCCATGCATTTATGCGGTTTCTCCCCAGTGTGAGTTCTTTGATGTAACATAAGGGTACCTCTCTGAGTAAAGCTCATTCCACATTCCATGCATTTATGTGGTTTCTCCCCAGTGTGAGTTCGTTGATGTCTCCTAAGGTCACCACTCTGACTGAAGGTCTTTCCACATACCATGCATTTATATGGTTTCTCCCCAGTGTGAGTCCTTTGATGTAACCTAAGGTTACCACTGTGACTAAAGCTCTTTCCACATTCCATGCATTTATACGGTTTCTCCCCAGTGTGAGTTCTTTCATGTGACCTCAGGCTATCTCTGCGACTAAAGCTCTTTCCACATTCCATACATGGATACAGTTCCTCCCCTGCATGAGTTATTTCATTTCTACTGAGGTGACATGCTTTTATTTGCTTGCTTCCCTGCTTTACTTCTTTCATTTGATGTCCATTCCTACGCACTCTCATTTTAAATTCTCTGTTTTCTTGCTTCAATATGAATTCCTGCCCAGGATGCCCCAAGTGTTGCTGGGAAATTCCTCTTCTCCTGGTCATCATCTGATAGATTAGAAAAAAGAAGTGAAGCAACCATGTCAGAAATCTGCAGGGATAAGGAAAGACCCATTCGGGCTCTGCCTGAGTCATGGAGGAGGAAGGAAAGAACATCCATGTGTTTGCAATCTCAGGATTGGACTAATGTAATACACTCTACGTGGAGCTGCCTTTTCACATTGATGCGGGAGCTTCAAATGATACAGAATGTGGCAGCCAGACTTCTCACTGGGGTGAGAAAACATCAGCATATTTTCCCCACTCTGGCTGCCTTGCATTGGCTGCCTGTTTGTTTCCACATTTATTTTAAAGTGTAAATGAAATCCCTAAATGATTTTGATCTACTCGAATCCCTCGTTTTAGCTAGGAAGGGCGGCTGAGGGGCCTAAGGCTCAGGGAGGCCCAGAGAGAAAGAACAAGAAACCGGGCCTTCTCAGCAGTGGTCCCTTGCCTCTGAAACAGTTTGCCCCCAGAGATCTCTCTGGCTCCCTCGCTATGTGTTTTTAAGAGTAAACATAAGACCTGGCTCTTTAGGCAGGCTTTCCCTCCTGTCATCACCTAATTATTTTGCCCATTTTGAAGTACAGTGGTGCCTCGCTTAGCGAGTGCACCGTATAGCGATGTTTCCATATAGCGATCCCTTTTTCGGGATCGCTATACGGAAACATACCCGATCTTCGCAATGGGGAAAACCCGCATTGCGAAGATCGGGTATTGCGGCGGCCATTTTGGAGCCGCCGAACAGCTGATCGGCGGTTCCAAAATGGCCACCGGAAGCCCGGAAATGGCTGCCGGCAGCCGTTTTCGCGCCCTGCCCTCGCTTAGCGAGGGCACGAAAATGGCTCCCGGCAAGGGGAATCCTTGCTGAACGGGTAAGTAAGCAAGGTATTGGAACGCATTAAACTAAGTTTAATGCATTTCAATACGTTTTCCCTACCCGTTTAGCGATGATTCCGCATAGCGAGGGTTAATCCGGAACGTATTAACCTCGCTATGCAGGGCACCACTGTACGTTTTTACTAATTTTTTTTATTTTATTATAATGTTTTAATTTTATCTATTATTGTTAGCCACCAGAGTAGACTTCAGTCTAGATGGACAGGGTATAAATTTAATAAATATATAAATATTTGGTAGAGTAGATTTGCAGCCTTCCTTTAATCATTGGGGTAGAACTCTTTTCTGAGAAGTCTATTTTGATGTAATTTCATTCTCATATTAAAATGCCTTTTAAATGAAAATGTGGGAGGTAAACTTCAGATCACTTAGCGATTTTACAAGGCGGTCATGACTCAATAAAGTTCGGAAACAGTGTTCTACATGCTACTTACAGAACGATCACCATTATCAGCAGTAATTATGATCAGTGGGGAAAGGACAAAATGAACTGGCAAAAACCTGAGATAACCTTCTTCAATTAGAATAAGGAGGAAAAATACTATTGCTATATATACTACAATAAGGAGGAATAAATGTTACTAAAAATTGAAAGATTGTAAAAAGCTAAATTCTGAGAAGTTGAAATTAGAAATTAAATCGGTAGGAAAATTTTCTATTTCTGTCACTAATCCAAATGGAGAGTAAGATGAACATAAATTCTTTTTATACTTATACCATATATTTAACAATGTCTTTTAAAAAAGATTATTAATTTCACTTATTTTATCTTTCTTGCCTTTACTAAATAAATATTTTTCTATATTTCCTTGTAATTCTGATTATTCCATTTCCCACCAAATTAGCCTTTCCGGATTATATATAATTTCGCCAATGAACCTCAATTGGTTAGCTAAATAATAGTTTCTTATATTTGGTAAACCTATACCACCTTTTTTTGTTGTTTTATACCAATACTTTTTATTTATTCTAGATTTCTTCCCTTCATTACAATATTTGTTAATTATTCCTTGCCAATATTTCAAATCATCGTCTGTTAACTGCATTGATAACATTCTAAATAAAAAATTAATTTTTGGTAGAATTTTCATTTTTATCAATGCAATCTTTCTGAACCATGATAACTTAAATTTACCATATTCCTGTAATTTCTTATTAATCACTTCCTTTAGTTTTTTTATAATTATTCTCCCTTATTTTTTGATTATTTTTTCCTAATCTATTCCTAAATATTTAATTGTTTTACATATTTTAAAATCATGTTTTTCAGCAAACCTTTCTTGTTCCGTTCTACTATAATTAAACAACATTAATTCAGATTTTTGCCAATTTATGCTTAATCCAGTTATTTTTCCAAATTTTTCTAAGTGGGTTTTAATTTTATCTATACATTCTGACAGATTTTTCACTGTCAATAAGGAATCATCCACAAATAAATTAATCTTTGTTTTCTTCTTTTCTCCCATACCTTCAATTAAGTCGTCATTCCTAATTACATTTGCCAGCATTTCAATAACTAAGCAAAACAGAACTGGAGAGAGAGGGCAACCTTGTCTAGTGCCTCAGCCTAGAGCTATTTGTTCTGTCATCCCATCATTAGCTATTACTACAGAGGTATTCTCTAGATATAATTGATCTATTATCCCCCTAAACTTCTTTCCAAAACCCCAACCCTTTAACAAGATCTTTAGTGTTGGCCATTCCATGCAGTCAAATGCTTTAAATATGTCTAATGATAAAATGCCTGCCTTCAGTTTATTTTTTTCTATATTATGTATAATATTCAAGACCCTCCTAGTTAAGTTTTCCATTTGCCTACCTTTCAAAAAACCATTCTGATCTTCTTTGATATATTTTGTAATACATTTATTAATTCTATTTGAAAGTGTATGCGCATTTATTTAAAGAAAAAAGTGATTAGATTGAAAGACTGGTTGTATAAAATGAGATCGATAGAGCAAATGAAACAAATATTTCAAAACAAGACTATTTTGTGGTTGAATTATGTACAACTAGAAAGATGGAGTAAGGAATGGGTAAATAAATATAATAAAGGTAGAGAACATACAAAATATGAACAATTTCTATTCTCATATGAGGACATTCAGATGACTGACCCAGTAAAAGGTACAGTGAGTAAAATCTATTCATTTCTTCTCAATTTAGAGGAAGAAGAAAGTGAGAAAGAGGGACTGAAAATAGTGTGGGAACAAGATATTGGAAAAAGAATAAATGAAGAAGAATGGAGGAAGATATGGAAAATGAGGGTTTTAAGATTTATGTCGGTAAGAATAAAGGAAAATTTCTTTAAACTTAGTTTAAGATGGTATTTAACACCGGTAAAATTAAACAAAATTAATACTAATCATCCGAATGTCTACTGGAAATGTGAGAAAGAAGTTGGTACATACTTTCATATGTGGTGGGAATGTGAAAAGGTACAAAGATTTTGGAAACAAATGTTCAAAGAATTAAGCTATATGTGTGGAAAAGATATAGAATGTAAGGCTGAGATTGCTCTGTTATCAATATATGAGAACGTGGAATATGATGAAATGACTAAAGAATTGATAACTAATTTAATAACAGCAGCTAGATTGATTATAGCTAGACAATGGAAATTAAAGACTGAATTACAAATTGAAGAATGGTATAAAGAAATATGGAATATAGCAATAAATGATAAACTAACTTGTAATTTAAAGATTAAGAAAGGAGAGCTGAAAAAGGACAATTTTTATGTAATATGGGGCAAATTTCTGGAATATGTGCTTATAAAGGGGAAAGGGAAAGCTCCAAATCAAGAATCTATGCAGTTCTGGAGGACAATAGAAGAAGGAGGAGGAGGAGGAGGAGAATATGGCAAGAGGTCCCATATATGGTGGTGGGGAACACATTGTATTTGAGTTTATATGTTTTATGTGTATGATTTTGTTTTCGTTATAGTTATAGAAATAATTTTTTTAAAAAAAGAAATTAAAAATTAAAAATCAATTAAATCATTATAGGAAGATCAGCTATCACACTTTGGTAGAAATTTTTCATCTGTATTGAATGTACCGATGATCAATTTTTAAATTGTCTTTTTAACCCCATTCTTTTATTCTCCCCAATGATTGTACAGTACTTAGATTTCTAGAAAATTGGAAGAGAATTTCTCAAAGTTGATTAAAGACTAAACAAATATTTGAATTAAAGAATTGATTACCATAAATGAATACCGGGGGGGAGAGGAAGGCCAGTGTTAGAAAGGAAGAGTAAAAGTGGAGGAATGTGATGCAGCAACCAAGTGCAGGGTAAGAAGACACAGTGAGTTCACCATTTCTAAATGCTGCACATTACAAGGCATCCTCCAAGACTTTATGCCATGCGAAAAATACGTAGCCCAGAACACTGATTGCCATAGTGATGGTGGCGGTGCTACAGACCACCACTTACGAGGAAACTTAATTTACAAACCGAAAGAAACGGGGAGGAAAAGTAAACCGAGCTATTATTTCGAACTCATTTCCATTCATAAATGAGAAATTACATAAACTGAGGTGTACGTAAACCGAGATACTACTGTATGTTACAGATGTGGTCAAGTTATAGGTCCTTGCCTCCTGCAACCAAGTGCAGGCTAAGAAGACACAGGGAGTTCAGCTGCAGGGCGAGGAAGCCTGGGCCCCAGATACTGCCTCTCACGTCCTTTGAGGAGAGGTTTGGCAAGCTTGAAAGAAATGCCAGCTTGCAGTCAGGAAGCCAGCAGTGGGTTGGCGGATATCCTGTGTTTTGCAACGAGGTTCACATTCATGACAGCATACTGTAGCGGATAGCCCAGATGTCACCTGTCCGTCACTGCAGAACCTTGACGGGAGAGCCAATGGAGAGACAGGAAGGCAGGGCCAGAGGAGAGTTTGGTGGTCGGGAGAAAGGGAGAAGGGGTGCTGGAAGAGGGTTAGAGAGCTGGAGGCCTGGGAATTGGACCAGAAGGGTCAGAAATAGATAGAGAGGTAAAGAGTTATTTGAATGAACCAAATATTGTTTAATATATGTGATTCACTTCCTGTGATTTATACTGCAATTTCCAACTGCTTATTAACCCCACCCTGTTCAATAAACTGATTGTGTTTGGCAGCATAAGTGTCCAGTACTTAATTGATGTTAGGGAAACAACATCTGGTGGCAGCGTGAAGAGGAGGAAGGAGTGTGAGCCTTTATGAGATAAAACAGGGGCCACAAGGCTGAGCACCACACATACCTCTTGGGTAAAAGTCAGAGGTGTGTCCTCATTGCAAGGAGCTCTCCAGGAACTTAAGGAATGGGTTCGCTCCCTTGAGGGTGCAGACACAGGGAAGCAGAGGCAGAGAGGGAGGGACCATAGTGAGACCTCCAGGGACCTTCAGCCATCATCCCACCCATTAACAAGCAGCTCATCAGCTGCTGGAATTGGAAGTCTCTGAGCCGGAGGATGCCAATCTTCACAAGAGGAAAACCACACCCTCAAGGAGATCCCCTTCTTCAGTTGATGGGCCTGTACACAGTCACATTGAGGATACTCCTCATGGGGAGGAAATAGGGGGTTTCTGGTAGTGGGCAATTCGATCGTCAAGAAAACAGAGCGAGGGGTCTGAGATGGTTGTGAGGACCGCACAGCGACTCCCCTGCCTGGTGCAAAGGTTGCAGACTTTACGTCTCGTCTGGAGAGGCTTGTAAAGAGTGCTGCGGACAAAGTAGCACTGGGGGTGCATATCAGCACGAAAGAGACGGCGGTCCTGGAGGTCAAATTTCGGTTCTTAGGAAGGAAGCTCAAAGCCAGGACATCAAAGGCAGCGTTTTCAGATGTGCTACCGGCTCTACGCACAGGGCCAGCTAGGCAGGTGGAGCTCAGAGGTCTAAACACGTGGATGAGACGATGTTGTCAAGGGGAGAGGTTTAGATTAATTTGGCGCTCATTAATGTTTTGGGACAAGCCGGGCTTGTACAAGCAAGACAGGATTCACTTGAATTAACATGGAAACAGATTAACACTAAAAAGTAGGCAGAGAATATTTTAAACTGAATCCGGGAGGAAAGCCGACAAGAGCCGAGTGGTGTCCAATTCGGGACTCCACATTCCTGTGGACTGAGGGTGGAGAGGGTAGAGAACTACAAAGTGGTGATAGTGTAGGAATTAGGACTGGGAACGTGATGGGATGGGAATGTTGGTCCACTGGAGGGAAAAGCAAACAAGCAGCCCTTTTTGGGGGCCCCATACGCAGGTGCTTTTATGCAAGTGCCCAAAGGATCTAAGCAAAGGTGGGAGAGCTGGAAAATTTGGAGGGTAGATATTTATTTTATTTATTTATTTATTTATTTTATTTATATCCCGCCTATCTAATCAACCAAGATTACTCTAGGCGGCTTACAACGATAAACAACAACAATACGGTTAAATAAATCATACAAAGGAAAAATTACAACAAGATAAGGGAAAACTAAGGAGGAAAAGGAAGGGCGATCAGGAATTAATAAACGGGAAAGCCTGCCGGTACATCAAAGTTTTTAGTTGTTTTTTAAAAGTACCCAGTGAGGGAGCCGCGCGAATGTCAGGGGGAAGGTTATTCCAGAGGCGAGGAGCCACTGCCGAGAAGGCCCGATTTCTTGTTTTTTCTTTCCGGGCCTCCCTCGGCGTTAGGCTCCTCAGCCTCACCTCCTGACTCGCGCGAGTGACACGGGTAGAACTTGGTGGAAATAGGCGTTCCGCCAGGTATCGAGGCCCCAAGCCGTTTAGGGCTTTATAAGTAAGCATCAATACTTTGAAGTCGATGCGGAAACGGATGGGCAGCCAATGCAATGCGGCCAGGGTGGGCGAAATATGTTGGTACCTTTTCACACCACTGAGTAGTCTGGCCGCCGCATTCTGCACCACCTGTAATTTCCGCAGCAGCCTCAAAGGCAGCCCCACATAGAGCGCATTACAGTGGTCTAATCTTGAGATTACGAGCGCATGCACTAACGTAGTGAGCGCCCCCACCTCGAGATAGGGCCGCAGCTGGGCTATCCGCCTAAGATGGTAAAAGGCCGTTCGGACAACCGACGCCACCTGGGATTCCATGGTGAGCGCCGGGTCCAGATGGATCCCCAAGCTGCGGACCCCATCCTTGGCGGGGAGGGTCGCCCCCCCAAAAGTGAGGAAGTTTCCCAAACACCCGACTGTGGGAGCGCCCACCCTCAGTACCTCCGTCTTGTCCGGGTTCAGCCTCAGCCCGTTCTCCTGCATCCATTGCAGTACGGTCCCCAGGCAGCGCTGAAGGGACAGAACGGCATCTCCTGTGGTAGGTGGAAAGGAGATGTACAGCTGAGTATCATCAGCATACTGATGACACCGAGCTCCACATCCCCTGATGACCCCGCCCAGCGGCCTCATATAGATATTAAATAGCATTGGGGAGATAATCGACCCCTGTGGAACCCCACAGTTGAGACTCCACGGGGCCGAGACATTCTCCCCAAGCTGTACTCTCTGGGGGCGGTCCCCCAAGAAGGAACGGAGCCAGGCCAATGCCAGGCCACCAATTCCCAACTCGGAGAGCCTCCCCAGGAGGATACCGCGGTCAATGGTATCAAAGGCCGCTGAGATATCGAGGAGGACCAGCAGGGACACATTGCCCCTGTCGGCCTCCCTCAAGAGGTCATCACACAGGGCGACCAATGCCGTTTCTGTACCATGGCGCGGCCTGAAGCCCGACTGAAATGGATCCAGGGCATCTGTTTCATCCAGGTGCGCCTGAAGCTGGTCGGCCACCACCCTCTCAACCACCTTGCTTAGGAAAGAAACATTGACAGATTGATATAGTGGCCATCCCCTTCACGGATGGCTGACTTCTCGTGGTGAAGGGGTTTGAGTAATTCAGAGAAGCTATGGGCAATGCCCTGCAGGGACACCAAGACGGGCAGGTCATAGTGGAGAATTCTGACTAAACGCGATCCACGTGGAGCAGGAATTGGCAAGCCACTCCAATATCTTTGCCAATAAGACTCCATGAAGAGAAACAAAAGCCTAAAAGATATGATACTGGAAAATGAGCCCCTCAGGTCGTAAAGTGTCCAACATGCTACTGAGGAAGAGCGGAGGACAAGTACAAGTAGCTCCAGAGCTATTGAAGTTGTTGGGCCAAAGCCGAAAGGACGCTCAGCTGTGGTCGTGCCTGGAAGTAAAAGGAAAATCTGATGCTGGAAAGAAAAATACTGCATAGGAATCTGGAATGTAAGATCCATGAACCTTGGTAAGGTGGATGTGGTCAAACAGGAGATGGCAGGAATAAACATTGACATCCTGGGTTGGGGTGAGCAGGATTGAGATTTTTTCTAAGAAAATCCTACACCTAAATAAGATGAAAGAAAACCATCTCCCCAAACACCAACACTTTGCACATGTTCAAAGAGGAAGTGTGGTGTCGTGGACGGAGTACCAACTGGAAACCAGGGGACCTGAATTCAAATCCCTGCTGGGCCACGGAAACTGAGAGAAGAGAGTGGTTGGCAAGGCTACTTAAGCCACCCCTTGAAATCTCACTGACCTTGCAAATGTTGGAGGGATCTGGGATTTGGTTCTTCAGTTTTGGTCCTAAAAACAGCAAAGAGAATTCAGCTCAGTCTCACCCCTTCCTAGGAGAAAAGAAAAATAGAAAAGATCAGCCTGGGGGCTTCATGGATAAAGCAAATCAAAAACGTTTCCTTCCGGGATGTGCCTTCGTCATGTTTCTATTGAACAGATCTCCATCCCCAATTCTCTCTCTCATCTTCAGGCAGCAGAACACAAAAGCAGGCAGGCAGGCAGGCGGATCTTCCCTCTGACACATACAATGAAAGCAGCAGCATACAAGATGGAATGTCTCTCACTGTTTATTTGAAATATTTTTATCTTGCCTTTCTCTTTAAAAAAGACCCAAGATAGCTTATGTGCATCAGAAAAAGCCAATATTTAAAAGTGAAAAACTTCAAGACGAGAAGCATTAAAATGAATCAAACCCAAGCTGCACTAAAAATGGTAAACAAAATCAAGATCTAGAAAACACCAGACCCCGTGTGATGGAGTGGGCCGAGGGTTGCACCGGACCCTCTGTTGTCACTTGCCAAAGGCTGCTAAGAAAACCCCATAGTCAGGGGATATGAGGGCGTCAAATCCAATCAAATCAAGTTTATTGTCATTGCAAGTCTATACATAGTATACACATACAACAAAATTCACAGAGACACCCAGAGACCCACATACACACACGTAAAAATATCCTCAAACACTCCACACCCACATCTACACCACAGGCTGAGTAACACTGTCCAGCTGTTCACTACTGGTGGTCTTTAAGTTCATTATTAAGTGCAATTATAGCTCTGGGGACAGAACACAGCGACATGGATAGATTGAAAATATTTGTAAAAACTCCAGCTAATTCTGCAGCGCAGCCCCTAACATCTCATCCCATGATTCCATCTGGTCCAGCTGCCTTTCGAACGTTAATATTCTGGAAAGCGCGTCTCACACCTGTCAATGGTAGATTCTAGTGATTACTATAGAGAGTAGGTGTTGGAATTATTATTATATCTGTTTCCACCTCAAAACGGCTGAAAAATTCATCAAACTGCTCATCCAAATATCACTGCTGCTAAATAGACTGTTTTTGTTATTCCTCTTATAGACTGAGAATCGGTTGAGAACCAGGAAACAGAGAATTTTCAATGGGCAGTTTTCAAAATGGAGAGGGGGGAACAGCGGTGTGCCCCAGGGATCTGTCCTGGAATCGGTGCTTTTCAACCTGTTCATAAATTATCTGTAGACAGGGATAAGCAGTGAGGTAGACAAGTTTTCAGATAACACGAAGCTTTTCCAAGTGGAGAAGACCACAATGGATTGCGAAGAACTCCAGAAGGATCTCTCCAAAATAGGAGAATGGGCAGTAAAATGGCAAATACTTTTCAATATAAGAAAATTTAAGAAAATGTAAAGTAATGCACACTGGGGCATGAAATCAAATTTTTTTTTTCATGAGCTAATGGGTTCTGAATGGTCTGTGATGGATCAGGAAATAGATCTTGGTGTGCTGGTGGATAGCTCGATGGAAGTGTCCACCCAGTGTGTGGCAGCAGTGAATGAAGAAGGCCAATTCGATGGACCTAAGATCAACCTAAGGATCGTATTTCCTTATCAAGTGTGCTGTTTGTCTTTAGAACTGCTTGCAACAGGATGTGGTGACATCTGTCCTAGATGCCTTAAAAAGGGGGATTGGAGAGATTTTAGAAGAAAAGGGAATCACAGGTTACCAGCCATGATAGGTAAAGGTAAAGGTTCCCCTTGACAATTTCTGTCCAGTTGTGTCCAACTCTAGGGGGCGGTGCTCATCCCCGTTTCCAAGCCATAGAGCCAGCATTTTTCCGAAGACAATCTTCCGAGTCGCTAGGTTGGTGGGAGCTTGGACAACAGACGGATGCTCACTCTGTCACGTGGATTCGATCTTACAACTGCTTGGTCTTCTGACCCTGCAGCACAGGCATCTGCGGTTTAGCCAACAGCGCCACCCCGTCCCTCTCCCAGCCATGATGGGGAGGTATAATCTCAAGGTTTAAAAGAAAGGTACCTCAAAAGGAGTGGTGGCACTCAGGGTGGTGGCACTCAGGGTTAAACCGCAGAAGCCTCTGTTCTGCAAGGTCAGAAGACCAGCAGTCATAAGATCCAGGTAGATGTTTCTGAGTTGGTAAATTCCCTGAGGGCAAGTAAATGATGTATAAGGGCGATGTTCCTCTTTAATTAAAATCTGATAAAGCCCTCCTTTTATTCCAATCACAGAAATGTATTCAGTGTTTGCAACAATTTCTACCAACGCCTCAACATTGACTGTAATAAAATGTTTCACCACATTAGTTTCTCCCGGTGAATTCGAGAAGACGTTTTGGTGATTAGCTAACACAGGCTCCAATATCTGTCCTGGGCTAAATTGATCAATGCCTTCACCCCTGAATACCTGTATTGCTGAATTAGCTGTGCTATCAGGTTTGGTCACAAGAGGCCGCTGTTGCATCCAAGTTCCCTCGGGAGTACTCTGCATAGCCTCAGAAACAGTAACAGCATTCTCACCACTTCCTTGGAAAATAGGCTGTTGAAAATAAGAATGGTCCCAAACCTCTGCTTTTCTCTCTAAAGATCTTTCTGAGAAGATTAACTGTGGTACTGGGCCAAAGTTTCCAGACATGATTTCAGTCTCTGGAGAAACATCAGTACTTTGTAATCCCAAAAAGTTAGCGCTTCCCCCTTCATTGGTTGTGCTAGAAACAGTCTCACCATCTGACAGGTTCAAATGCAGCTTTCTATCTTTAATCAAGTTTACAGGATCAGTTCCATATTCACTTGTACTATTAAAACAGTGTGAAAGTTCATGCTGCAAGGTCTCTGTACAAATAACTCCTCCTGTAACATTACTCAACGTCTCTGGTAAAGGTACTTTATCTCCTTCGGTCTGTTTTGATGTGTTCTCTCCCGTCCTAATTAGTTCCCCCTTATGGAGCATTGCCTCCCTGCAAAGCTGCCAGGAAGAACAAGGAATGCCCTCCAACTTCACAGTATCTAATTTCACTGTTCTCTCTGGGCTGAGAGAATGGGGGCCGTTCAATTCCTCTGAGACAAGTGTGGGTATACTATTAACTGGACGGAGAACAGGCGAATACTCCGACCTAACTGACATAAGTTCTGGCACAGGATCAAACTGAGTCTCCAAATCATCATCTCGGTATTTTACTCCCCCTTGAACTTCTCCTGACCCCGCTGTTACTGGTTGTTTAGTCCCCTGGAGGTCTGCAAACTGTTTGTTCTGTACTGCTGTTGCTTCTAAGCTGATGTGAGAGCTCTCAGTCACAGTAATTGCGTTAAGGTTTTGGATAATCCCTTGCTCTCTTTCTTCTGGCAAACCCATAGTCTCATCCCGAATTATTTCAGAATTTCTCACCTGCCCTGTGCTCTGAAAAAGAGCTGAGTTGACTCCCAATGCATTGAAATTCTCTGGAGCACTGCAGTTTTCCCTTGGGTCGTCCGATGCTATTTCCCGGCGAACTTTCTCCTGCATTCCTCTCTCTGCGCGCGGCTCCCGGGTCTGTAAATCCTTTGGTTGGACGGGCGATAAATCGCTGTCTCCTCTGGAATGCTCCTTAGAATTCCACTGGGCCTCGTTAACTCTTTCCACACAAGCATCTTTCATCTCAGGGTCGCTCCCAATTGTTTGGAGCGTCTCGTTGCAGTAATCCCCAAAGGAACCCTGCTGAGCTTGGAAAAACCTTTGCATCAAGCCAGGTTCTGTGCTTAAAAAACGTTTTAGAAGTAAGTTTTCCTGATAAAGCTCACGTATCAGGCAATCTCTTTCCCTAATTTTCTGCTTGGCTTGCTCGAAAAATCCTGAAGCCACTTCCAAGATTCTGTCCACAGTTGCCGACTGTTTTTGCTCCCCCATCTTCTGCTGGCAATCTAGCCTTGGCTAGGTCAGCAATAAAAACAAACAAAACTCCAAAAAAAAAAAATTTAAAAATCTCCTCTGCACCTTCGACCAACTGCTGTCACCCTGCTATCCTAAGATAGGCGAGAGGACAAACAGCTGCCAAACCAAAATACTGAAAAATCCAAAAGGAAGAGAAAAGAAAAACTGTGACTACTCTGTGAACCCTAAAGTTACAGAGATGATCAATGACTGAGATGGGTGCAGATAGATATCCTAAGGCCATAGGGCATGACTCTAGGCCAAGCCAGATGCAGCTAGGTACTCCTGACAGATCCTAAGATCGTAGTGGGAGATCCAGATCTAGTCTGGAACACGGCCAGGTGCTCCGGCAAATCCTAAGATTATAGGAGTACGCTTCGGCCAAAACAAGCTGAATGCAAGTCCCAGATCAATGTAGCCAGAGTCATTTATGCAATCCTAAGATTGTGAAATGACCTGCTCAACTTGGGTGCTATTACAGAATGCAAGCACTCTAAAAATAAAGGACATGCATCTTGGAACTTCTTCACTACAACGTTGTAACAACCTGCACATGCCTACTGATTAAATCCAATTGTTTCCTAACAGTTTGCTTGTCCCACTGGGAATCTCTTTCTTAAAAGAGCACCCCAGATTCTAACACACATTACCACAGCCTGAAGATTTAACACCTCTCACCACAGCCTTTAGATCTAACTGCTGGCAAACAGCGTTTCTTAGGAAACTACTGTTTACACCCAGGGAAGCACCTAGCTCCTTGAAGCCTCAGTGTCCCACTGCAATCAAAACTTAGCTTGTGGATCAGAGTCACTCAAGCTGCCAGATAGAACAAAAATTGGTCATCCTGAGGTACTACAAAACCCAGCACGTGGTCCATCGCGCAGCTGCCACCATGCTCGAAAACACGGGTTCGAAAACACACGTGTAAGCTTGGACAGAGAGCAATCAGGAGTTTGCACATGCTAAAATGGGCTGAAAGAGTCCAATTCAGCTAGCCATGCTACAACACTCCTTCTCACAGGTCTGCCCACATAAGAACACCCTGGTACTCTCAGATATTATTGTGAAAAGGTCAAGTGGGCTTTGTAGTCCTTAGACTCAACTTGCACCACTGACAGGACTCTAAGTAAGCTAGGCCGAGGCAGCACTCTCAGATGACCCTATGGCAAGTGTACTGTTCAGGAAACCAAATGAGTTTTATAATCTTTATTTTATTAAAGAAAAAGCATGTTACTAGGTATCAAAGCCAAATTAAACCAAAACAAATAAACTAGCATTGTGCTGTTTAGTTACACAGATGTAGTGAGGCAAAGAAAACATGAAAAATATAACAGAGTTCAAAAACCTTACAAAACACAAAAAGACATTAAAAAGAATAAAAACAGTTCCAGTCTAGGAAATCATTAGTAAAAACAAAATAATCCAAGTAGGTTATAAAAAGGCTATAGTCCTCAGTGATACTATAGAATAAAAACCCCTAAACAAAAGTAAAAATCCATTATGTGTCCCATAGTCCTTAGAAAAGAAAAATCCAGTAAATATACCATAGTCCTTACAAATTTACAAGAGCATAGTCCATATGGAGTATTCCAAGAAAAGGAGTTCATAAAGAATATCCCATAGAACAGTCCATAGAAAATAGTCCATGCACAGTCCTTAGGAAAAATCCCATAAGTCCAAAAGTAATCCAGCAAAGCATAGGAACCAGTCCATGTAGGTAGGCCACCAGTCCCAAATGGCTGAAGAGTAGGTCACGAATGACTGAAAGGTCGGTCTTGGAAAGACAAAGTCCATAGGCAAAAAGTTCCTTTTTCAAGAGTAACTGGCAAAGGCTCATCGCACCTTCCCACGATGTCATCCAATCAGAGTTCGTTACTAGGCAAACAGTCCTGTTGCACCACATGACTTCCTTCCCATACGCATCAGATGTTATTTGGGTTTTCTGTGGTTTATCAAAGAGTCACAACAATTCCCATCTATCTAATCACACAGAGTCCTTTCTCAGGCCTTCAGAATAACATTCTCTCTGCTCGCCTAGAAAACAACTTGTCAGCATAGCACAGATACTATATACAAAGAAACAAGATGGAACCTCTCTGGCTTATTTCTTAATTACAAAACCCATATGCCTTAAAAGATTTTAACTCAAAAACCCATCTCATCACAGCCGGAAGGTGAAGGAACCATCACACAGCCAAGAAACCTTTCTACTAGGGTAAACAGAAAAGAAGAGGATGGAGCTGAAGGATAAGGAAACAGTGGAGGCAAACAGGAAAGAAGAAGAGAGAGAATGCAGAATGGAGGAACCTTCCCCCACGCAGGGGTGTGGAATTGCCTTCCCAGAGGAGACGACCGAAGGGGGAGAGTTGTGGACTGAGGAGACGCTGCCCCTCTTGCATTTGCTGGTGTCAGCCTCAAGGGAAGCCCCACAAAGAGAATTATGGTAGTCTATTCTTATGACTATCTGTGCGTGGACCAATCTGGGGAGTGACACTGAAGGAGAAGGTGAGAAAAGAAATGATGTTAAAGTTAATAAATTACAATGGTTTAAAGGAAAATTCAAAACTCCTGCTTGTCTGTTAAGGGGGAACAAGAAGGGAGACTTGAAGGGGAACCCCAGAAACCCCAAATCAGGATGACCAAGGTTTGCCTGTTATGAAGAGGACCGCCCTTGGAGTCTGAAGTTGGGGTGAGCAGGATTGAAATCTTAAAAAATAACACTTAAATAAGATGCAAAGAAAACCATACCATCAAATAGGAACACTCTGCACATGTTCAAAGAAGAAGTGTGGTGCTGTGAATGGAGTACCAGTCTGGAAACCAGGAGATCTGGATTCAAATCCCTGCTGGGTCGGGGAAATTGAGAGGAGTGTGTGTGTGGCAAGGCTACTTAAGCCACCTCTTGAAATCTCACTTACCTTGCAAATCCTGGAGGGATCTTGGATTTGGCTTTTTGTTTGTCGGCCCCAAATCAGCAAAGACAACTCAGCTCAGTCTCACCCCTTCCTAGAAGAAAAGGAAAAGAAAAACATCAGCCTGGAGACTTCATGGATAAATCAAATCAAAAATGTTTCCTTGCCGGATGTGCCTTCGTCATGTTGCTGTTGAACGAGGTCACATTCCCACCTCTCTCTCCTCTTCAGGCAGCAGAACGAGAGGAAGAGAAAGGGAGCGAACAAATAAACCACAGGAAGGAAGGAAGGAAGGAAGGAAGGAAGGAAGGAAGGAAGGAAGGAAGGAAGGAAGGAAGGAAGGAAGGAAGGAAGGAAGGAAGGAAGGAAGGAAGGAAGGGAGGGAGGGAGGGAAGGCAGGAAGGAAGGAAGGAGGGAGGGAGGGAAGGAAGGCAGGAAGGAAGGAAGGAAGGAAGGCAGGAAGGAAGGAAGGAGGGAGGGAGGGAAGGAAGGCAGGAAGGAAGGAAGGAAGGCAGGAAGGAAGGAAGGAAGGAGCATCTATTGCTGGGCTCGGAGATAAAAGCTCCCCCCGTCCCAGTGAGGTGGGGGCAACAGCAGGGAACCAGAGAGCAACAGGACCTGCGATGAAAGCACCAGCAGACAACAGTGTATTTTACCCACTATTTATTTAAAATATTTTTACCCCACCTTTCTCCTTTAAAATGGCCCAAGACAACTTATGTAAATTTTTAAAACACAAAGTCAACATCTAGAAAACACCAGAGCCTGCATGATGTAGTGGACTGACAGTTGAACCATGCCCTCTGTTCTCATGGGAGCATTTGTTATTTTTGTCCCATCAAGGATGTCAACAAAGGGGGCGTCTCTAAAGGGGAAGCTCCACCTTTGTGCCCTCTGTGCCCAGTGTCCTGTGTCTTGGGGGGATGCTGCCAACACAAGGGAGGCACAGTTCAGATCTCAGGACTTTTCTGGCATGTTGTCTTCCAACCCCCAACCTTGCTTAGGCTTCGCTCTTCCCTCTGAGCTCACTCTAAACCTCGTAGGGGTTGGAAAGGTGGCAACTGAGGGTGTGAGTCTTGGTGTCAGCTGTCCTTGCTGTAAAAGAAAGCATTTCGAGACGGCTTCATTTTAAATGGACCCTTCAGAGGCACTGCAAAAAACCTGCCAGGAGAGGGAACGCCCCAGAAGGAGAGGCTGGGTTGCCTTCCGGTCCTTCTTTCCTCCTGCCCTCCATGTGGAAATGACCGGAGTTCCTTCGGCCTCTTTCCAAAGCACCCTTCACTCCACCCAATGAAGAGCCATGAATTGGAGGCAGGAGGGAGAATCCCTAGGAAGGAGAGGCAGGTCTTTTGCACAGCCGATGGCCCTGAATTGTGCCTTCACGACCCAAAGACCAGAAGTTTTTTTTTTCCTTGCGGGAAGAACAACGCCCACCAGGAGACCCTTCCTGGGGAGATCTCCCTTTCAGCCTCTGCTAGGAAACATCCCAAGAAGGAAAATTCCACCACCTTCTCTCTCCTGTTTCTCTCCTGCCTCCCTTTCAGAAAAAGTTGAGAAGCAACACAAGGTTTGGGGGCGGAGTCGTCCTGCAGTTGATCCTCATTTCAGGATCTGGTCTTGAGATGGATTCGATTAGCCCTCCTCTCTGCCACTTAATGCAGGAATACAGTGGTGCCTCGCATAACGTTTGCTTCGTTTAACGTTTTTTTTCGCTTAACGTTTATTTTTTCAGAGTCAGATTGTGCTTCGTATAACATTTTTCCCTATGGGCGATTTTCACATAGCGATTTTGGGACCATGCTTCGCTTAACGGGTTTTTTTAGGTCCCCTGCTTCACTTAACGATGTTCATTTTTTCAATTACAAAAGTGTCTTATCATGTTGAAAAACGGTTTTAAATGCTTGGAATCATTAGTGCACCTTCTAAACTGTGTGCATACTTAATTTGGCGTTGATCTGACTTTTCGTTAATTTTTTGTGAATTTTTTTCTCCCCCATAGGAAACAATGGAGCTGTCAGATTTTGACAGCTGTCAAAAGTTGGGGGGAAAAATTCACCATAAATTAACGAAAAGTCAGATCAAAGCCAAATTAACTTTTGCATCCGTTTTAGAGGGTGCAGAAGCTAATCCAAGCATTTAAAACCATTTTTGACCCTTTTATGACACACTTAAATTTGCAAAAATTGACTTCGCAAAGCCATTGAAATGTATTGAGTCGGCTTCAATACATTCCAATGGAGGAAACATTGTATCGTTTAACAATGTTTCCTATGGGTTTTTTCGCTTAAGGATGCCAATCCGTGCCTATTGGAACGGATTAACCGGTTTCCAATGCATTCCTATGGGAAATGGCGTTTCGCATAAAGTTTTTTTCGCATAAGGTTTTTTTTTTTGGAACCAATTAAAAACGTTATGCGAGGCACCACTGTACACACACACACACACACACACACACACAGAGAGAGAGAGAGAGAGAGAGAGAGAGAGAGAGAGAGAGAGAGAGTGCATAAGAACAAGAGGTCTCGCACATGTTCCCCCTCAGAAGGAAGGTGCAAGGAGGACCCCCTGCCTCGTAAGCCCCATTTTGCCTGATTGACCTACAAGTCCTCCACTTCCCCCCTATCTGCGCGTGGGCCAATAATGGGGAATGATATTAAAGGAGAAGGTGGGAACAGAAATGACATTACCTGTTGTGACTGACAGGTCAGGAACCACTCTTGTCCATCACAATGGAACCTTGATTCAGGAGCCAATGACTGTACAGAAGAGGCGGGATGAAGGAAATATAAAGAGAATGGATGACAGTTAAAGAACAGTTAGAGTTAGAGAAATGAGTTAGCAGTTAGAGAGGACTTCAGTGAGGGATGAAGTAGGAACCTCAGTTAGAGAAAAGAAGTTAGGTAGTTAGGACCAGTCTTGTGTTCGGGAAGAGTAATAAAGAAATCGGGAATAAGAAAAGAAATGAATAAATACTTTTTTACATTAACAAATATAAATGTTACTAAAGCACCGTTGATTGCATGAATAAAATAAGAACCTCCCTGATTTACTTTACATGATTTACTTCTGATCATTTTAATAAACCTTGTTTAATTGAATCACACTGATTGAAGAGTCCTATTTGATAGAGTGAGGAATATCTCCTCTGGTAGCAGCGGGAAAGGCTGAAAAATAACTGTCACATCCAAAAGTGAACCTGGGTTATGTGGAGAAACAAACAGGGGAACTGGGTTCATGACACCTGTTAATCAATTATCATAGGACTCTGAAGTACAGATGGAGGGCGTAAAGCAAAATTCCCAGTGTGGCTTGTCTGTTCAGGGGGGAAAACCCCACACTGCAAATTAGGATGACCAAGGTTTGCCTCTTATCAAGAGGACCTGCCCTTGGTGAGCATGGGGTTGGGGTGAGCAGGATCGAGATCATTTAAAAAAAAACACACAACCTAAATAATGTGCAAAGCAAACCAAACACCACCACTCAGCACATCTTCAGACAGGTAGCGTGGTGATGTGGATGAGTACCAGACTGGAAACCAGGAGACCAGGATTCAAATCTCTGCTGGGCCAGGGAAACTGAGAGGAGAGAGTGTGTGGCACGGCTGCTTAAGCCACCTCTTGAAATCTCGCTTACCTTGCAAATGTTGGAGGGATCTGGGATTTGGTTATTGGTTTTTGGGTCCAAAAACAGCAAAGAGCAATCAGCTGAGTCTCACCCCTTCCTAGGAGAAAAGAAAAAGAAAAAACATCAGCCTGGAGGCTTTCTGGATAAAGCAAATCAAAAACGTTTCCTGCTAGAATGTGCCTTCGTCATGTTTCTATTGAACGGGGCTACATCCCCATCTCTCTCTCTCTTCTTCAGGCAGCAGAACAAGACAAACACAAAAGCAGGCAGGCAGGCGTATCTTCTCTCTGACACACGTGATGAAAGCAGCAGCATACAAGATGGGATGTCTCTCACTGTTTATTTAAAATATTTTTAATCTTGCCTTTCTCATTAAAAAAGACCCAAGATAGCTTACGTGCATCAGAAAAAGGCAATATTTTAAAGTGAAAAACAGCAAGGCAACAAACATTAAAATGAATCAAAGAAAAATTAGTTTTATTCCTGGTCTGGGGAGTAGAAAATTTTATTCTACATATGATGTTCTTAGCCACGTTACTATTCTTTGAGATTTGTCTTAAGTCAAAAGGAAGTGTCTCCCTTAAGTCAAAAGTCTCCCACTATTTATTTAGAATATTTGTACTTTGCCTTTCTCATTAAAAAGGACCCAAGGCAGGTTATGTACATTATTAAAAACTATGTAAGCTGCCCCAAGTAGACGCTGTCTACAGGGGTGGGGTAAAAATCAAATAAATCAAATAAATCAATAAAATTCAAAGGCAACATTTAAAAGTAAAAAACTGTAAGTCTGGAAATCTTAAAAAGAATCAAACCAATGCTACACTAAAAATGGTAAACATAATCAACACCTAGAAAACACCAGAGCCCATCGCTGTGAAGTAGCGGACCGAGGGCTGGACCAGGCCTTCTGTTCTCACAGGACCCTTCCTCAAGGATCCCAAAGCAGGGTGTATATCCAAAGGGGCTCCTCGGCCTCCGTGCCCTCCATGCCAAGGGCCCTGTGTTGTGGGGTTGCCAACCCAAGGCGGGCAGAGTTCAGGTCTCAGGACTTTTCTGGTGTGTTGTCTTCCAACCCCCAACCTTGCTTAGGCTTCGCTCTTCGAGCTCACTAAAAAACCTCACAGGGGCTTGGAAGGCAGCAACCGAGGGTATGTGTGTGTGTGGTGTGTGTGTGTTGGTTTCCCCTTGTGTAAAGCAAAGCGTTTCGCCATCCCTTGGTCTGGAACCACCAACCCTTCGGGACCCAAAGAGGAGACCAGTTTTGGACCTGCGGGAAGAAGAACATCCACCAGGAGACCCTTCCAGATAAGATCTCCCCTTTCAACCTCCATTTTGAAAGATCCCAAGGAGGAAAGTCCACCCCCTTCTCTCTCTCCTGCTTTCTCTCCCGCCTGCCTTTCCGGGAAAAGACTGTGTGTTCACACAAGCAACACAACAGCACTCTTCCCCCCCCCCTTGCAGGTGATCCTCAGCTCAGGATCTGGTCTTGAGGGATCCGGGATCCGGTTACTTCTCCTCCCTGCCAGATCATCCAGGAAAACACACAAACACACACACAGGATGATGAAGCCCTAGGGCCTTGCAGGGGCGTCGGTCTCCCTTCCTTTGGGGGTGAGATCTGGACTCCAGAGATCCTCTCCCCCCCCTCCGAACCCCCTTTCCTGCACGAAGGTCGAGCAGCGCAAACCACAACGAGGCAACACCGGCAACGCCCGGAGAAGAAGCACCCCCCCTTTCCCGGACACGGGTCGGGAACTGGCCCTCGCTGCAAATCTCACCCCCGGATCTGCCCCCCCCTTTCCAGCGCCCACCTCCGTCCAGGTCCCGATCCGGGATTCGCCCCAAAAGCACCGCTTCTCTCCTCCAGGCGCCTTTCTTGGGCCGAAGGGGAAGAGGCAGGCGCAGCGATCCCCGCCTCTTCTGGCTCCCGTTCGAAGGGCGTCCAGGGGAGGGGCTCTTCCTTCGCCTTCGTAGCTCTATGTTCCTTCCCTTCCCCTTCTTCAACGAACTCTGTGTGTGTGTGTGTGTGTGTGTGTGTGTCTTTGTGTGTTTGTTTGTGATTGTGTGAAGGGCAGGAAGGCTCGAAAATAAAATGGCCGAGTGTGGAGCTTCTCCGGGCTGCCCAAGTTCTCCGTCACCAAAGTCTGTTCACAGATAAGGGAAGAGAGAAAACTTCCATGTTTTTCAATGACGAAAGACTTAGTGACTAGGTCACCAATCATCTTTCCTGTTTCACAGCAGCACAACATTGTGTTTTATGCAGTCTTTTACACACTTAACTTTGTGATACACAACAAACTGTCAATTACATTTCCCTATACAGCTCTGGTTGTTCAAAGGGTTTACTTTCTTCACTCCTTTGAAAACCACAAACCTTTGGAGACTTTACAGGTTTACTTTCTAACATCCCATATTTTTCTAGCAGTTGTTCAATTTTGCTTTTCTGTGAGTGAGAGAAAAATTACCATCAGGATCCCTTTTGATTTCCGTCCCTAAAAACTGAATTACATTCCCCAAACCTTTTACTTCAAAGTATTTTTCTGTGTGTTTTTCAAGTTCTTCGCTTCGCTTTTCAGTTTTATATATGAGAAGAATCTCACCTACATAAATTACACAAAATACAAACCTTTGGCCATTTTGTTTTATTCTCACCTTCCCGACCTGCCCCCCCTCCAGGGCCCACCTCCGTCCAGGTCCCGATCCAGGAGGCGGCCCAAAAGCCCCGCTTCTCTCCTCCAGGCGCCTTTCTTGGGCCGAAGGGGAAGAGGCAGGCGCTGCAGGATCCCCGCTTCTTCCGGCTCCCGTTGAAAGGGCGTCCAAGGGGAGGGGCTCTTCCTTCGCCTTCGTAGCTCTATGTTCCTCCTGTAATGATATGGGTTTATGTAGTTTAGATCTTGTACTGAAGATGGGTTATGTAGTAGTGAACAATGAAATCTGGCTTGCATTTCGTTTCTCTGTGTGAATGATTTCTGCAATGCTGACAGTATTTTTCTAGAAGGCTGGGAATGTTTTTCTGAAAGGCCTGAGAAAATATTCCTAAGATAAGGAGGATGGAATTTGTTATGGCGTAGTTGCAGATGGACTATGTAAATAACACCTGTTATTTATGTGAAGAAAACAGAGCTTGGAATGGAGACGATAAAGAGGGACTGTTTACCTGACTTCATAATTTGATTGGTTGTCATCGTGAGAAAGGGGAGATAAGGGATGTGCCAGCAAAGCTAGAAAAAGGAACTTTTTCTCTATGGACATGACTCCAATTGATGCCATCCTATACCATTCGATGGATATTATTCTAAGGGATACTTTACAATGGATACTACATAATGGACAAGGGCTTCTTGGGCCTTTTTGGAGCATTGGGCCTTTGGGTCTCTGATCTTGATTCTTTATTCCTTATTGTGGATTATTATTCATTTTACACTGGACCTTCTTGGATTCTTTTGAATTACCTATGGATTACTGTGAAGGTTCAGTCAGCCCCCCCCTCTTTTCCCCCATTGACGGACGGGATGCTTCAGTATATAACAAAGGATTAGTTTTTATTAAATGTGGTAAAGGAACATCAACATCAGATAACTCAATGACTTTGTTCTCTTGTATCGACAACGGGTCGAACAAGGGCTTCGCAAATAATTCTTCCATCGGTTTAACACTGTCCACCCCCCAAGGTCGTTCTAACACCAAATTGGACCCAGGGTGTTCGTCTTCCCCTTTCTCTTCAGGGGTTAGTAACGGTAACGTTTCTTCATCTCCCAACCACCCCCATACTGGGGGTTCGTCAGGTGCCAAGGTCCGGGTAACAGCCGACCTTCTTCAGCTCCTCCAGAAGCCATGATCTCCGAGCTTCTTGCTCGCACTGCACTCTCTCCTTTTCCTCCCGTATTTTACGCCTCCACTCTTTCGTCTCGGACTCCCCCCAATAAGAGGGTTTAGGCAGTAGTCCTTGCCGGCGCCTTCGCTCGGCTTCTTCTTGGGGAACGCTCACTTGTTCCCATTTCCCAGTATCGGGGTCTTGTAGCCAGATCTTTTCCCAACCACCCAGTATCGGACCCCTGGCCCCTCTTATATCTCCCATTCCCACCTCAATTACCGGTTGCACCATTCCTGCCCTTTTTCCTTCCATCTGAGTTGCTACACTTAAGCCTTTCACTCCCCTCTCTAACTCCTGCAAGACTTCTGCTTCTTGTTTCCAACCCTGTTCCCGTATTCTATCTTCCAGCTCCTTGGTATCCACCGCCTGATCTCTCTTCTTGATCAGTGGTTCTTAACGTGGGCAATAATGCCCCTCAGGGGGCGATTTCATTTTTCAGTGGGGCGGTAGAACAAAAAGGGGCGGCATGGAGGCGATGGAGCAGAAGGGGGGGCGGTAGAGGGGCGCTGGAGCAAGCCAAACATGTGAAGGTGGCTGCAGCCAGGGTGCTGGCAGTGGATCCGGTGCTGCCGCTGCCAGACAATCCCACTCTTTCTTCCTGCCACATCTTGCCTTTCTCCCTTAGGGGAGCACTGAATGTGGATTGGGTGGAAGGAAAGGGTCTCTTGGGTCCCTGCCTTTGCCCAGTGAAGCTCTGCCTCGTATCCAGGTGGGGAGGGAGAGATGAGCCCTATTTGTCCGTCCTGCCTTCCCACCCACCTTCCTGCCCGTTGCAAGGGAAGTGCGGAGAGAAACAGGACGGTTTGGGGTGGCGTAGCATCTCTTTGGGTGGGATCGCAAATGCACTGCATTGAATTCAATCATTGAATTTAAGTGTTTTAATAAATAAATAAATAAATAAATAAATAAATAAATAAATAAATAAATAAATAAATAAATAAATAAATAAATAAATAAATAGGATATCATAGCTGCGGGGAGGGGGGCGATGATAACTTCCTCAATGGCTCAAGGGGGTGTTTCTTTCAATAAGGTTAAGAGCCACTGTTCTTGATTACTGAAGGGGTGGGGCTAGTCTCCATAGCCCTATTGATTGATCAGAGTGGCGGCGCTCCCCAAAATGCCTCCTGACTGCGGCTTGCGGTGTCACAATTACCTATGGATTACCTTATTCTTTTTCCTATGGATTACTTTTTACCTTTTCCATGTGGATTACTTTTGGACTATTTTTTAAAAAATGGAATTTTTCCAGACCTGCTTGCTTGCTGAAGAAGGACTTTGCAAGATGTATGGATTTTTAGAAGAAGGGGGGCCTTTGCCTTATTGCCTTCCCTTAAATAACTTTTCATATATTTTTATTGGCTTTTTGTGGTTTTTTCATATTCTCACTGTTTTTATATTTTTATGGATTTATTGCTTCATTTCTATTTTGTAACCAGTTTTGAAAATGCTTCTTTTGCTTACCGTACTTATGCTGAACTGACTTTTCTTCATGGAATTGTCTATTTTCTTTAATAAAACAATGATTATTCAAATCAATTGGTCTTTTGAATAGTAAACTGTTATGGTGTCACCTGAATGGCAATTTAAAACATTAAATTGGTCACATTATGCTACTGAGTCCTGACATATTGAGCATATTGAGTCCAAGGACTACAAAGCTCATATGTGTGACTTTTTGGTTTTCCTAAGGTACAGAAGTGTTCTTATTAGGGCAGACTTGTAAGCAGGATTTTGTCACAGGCCTTGACTGGGTAACCAGGACTCTACTCAGTTAATTAAAGGGTGTGCAAATTCCTAATTACTCTCTGTCCGACCTGTCAAGCGTCCTCTTGGGGAGCTGATCACTGACACCTCCCCCTTCCCCCTCCTGCATGAACAGGGCGGGGGGGGGAAGCAGGAGAGAAGAGAAATGACGTCACATCAGCTTCTTCCATCATCTGCCTGCACAGCAGGACTCTCAACTTTGCCCTCATTCATTCCAGCTGCTCTGTTTGGCCTTTACCACACATCTCTCTCTCTTTTTTCGTGAATAGAATTCCAAACACATTCCAAGGTCAAAGCCTCTTCCTTCAGGGTCCTCCTCAGCCCAGCACAAGACCAGTTTGGTGAAAGAAATATCAGGAGGGCCTTGATTGGGCCCTTTGATCCTGGCTGCTGGACTTCTTCTCCACTGAATCAGGAGGACATCCAGAGGCCAGGACTCACCTGCCCGAGAAGCCCAACTTTCCCCACTTCTAGTGGAACAAAATCCTCAGACAAGACAGAGTTCCCGTCAGCAAAGTCTGTCAGAGGCACCAAAGTTAAGGTAGGGCATAATATTCATGTCTTAGTTGTTGAAAATGTGTTTATTCCTTACATGCATCTCTATACTGCTGACGTGGTGCTTAGCACTCCTCTCAGTGTTTTACCGCAGCATAATATATCACGATCATCTAAACACACAACGTGGAACACTTCAAATTTGTTTTCCATTATTTTGAATTCTATCTCCAAAAGTAGTTCACATTCTTTCGAGCTCTGCTTTGGGAAATGCAGATCTTTCTAAGACATCTAGGGAATGACATCAAAATAGTAAAATTCTAATTTACCTTTTATATAAAATTGAAAACAGTAATAGCTCACAAACCTAGCAAGCTCAATCACAGGGGAAGCTGGTGGGGGACAGAGTGATTTCCCCCCCTTCTCAATGAATGCGCTCTGTCCTGCTTGGTTGCTGATTATGCTGATTACATGACCCCTTCGTGTTTCTTTTAGCCCAAGATGTGGCATTTTTCCTACCCCCACAGATCAGGTTGGCTGCTTTCCTCTTTTTCATCCCTACCTTTATTTATCCCATTTCTCCTCCTCGGACAGAATCATGAACTCTCTTCTCTAACCTTTATACTTGGTCTCACACCCTTTTTCCTGACACCCTCCTCCCCAGTGTACACGTGGGTATGAACTGCAAGGTAAATTTACATAATGAAGAGTTACAAGAATAATTATGTTTAATTACAGATGTTTAAGAATGATTATACTTTAGGGCAAACAGTTTTTATCCTCTTCTGCCATTACAAAATAATGTAGTGTATTTGGGCCAAATACAACATGAAATGTTTCAGAGTTGTTACATTTGCTCAAGGAATTGTGGAAATCCTCATTCTAGGCAGGGCTAAATATCCCTTACTGATCATTCACAGCACTCTTGTTGTTTAGTCATTTAGTCGTGTCTGACTCTTCGTGATCCCATGGACCAGAGCACGCCAGGCCCTCCTGTCTTCCACTGCCTTCTGGAGCTAGGCCAAATTCATGTTGGTCACTTCGATGACAGTGTCCAACCAACTCGTCCTCTGTCGTCCCCTTCTCCTCTTGCCCTCGCACATTCCTAACATCAGGGTCTTTTCCAGGGGGTCTTCTCTCAGTAACTACCATTTCCCAATATTGTTTAAGGGGAAAAACTGTCATGCTTTATAACAGTTTCATGTTTTAAAACTGGAATACATTTGTAATGTATAGACGACTCTTCAAAGTGGAGAAGCTAAGCTTGGGGGGGGCTTTTAATGTCTTGTTTGTCAGTTGGTGGGTTGGGACTCAATACGAGGTAAAAGAGTCACAAAAGCATCTCTACCATGATGTGGATCAGTGGTTCCCAGTCTTGGGTAGCCCAGGTGTTCTTGGACTGCGACTCCCAGAAACCCTAGTCAGCAGAAGTCATTGTGAAGCTTTCTGGGAGTTGCAGTCCAAGAACACCTGGGTTACCCAAGGCTGGAAACCAATGATCTAGATATATGCTAAACAACTAAGAACTGGATCTGCAATGGCATGCTTGGGGCGAAGGCAGCTCCTTCAGTCAGGACTAAGTCTGCCTCTGCTGTTAGATGAAGCGATGCAACCCGGATGTATAGCAGATGCTGGGAGACAGCAATAGCAGTAATTGGCTGCTCTTGCTAAGCCTTGTAGTTGAAAGAGGATGCTGTGTGTGCTAGGCCTGTCTGTTCTCCTAAACAGGGTGGCTGCTGTCAGGGGTGAAGGACAATTTTATCTGATTGCCAGCATTTAGCTGACAGTCCAGTCATCTCCCGAATGGAGACGAGGGCATTGATTTGTCCTGAAAGGTTGGAGTTGGCTTTGCGCGGGACTCCAGGAACGTAGCTCTTACCCCTCCTGGTCTTGACAGGCAGGAACGCTCACCTTCTCTGGGCCCCTGAAAGCTTCCAGCACCTCTGGACTCCCTCAGGACCCACAAGTCACTCGCCAGTGACTCACACACTTTCTTCAGCAGCAGAAACGTGCTGGACGCAGAACTTGTGTCAAGTATTTGTGGGGTGCGCTGAGCAAAGCAGGGGCACCACCAGCCTCCAAGGTCCTCTCAGAGAAGAAAAATACAAGGCATCAGCTTCTTCTTCGAAGCTTACATTGCAGTATGTAGAGTCTTTTTACAACGTGCTCCAACATCATGTCCTCCAGGAAATCTCCACACTCGCCACGCCACGTCTGTCTCTCTCTGTAGGATCGTAGTAGAGGTAACCAATCAGGTAACCTTAATCTCATCCCAGGTGAACTCTTATGAATCACCTCAGCCTTCTGCCTCATCAGCAGGCCTCAGTTTGAGGCCCAGCTGCACAAGATGGCTGATAAACAACTTCCTTTATCCATCCAGCCTACAATGTCAGTCTTCTATTACAATCCTCGTAATTTCCTGAGATGATTTCTGACTTTATCTTCAACGGTAATCTGATGTTGGGTTCCATTGTATGTCATATGGTAGGAAAAAAAATCACACCCATCTCTCACCTCTAAAATGCAATGTGAAACAGGCCAGAATGAGATTGGGGTTATTGGCTGACAGAGTAATGCTTCCCTACAGGGAACCTAGCCAGACATCTTGAGATGAACAGGGAGAATCTTGGAATGAAAAGTAAGAGAAGTCACTAAAGATGTTTCATTCAGATTAAAGTCCTTAAACTCCATCTTTATTATCCCTTTTCCACATTTCCCCCCCCTTTTTTTTCTGCATGCAGATTTTGGGGAGGAAAGCCAATATCAAAAGCCACATGATGTTTTACTGAAGAAACACAAGTACAACGGGGGAAGACAACCATTTTGGGGCAAAGAGAACAGCAAAGATGCAAGAGTCAGCTGTCCCAAAGGGAAAGAAGGCAAGCTTCTGCTTCTCAGGGTGCTGGAGTCCTTCAGCATTTGGTTCTAGACTGTCATGAAAGAAAAGGGAAGAATAAATGTTCAGTCCCTGCAAAAGGTTTCGGCTCTAAAAATGCATTAAATAGACATTTCAGAACCCACACAGGACAGAAACTGTACAATTGTGTTGAATGTGGGAAGAACTATACTTGTCAAATCAACCTCAGTCTGCATTTAAAATCCCAGAAACAATTGAACCTCCAGAAATATGAAGAGCATGGAATACTTCCTGTCAGCTGTCAGCCATCGGACATTCATGCTCAAGTTCTTCTGCCTAGGAAATGTAGCCCTTTCTACCTTCTTCATGGCTGTTCTTGATGTTTAGTCATTAAGTTGTGTCCAACTTTTTGTGACCCCAAGGACCAGAATACACCAGGCCCTCCTGTCTTCCTCTGCCTCCCGGAGTTGGGTCAAATTCATGTTGCTGGCTTCGATGACACTCTCCAGCCATCTCGTCCTCTGTCGTCCCCTTCTCCCCTTCACAATTTCCAAACATCAGGGTCTTTTCCAGGGAGTCTTCTCTTCTCATGAGATGGCCAAAGTATTGCAGCCTCAGCTTCAGGATGTGTCCTTCCAGTGAGCACTCAGGGTTGATTTCCTGCAGGATAGGTTTGTTCTCCTTGCAGTCCAGGGGACTCTCAGGAGTTTACTCCAGCACCACAATTCAAAAGCATCAATTGTTCGGCAGTCATTGTGGGGAACAACAGCCATTCTTTGTGGCCTCCATAGATCTCACCAAGGCCTTTGATTTGATTAGCAGGGATGGCCTTTTTAAAATACTTCCCAAGATTGCATATCCACCTCGACTCCTATTAACATCATGAGGTCCTTTCATGAGGGGATGAAGGGCACCATAGTTTTTGATAGCCCAACATCAAATTCCTTTGACAACCAAAGCGGTTGATTTCCTTCAAAAAGGAATAGGTTTATTCTCTTTGCAGTCCAGGGGACACTCAAGAGTCTCCTCCAGCTCCACATCAGGTACTCTCAAGAGTCTCCTGAAGCAAAACATCAGCTAAATTAGTTAGTTGCAAATAGCAGTAATCCTTTGTTTACTTTCCAGTAAACAGTTTGAGGAGTTCCTCTTTTTTCGCGGGAATAAATATTGGAGTCTCTTCATGTGTCCTTAACTTTTTATTAAGTTTAATATCCAGAGTGTCCACACCAATTTCAATAGCATCAATTGTGCCAACATTTAATGGGGACTCAGTCCAAGATAACATTAACTCTTTGTTTAACTTTTCTTCATTTACCGGGGGGGGGGGGATGGTCTAAACCGCTCCTGGTCGGCAGGCTTCCTCAAGGGAGCGCTCCGAACTTCACAAAGCATCCTTCAGTGTGGTTGCACTCCCAGATCAAAATCCTGTTCCTTAGTGTCATAAGGTGCACTCGAGGAGACCCATTGAATCCTTGGGGAATTCAGTGAGTCAGATCATCCAAAAATTCCAAGTTCCAGCCTTGGGAGCTGTAGCGAAATAGAGGCTACAAAGAGAGAGAGACCGTTTTAGTGGTAGCATCCTCGCATTGCATTTCTAAGGGAACTGGGTGTTAGAAGTGCTCACAATCCTGTTCAACAAACTGCCATCAGACAACCACGAATTCAAGCTGCTCTCCTTTTTTAAAATCACTTTTGCAAAAGTGGGTGTCCTAACCAGGTAGGCACACCGACCAAGACAGAGAGCTCGATGTTTCTTCCCTCTTCCCGGCCACAGGGTCCCTCCCTTGTTTCCCAAGTAGCAGGTATTCCAAACTGTGCAACTGCCCAAAACCCATCATATGAAGTCCCACTCCTGTTTACATTTCCCACTCCCTTCTTTATTTAGACTCCAGACTCTTTATTTATTTTTACCATTTTTGGTCTGTGTTCCTCTTTTCCCAACCCCTCCCATCCTCTTTCTTACGGTTTGTTCCTCTTCTCCTTGGCTCAGTTACTTACAATAGGATCCCCTTATCCGTTTCCTCCTATCTACTTCCTCAAGATTTCCTCAAAAATCCCTCAAGTCAGCGGGATCATTAATTAAGAGTATATAATCATTATTTGCAATAGTAGCATTTTTCAATCATGTTCTCCTTGAAAAAACAGAATCTACCTGCTCTCTATCTTAAGGGGAATTTCCTGACATTGATCACTATAGTCGTCATCATCATCATCATCATCATCATCATCATCATGTGCCATCAAGTCAATTGTGATTAATGCGGGAGTCCTTCTGAAGGGGTTTTGCTTGTCAAGTGTCAGTTTAGAACAATGCATCCCAACCTTGCGTCACCAGATGTTTCTGGACTACAACTCGCAGAAATCTCGGCCAACACAGGGAGTGGTGAAGGCTTCTGGCAGTTTCAGTCCAGGAAGATCTGGGGACCCCTGGTTCAGAACCCCTGGTTTAGAAAGAGAGGGAATGCTGGTCCAGAAAAAGAGCTTCCCTCCTTGGAACAGTAAGTGAGCCCTTTTGAACACTTTAATCTTGGAAACAGAAAGCCACCCAGAAGGGCAAATCCTGAGGGTGATCCTCCAATCTTTGTCCTTATATTGTGTCTGCAATGACTTTCTCTGAGCCTTTTAGGAGGGAAAGACTTTGAAATAGACCAGGAGCATGCTCTTGATGTTTGCTTCCTGACACTTGTCGCTCCTTTATTGTGTCTGATCTAAAATCTCAGATCTTTGTGCAGATGACTGTGTGCTGATTGAGAAAACAGCTGCACAAACTCCAGAACACAGCCGAAGAGCCCGAAAAACCCACAACAACCATTTATCAGAGACTTAGGGTTTTTGTTCGGACTAGATCAATTGGAAACCTCTTTAATCTCTCTAGATTGAAAGCGAAGACCAAAGGCCAGCTGAAATGCATGTGGGACTTCCTCTTCCCCGATGATGCAGCTGTTGTTGCCCATTCTGCTGAAGACCTCCAACAACTTATGAATCGTTTTAGCAAGGCCTGCCAAGACTTTAAATTAACAATCAGCCTGAAGAAAACACAAGTCATGGGGCAGGGTGTGGACTCACCTTCCTCTATTACCATTTCTATTCAAGAATTGGAGGTTGTTCATGACTTTGTGTACCTTGGCTCAATGATCTCTCCCTGGATAAATCCATTGGCAAAGCAGCTACCATGTTCTTTAGACCAGGGATCATCTACCCCCAGTCTGCAGCCCAGTTCTGGTCTGTGGGTTTGCTGGAACTGGGCTGTGGACACAGATCTCTGCCCCCCCTGCATGGAGGGGCCATGTTGCACTTGCTGGTGGGCGTGTGGCCTTCATGCTAACACTTCTCTCAGTGCCCCTTGCAGGAGAGCAGCGTCCCTTCCCTGCGGGGAAGCCACTGAGGGGCAACCAGCATGGACATGGAGCTGGCTGCTCCCTGGAGAGGGAAGGTGGGGAGCAAGAGAGCAAAGAAGCAAAGCCATGCGTCGGTGCAAAGCTCCATTCACGCACTCCGCCCCTGCCCTTGCCTACCTCTGTCCTCCTTCATCTGTAAGAAGACGGGACGTGGAACTACTTGCGGGAGGGGGGAGCGGGAGAGACAGCAATAGCCAAAGCCAGAAGGGGGGAGAGAGATGGAGCTACTTTGCAACTCAGGTCTCTGCAAAGTTTTAGGCCCTGCTCCTGATGGACAATGCTCCTGCTCATCCTCCAGGCCTTGAGAAAGACTTATTAGAGAAGTTCAGCTTCATTCAAATCATGTTCCTGCCGCCTAATATCACCCCGGTACTCCAGCCAATGGATCAGCAGGTGAGTCCAATTTCAAGAAACGGTACACCAGGCGCTGCTTTGAGGTGACCGATTGCACCAACCTCACCCTGCATGAATTCTGGAGGGACCACTTCGACACTGTCAGCTGCTTGAAGTTCATCACCATAGCCTGGGACGGGACCAGACGGAGAAATCTTAATTCTGTTTGGCGCAACCTGCGGCCAGACTGTGCGGCAACAAGTGACTCTGATGCTTCTGCGCCTCCACCAGTGATGGAGGACATTGTTGCCTTGGGGACATCTGTGAACTGGTGGAGGGCCATGACTGGGAGCTATCCACCCAGGAGCTGGTCGAACTGCAGGCAGAGGCTACGGAGGAGCAGGCCTCCTTGGAAAGGGGAAAAGAGCCAGGCGAGGAACAGCTGCCCACCACTAAACTGAAGCTGTTCTTACAACAGTGGCAAAACGTGCAGACTCAAGCACAGCGGTACCACCCGGACAAGGCTCTGGCACATGACCTTTGAAACACATATGACGAAAGGATCATGTCCCCTTTCAGAGGGATGCTGAAAAAGAGGCAGAAGCAGCTAACCATGGAGAGGTTCCTCACGAAGAGACCAAGACAGGAAGAGGAACCTGCTGCTTCTACCAGTGGTGCCCAGTTGCCTTCTTCCTCCTGTTCATCATCCTAGAAGCCTTGAGGTCAAGCCTTAAAGCCTTCTCCCAGTTGACCATTGTTCAGGCCATCGCCAGAGAGAACTTCTGCAGCTCTGGGAAAGTCAAACACTGCTTCTGTGATGTGGAGACAGCTCTGTCTGCCTCCAGTTTCCTGACTTAAAACACAGGTCCTGATGGTTTAGAGACTTCAGCCTCGCTTGTTCATAATAAATTGTGAAATGTAAAAAGTTTCTGTACTGTTGGTTTCTGTATGTTTACATGCCTTGAAAATGCACTTTCTGAAGAGCTTTGCACAATCCAAGGACTGTTCGTGACTGTTTCTGTTCACTTTGAGTGAAGGCAGATATTCCTGCCTCATTTTTGCTGATTTTTAAATGTTTTTCTATGATGTTTAAAAAGGTAAAGTTTTGTGATTGAAATTTTTGAAATCACCTGCACAATATGTATGGCTTTAAAGAGCACTTAATAAATCCTTTGTAAACCAATTGTGACATTTATTCTGACTTTTTTGCCCATAGGAACACATTAATTAGTCTTCAGTGCATTCCTATGGGAAAACACATTTCACAAGACGAATTTTTCGCAAGATGACATTAACCACAGAATGAATTAAATTTGTCTTGCGAGGCACCCCTGTATTCCCGTGTAGGTTTTTTGATGTATCCTTAAGTTTCTGCTCAGACTGAAGCTGTTCCCACATTCTTTGCATTTCAAAGTTTTCCCCTTTGTATGAGATCTTGGATGAATAGAAAGATGACTGATTTTATGAAAGGTCCTCCTACATTCTTTGTATTTCTATCGCCTCTCTCCGGTATGACGTCTTTGATATCTACAGGTCATAACTTTGTTAGGATATCAGACTCCGCATGAACCCTAAAATTTACAGACCTCCGAGGCAAGGAGATTCTACAATTCATTGATGTTGAAAAAAGGTGATTCCCACAATGAAACCAGACTGTGGGGGGTTCGGTATTCTCAGACATCTAGAGATGTGCGGTTTCTCCTGTGGGTTCCAATAAACACAACTGCCAAAAGCCCTGAGATGTTGGTCCATCTCCCAGTTTTTCTCTTCAGCTACCTTGCCTCTCTCCTCCCTGAACTTTCTCCTCCACTTTCTCACCCCTTTCTCCCCCCAATATGAGGTTTTTCCATTCTTACTTCTCACCGACTCCTTTCTACCTCTTAGTGACGTATCATCAAGTTGTCCCACAGTTTGCCATCAGATAGACAACCAGTGACAAGGTGTTCAAAGCTCATCTGTGTAGCTCTTAAGAAGTCTTTTAGTTGCTGCAATGATTTCAGGCAATTCCAAAACTTGTTAACTCTGTACAAGTTCATTGATTTACATCATTTCTAGATTCCATACTTAAATATACTAAATCTCCCCCCCCCCAAAAAAGGGATGAGGAAAAATTGTACGTACATATCTTCAAATCCAAATATCATAGTTATGCAAAAACTGCAGGCTTACTTAAAATACAATCTTGCACCTTGTAAAAAGAAGCAGGAATTTAAATTTAGATAATAGGGAAAATTTAAGGTGTATTTTAATCTAAAATACAAACATATTAAAAAAACTGGATCTCATAATCTAGAAAGACAGAGAATACATCTTCAGAACACTTCAAAGTTCCTAAGAATACAATGATCAGAAGTAAAAACCCTTATCATTTACAATGAAAGACATTTTAAAAACCTTAAGCTTTAAAACTAAATATATACAAATTAAAAATCACTAATTAGTTCCATGTCTGTTGTTAACAAACAGAAAATTTTGTTCTCAGGTAGCCATGTGTAAAATCTTTTGCTGGCTTTCACTGCCTCACAATTATCTTTCCGCTCTTCCAAGGACATTCACCCGGCATCATTTCCATCGTATGTTGTACTCCATGAAACCAAATATCTATGGTTCTCTGTTCCTTTCTAATAACACTTTGGGTGAGATCTCTCCCAATATTTATATCCCTTTGTTCTGCCTGAGTCAGAAAAAACAAACTTTCTCAAGGCTTGGATTTCCCAGACTCTGAAAAGCTCAGAAGTTGAGGATCAAAGGACTTGGTCACCTCCGACCCAGTGCAGTCCAGGGCCCGAAGAGAGCAGAGATTGAAAAACCAAAATTTCCACTCTTCCAACAGTTCCTGCCATTACAAAGCAGTGTACTCTCTGAAACACCTCGTTCTTCATAAATAATAAGGAACATGTACTTTTCTTCATAAAAAATTTTCAGAATGCAAATTCATTGGTGCCCTTTTAAAACTCAATTACTATTATTAATTTTGAGGGCAAAGCCATCTAAAGCAAATGACAGCTTCTCTCTCTTCACTACTTGCTTTTTTTATCAGTTAGCCTTAGAACATCCATCCTTTTCTCTTTTCATATTCATTTTGTAAAAGCTTCTACTACACACTATATGCTTATAATCATTTTTAGCACAAGGATCCACGTCTATTTCACGGTATCTCCCTGTTAGTTTAAGATAGAAGTAAAACACATCACAAGTGGCACTTCAAAATGCACTCCATTTTTTATCCTTTGCATTATCTCAGCATTTGGATGCTTATTCTTTACAATGGAAACCAGCACAAAACTCAATGAGCTCCTTATGCCTTTTTAACTTATCAGGAGCTCCAACTAAAGCTTTTTCCACATTCTATGCATTTATGTGGCTTCTCCCCAGTGTGAGTCCTTTGATGTAACCTAAGCTCATAACTGGTAGTCCAGATAGGCGGGGTATAAATCAAATAAATAATAATAATAATAATATAATAATAATAACTCAGACTAAAGCGTTTTATGTGGTTTCTCCCCAGTGTGAGTTCTTTTATGTGATTTAAGGACATCACTGCGACTAAAGCTCTTTCCACATTCCATGCATTTATGTGGTTTCTCCCCAGTGTGTGTCCTTTGATGTAACCTAAGCTTACCACTGTGACTGAAGCTCTTTCCACATTCTATGCATTTATATGGCTTCTCCCCAGTGTGAGTCCTTTGATGTAACCTAAGTTTACCACTCTCACTAAACCTCTTTCCACATTCTATGCATGCATGTGGTTTCTCCCCAGTGTGTGTTTTTTCATGTTTCCTGAGGTCACCACTGTTACTAAAGCTCTTTCCACAGTCTATGCATTTATATGGTTTCTCCCCAGTGTGAATCCTTTGATGTAACCTAAGGTAAAAAGTGTAACAAAAGCTCTTTCCACATTCCATGCATTTATGTGGTTTCTCCCCAGTGTGAGTTCTTTCATGTGACCTAAGATGACCACTGTCCCTAAAGCTCTTTCCACATTCCATGCATTTATATGGTTTCTCCCCAGTGTGAGTCCTTTGATGTAACCTAAGGGTACCACTCAGACTGAAGCTCTTTCCACATTCCATGCATTTATGTGGTTTCTCCCCAGTGTGAGTTCTTTCATGTGACCTAAGATGACTACTCAGACTGAAGCTCTTTCCACATTCCATGCATTGATATGGTTTCTCCCCAGTGTGAGTTTTTTCATGCTTCCTGAGGTCACTACTGTTACTAAAGCTCTTTCCACATTCCATGCATTTATATGGCTTCTCCCCAGTGTGAGTCCTTTGATGTAACCTAAGGTTACCACTTTGACTAAAGCTCTTTCCACATTCCATGCATTTATGTGGCTTCTCCCCAGTGTGAGTCCTTTGATGTAACCTAAGGTTACCACTTTGACTAAAGCTCTTTCCACATTCCATGCATTTATATGGCTTCTCCCCAGTGTGAGTCCTTTCGTGTGATCTAAGATGACCACTGTGACTGAAGCTCTTTCCACATTCCATACATGGATACCGTTCCTCCCCTGCATGAGTTATTTCATTTCTACTGAGGTGACATGCTTTTATGTGCTTTCTCCCCTGTGTTACTTCTTTCATTTGATGTCCATTCCTACCCACTTGCAATTTAAATTCTCCATTTTCTTGCTTCAATATGAGTTCCTTCCCAGGATGCCCCAAGTGTTGCTGGGAAATTCCTCTTCTCCTGGTCATCATCTGGTAGATTAGAAAAAGAAGCAAAGCAACCATGTCAGAAATCTGCAGGGCGAAGGAAAGACCCATTCCGTCTCTGCCTGGGTCACAGAAGAGGAAGGAAAGACCGTCCATGTGCTTGCAATCTCAGGATTGGACTAATGTAATACACTCCACGTGCGGCTGTCTTTCACATTGATGTGGAAGCTTCATATGATACAGAATGCCGTGTCCAGACTTCTCGCCGGGGTGAGAAAACATCAGCATATTTTCCCCACTCTGGCTGCCTTGCATTGGCTGCTTGTTTGTTTCCACATTTATTTCAAAGTGTAAATGAAAGCCCTAAATGATTTTGATGTACTCGAATCCCCCGTTCTAGCTAGGAAGGGCGGCTGTCATCACCTAATTATTTTCCCCATTTTGAAGTACGTTATTACTATTATTTTTTTATTTTATTATAATGTTTTAATTTTATCTATTATTGTTAGCCACCCAGAGTAGACTTTAGTCTAGATGGACAGGGTATAAATTTAATAAATATTTGGTAGAGCAGATTTGCAGCCTTCCTTTCATCAATGGGGTACAGCTCTATTCTGAGAAGTCTATTTTGACTGTATTTTTATTCACCTATTAAAATGCCTTTTAAATGAAAATGTGGGAGGGAAAACTGCAGATCACTTAGCGATTATGCAAGGCGGTCATGACTCAAAAAAATTTTGGAAACAGTGTTCTACATGCTTCTTACAGAACAATCACCATTATCAGCAATTATAATCAGTGGGGAAAGGATAAAATGAACTGGAATAAACCTGAGATGACCTTGTTTAATTAGAATAAGGAGGAAAAATACTATTGCTATGTATGCTACAATAAAGAGGAATAAATGTTACTAGAAATTAAAAGATTATAAAAAGCTAAATTTTGAGAAGCTGAAATTAGAAATTAAAAATAAATTAAATCATTATAGGAAGCTCGGCCATCACACTTTGGTAGAATTTTTTCATCTATAATGACTGTACCGATGATTTTATCTGTCTGGAAAAATTCCTGTCCATCCTGAAATCCCCTCTCCTTAAGTGCCTCTGTCCATGGAATTGTAACCAATAATTCCCAAAATTTACAAAAATTGGCTTTCTTGAAATCCAGAATGCATGTGTGATTACACTTCACTTCCCCTTCCCACTGTGTAACGAATTCCAAGACAGCATGGTCACTCCCACCTACGGCTCCCATCACTTCATCCTCATTAACTAGGTCCTCCCTGTTGGCGAAGATGAGATCTGAAAAAGCTGTTCCCTTGTTGCCTCTTCCACTTTCTGGACCATGAAATTCTCTGCACGGCCAGAAAGGAATTTGTTGAACCTTGTGCTCTTGGCATAGTTTAACAGCCAACATATATCGGGATAGTTGAAATCTGCCATTACTACTGCATCTTTCCCTGTTTAATGTGTGGCCATCTGCTCCAGGAAGGCTTGAGACTATCTTTGCATGGACCAAACAGTGACAATTGCATTCAGGCAGGGAAGTTAGCAGATTATTTAAGAGGGAAGGGGATTGGACCATGGGCACTTTCTGGTTCTCCATTGACAGCGTTGAGTCCAGAAGAAAGCCCAGCGTGTGTTGGGAACCACACAAACCACAGACATCAGGGGCTCCCATTTGGAAGACCCCGGTCTTGTTTGGGTTCAGCCTTAGTCTATTGTCCCTTTATCTTCCCACTAAAGGAGAAGGCGGGAACAGAAATGACGTTATCTCTTAATCAATTATCCTAAGCGTCCAAATGAGAGGTGGATGGTGCAAAGCAAAATCCCCCAGTCACGATTGTCTGTTCAGGGGGAAGAAGAAGGGAGCCTTGAAGGGGAACCCCTACACCCCAAATCAAGATGGCCAAGGTTTGGCTTTTATCAACAGGACCTGTCCTTGGTGAGCATGGGGTTGGGGTGAGCAGGATCGAGATTTCTTCTAAGAAAACCCTACACCTAAATAAGATGAAAGAAAACCAGACCCCCAAACACCACCACTTTGCAAATGTTCAAAGAAGAAGTGTGGTGTCGTGGATGGAGTACCAGAAGGCACCTCTTGAAATCTCACTTACCTTGCAAATGTTGGAAGGATCTGGGATTTGATTCTTCGGTTTTGGCCCTAAAAACAGCAAAGACAACTCACCTCAGCCTCGACCCGGCCTAGGAGAAAAGAAAATGGTCAGGCTGGAGGCTTCATGGATAAAGCAAATAAAAAATGTTTCCTTGCGGGATGTGCCTTCGTCATGTTGCTTTTGAACGAGGTCACATCCCCATCACTCTTTCTCTTCTTCAGGCAGCAGAACAAGAGGAAGAGAAAGGGAGCCAACAAAGAAACCACAGGAAGGAAGGAAGGAAGGAAGTAGCATCTATTGCTGGGCTCTGAGATAAAAGCTCCCCATCCCAGTGAGGTGGGGGCAACAGCAGGGCACCAGAGAGCAACAGGACCTGCGATGAAAGCAGCAGCAAACAACAGTGTATTTTCCCCACTATATATACAAAATATTTTTACCCCACTTTTCTCCTTTAAAATGGCCCAAGGCAGTTTATGTAAAATTTTAAAACACAAAATCAACATCTAGAAAACACCAGAGCCTGTGTGATGTAGTGGACTCACAGTTGAACTAGGCCCTCTGTTCTCAGGGGAGCATTTATTTTTGTCACCTCAAGGATCCCAACACAGGGGGCGTCTCCAAAGGGGCTCCTCGGCCTCCGTGCCAAGGGCCGTGTGTCGTGGTGTTGCCAACCCAAGATGGGCAGAGTTCAGGTCTCAGGACTTTTCTGGCGTGTTGTCTTCCAACCCCCAACCTTGCTTAGACTTTGTTTTTCCTTTGAGCTCACTGCCAACCTCACAGGAGCTGGGAAAGGTGGCAACCGAGGGAGGGGTTCTTGGTGTGAACTGCCCCTGCTGTAAAAGAAAGCAGTTTATGATCACTTTCTCTGGAACGGACCCTTCAGAGCCATTCACTCCGCAAAAGACCTGCCTGGAGAGGGAATGCCCCAGAAGGAGAGGCTGGGTTGCCTTCCGGTCCTTCTTTCCTCTTGCCCTCCATGTGGAAATGACCGGAGCTCCTTCGGCCTGTTTCCAAAGCCCCTTTTGCTGCACCTCATGGAGAGCCAAGAAGTGGAGGCAGGAGGGCGAATCCCTAGGAACGAGAGGCAGGTCTTTTGCACAGCCGATGGCCCTGAATTGTCCCTTCAGGACCCAAAGACCAGAACAGTTTTTTCCTTGTGGGAAGAACAAATTTCAAGAGAAGACCCTTCCAGGGGAGATCTCCCTTTCGGCCTCCACTACCAAACATCCCAGGGAGGAAAATCCACCACCTTCTCTCTCCTGCCTGCCTTTTGGAAAAAGTTCAGACGCAACACAAGGAAGCCACCAAGGGAGACGAGTCGTCCTGCAGTTGATCCTCAGCTCAGGGTCTGGTCTTGAGATGCATTGGATTTGTGTGTGTGTGTGTGTGTGTGTGTGTGTGTGTGTGTGTGTGTGTGTGTGTGAGAGAGAGAGAGAGAGAGAGAGAGAGAAACACAGAGTGTGTTGAAAAGAGCAAGACGTCTGGCAGACGTTCCCCCTAGTAAGCCCCACTTCTCCTGCTCGCCCTCCCCAATTCCTCCCCCTCCCGCCTGCCCCCCTTCACCGCCCCCTTGGCCTCTCCTGCCCCACCTGGGACGTTGGCCCTTTAAGGGAGGGAAAGAGGGTGTCCTAAGTCATTACAGGGAGGCTGGGGGGGGGGAGATGGGAGGCAAGTTTTTTTCTCTCTCGTTCCTTTGTTTCCATCCACCGGATGCTCCTCGCAGGATTCAGGGGAAGGCAGGGGCTCCTTAACCCCCCTCCACACACACACTTACACAAACACACACGGGCACTGGATGAAGCCCTAGGGCCTTGCAGGGGTGTGTGGTCTTCCTGCTCCTGTGGGGGGGGGGGCGAAATCTGGGCCCCAGAGATCCTCTCTCCCCTTTGAATTCCTCTCTCCTCCCCCCCCCCCAAGAGACCCAGAGGAAAAGACTACCTTGCACGAAGGTTGAGCAAGACAAAACACAACGGGGCACCCCCCTCCCCCGAGACTCTCGGGGATCTCGATATAATCTCCCTCCCCTGAAAATCTCACCGCCGCCCACACACACACCCCCGACCTGCCCCCCCAATCCAGCGCCCACCTCCGTCCAGGTCCCGATCCGGGAGGCGCCCCAAAAGCCCCGCTTCTCTCCTCCAGGCGCCTTTCTTGGGCCGAAGGGGAAGAGGCAGGCGCTGCAGGATCCCCGCCTCTTCCGGCTCCCGTTCAAATGGCGTCCAAGGGGAGGGGCTCTTCCTTCGCCTTCGTAGCTCTACGTTCCTCACCCTTCCCCCTCCTACAGGAACGGGGGGAGGGGCCGCAGGAGAGAAGAGAAATGACGTCACATCAGCTTCTTCGATCATCTGCCTGAACAGCAGGACCCATGGATCTCCTTGTGAGGGGATCTCTCTCCCCCCCCCCGGCATCCCCAAAGAGGAGACTCGGAAGGAAAGGGGTGCCATTTGGGAGACCACAAAAGGGGGGGAGGGAGGGAGAGGGGAGCGCGTGCCTTTTTTGCCAATCCGGAGGGAAAGGAGAAGAGCCCCCCTCCCTCCCCTTTGAAGAGAGAATTGCCCCTTTGTTTGAACTACTCGCTGCCCCCCCCCGCAATATTTTGCAAACCCCCCCATGGCTCACCTCCTTGCAGGTCCTGAGGCGGGAAACTCCCGAGGAGACCCCCTTCAGCACGCGCCCTCCCCGGCGACCATAGAGACGGGAGGGGACAGACGGTGCCTCCCACCGCTTCCGCTTTGGAGAAAGGCGGGGAAAAGGGGGAGGAGCTCCTCTCCTCTTTCGTAGCTCTAGGTTCCCCCCCCTCCAACCCCCCCCAAAGGGTTTCATGAATGAATGGAGGGGGGGGCGGCGGAGGAGGAGGAGGAAGAGAGGGGGGAACCTGCAGAAAGGAAAATGGGGGGTCTGTCTCTCTGTGGGGGGGGTTATAAGGAAGAGGTCACCCCCCCTCCGATTTTCTTCTCAGGGGGAGAGACTAACTCTCTAGGAGGAGGTCCGAGGAACTTGGGAGCTCTTTGGATCCTTTGCTTTTTCTCCTTTAAACACAAGGACCCGCCCTTTGCAACCCAGAGCAGAAGATCTTTTTATAAGGAGGCCTTTTGGTATAAAAAGCTCGGGTTGTGGGTTTTGGTTTTTTTTTAATCGCAAAAGGATGAGATTCTGCAGGTTTGGCTAGTGTGCCTATGTTGTGCGTCTTCCTTCCTTCCTTCCTTCCTTTCCCACTCACTAAATTATCCAAGCAGCTGTTGAAAATAAGAACAGGAGGACGTCTATGCCTGGAAGTTGATATTTTGTAATTTAAAGCAGGATCACAATGTCTCTCACAATAGTGGGGCAAGGCAGGGATACTTGCTGTCCTTATTTGGGCACATTAATGAGAATTAATGAATTATCTGGAAAAAGACCCTAATGTTGGGAAAAGTTGAAGGCCGCAGGAAAAGAGGAAGGTCACACAGGAGATGGATTGACTCCTTAAAAGGGAGTCAAGCAGAGGCTCGAGTCTGCCAGAGCTGAGTGGGGCTGTTGAGGACAGAGAGAGCATTTTCGGAGGTCACCCGTCCGGAGGGTCCCCATAAGTCAGAGGTGACGTGCCCCATAACAAAGACCCTGTGAGGAAAGGTCAGGAGGAAAAAGCAGCCATCAACCGTCACAAAACATCTGGATGAATCAAAAGGGCTTAAAACCCTTTCCCAGACCTGAGAGGGCTGCGAATAAAGAGTGGAGAGCTTTGGGAGGCCATACGATCATCGGGGGTCCTGAAGTGAACAGCAACCTAACAGCCATTAACAACCACTGTAAAAAATACAACAATAACAGTAAGGGAGTGTGAGTTACTTTTGTCCATTTCACACCCCTCCCGGCCGTTGCCCCTTGCTTTGGGGAGAAGGGCCAAAAAATAAAGGGGAGAATCAAATCATTTCAATACACCCAGAAAGCCGGAATGGCTGCACAGCTGAGTGCTTTGGGTCTGTGGCTGAGGAGACAGAGGTTGCGAGTTCAATTCCCCCATTGTGCCTCCTCGACGGGGGGGGGGGGGGCTGCATGATCCAGAGGGTCGCTTCCAGCCCTGCCGTTTTAAGATGATTATACAAGCTGAGCTCACAATCCCGGGCGTGTGGGATGAGGGGAGTCAGACCCACAAACACACCCTCAAATAATAAACATGTGGCTGGAATATTACTCTGGATGTACAACCATGTCAAATGGGGGTTTGAGAAGAGAATTTGAACCCAGGTCTCTGGAGTCTGTGGGACAACAATCAGAAAGTGGAGTGGGTAGAGACTTCCCTGTCCTGCATCCTCTCCCCCCTTGAATGCGGCTTTTCTTCCGTCTCCCACCTGGCAAAAAGAGGGAACACTGGTGAGTGGCCACCTGGTTGGGGGGAGGTCCTGAATTGGAGAGGATTTGGAAGGGGGAGGTTTATGGGTGGCCATGAAGGAGCAAGGGCCCCCCACATCAGGGTCAGCCCCTCTCCTTCCCCCCCACCGCACAGGAGAAGCCCTCCCTGCCTCCACCTCCCTCCTCTCTCCTTGCGCCTGAGGGAGGGCAAGGCACATTTTGGCCCCTGGCTGTGCTCAAGGGGGAGCCTTCAGAGACGTCCTCTCAAATTGGGGTGTGTGGGGGGTCAGGGGGGTTACAAAGGGCCTCCCTTTCATCGGATAAAATTCTGCCATGTGTCACCGAAGCTGCTGTTGGCCTTCTCAACACCCAGCGCGGTTTTGGCAACGTTGGTGGCCCTGATCCGTCTCCTCCTTCTGGCTTCTCCCCTCTCATGCCAATTAGGGCCGGACCCCAGCCCTTCCATTGCCCTCTGAAGGGGGGGTATCCCTAAAAGGGGGAGTGGTTTTGGACCCCTCGGCATCCATCCTGCCGCTTCCATGCCTTCTGCTCTTGGGAGGTCAAGGGGCACCGCCCCCCATGGGGGGCCCTCGGTGGGATGGGCCCCCATGAAGGTTGGCCTGGGGTTGGGGAGCAGCGAGGGTGGTGGCTTTAGATTTGAATCCAGGCCCTGCTGGCCTCTGGTCCCAGGGGGGCTGGTGTGGCACTCCCTCCCTCCTCCTCCTCCATATTCCATTGACGCAAGACGTTGCAGGAAGGGCATGCTGAAACAAGTGGCGGTCTTGGAGCAGAGGGCAAGTAGCAGGAACCATCATCATCCTCATCATCCTCACCCTGCAGGCCTCGCCGTCCCGGTCCCTGACAAAACGCCTCCAGGAGTCTGGCCCCGCAAAGCTTGGCTGGGCTCAATCCACAGAGCGTCTGAGATACACACACACCCGGTTCCTGCAGCCCCTCCTGTCTCTCCCCCCAAGACATTTCATAGCAGTTCCCCCCCCCAGCCACGATGGCGCCAGTTGACTTTGAGAAGCTCACCTGGAAACGGTCACTCTCCCCCCCCTCAAAGGGATAGGAAGCCTGGTCAAGGAGATAGAATTCCTATAGACTATAGCAACCCCCCCTCCCCAACCCTCCGAGGGACATTGGTGCTGGACCAAGTACCCAGGCAGACACAACTGGGAGAGGGGGACACTACCCTCCTCTCCCACCCAGGTCAGCACCCCCATCCAGAATTACATCATGGATGAGGGCTGTCTTATTTTGCATTCATCAGCAGCACTGTGTGGCTGGAGAGTTTGCTGATATGGTTACCTGATATCATCTAGTCGGGGGTAGGACTAGAAGAGCCACTGTAATGTGCTCTATGTGGGGCTGCCTTTGAAGCTGTTGCAGAAACTCCAGGTGGTGCAGAATGCAGCGGCCAGATTACTTAGTGGAGTGAAAAAATACCAACACATTTCGCCCACTCTGGCCACACTGCATTGGCTGCCCATTCGGTTCTGCATTGACTTCAAAGTGATGATGCTTACGTACAAAGCCCTAAATGGTTTAGGGCCTGGATATGGTTTAGCGCCTACTCCCACCTAGATCTACTGTGTCACTCGTGCGAGTCAGGAGATGAGGCTGAGGAGCCTAACGCCGAGGGAGGCCCAGAAGGAAAAGACAAGAAATCGGGCCTTCTCGGCGGTGGCTCCTCGCCTCTGGAACAACCTACCTCCAGAGATTCGCGTGGCTCCCTCGCTGGGTATCTTTAAAAATCAATTTAAAACATGGATGTTCCGGCAGGCCTTCCCTCCAGCCAATCCCTGATGCTTTTTCCTTCCTTTTCCCATTGTCTGTTCCCATCTTGTGAAATGTGTTTTATTATGTAGAAATTGTTTTATATATATAATTGTGTGTTTTTTATTGTAAGCCGCCTAGAGTGGTCTTAACCGACCAGATAGGCGGGATATAAATAAAATAAATAAATAAAATAAATAAATAAGAGCCCCACCACCACCATTCCTTCCCCTACCCAGCACCACCTCAATGGCTGCCCCTTCCAACGCCATCCCCTCCTCCTGTTCCCTCAGATCCACTGTGGGCCTCTGTGCAACCTGAGGACAATTAATAATAACAATTAAAAAGCAACAACAACACACCCTTCTAAAGCCCCTTCTCCCCTCCAAGCCAGGTGGCTGATGTCAAGGATGGGGTGGGGCAGCCAGAAGCAGCAAGGGCCCAGTCCTGAAAGGCTGAGGGGGTCCAGGCCAAACTCCCTCAGGACACTGTCTCTCACCCAGTGCCCGAGGGATGGCCGATGACAAAGAAGACTCCCACAAAGGCAGGAACGCTGGTCCCTTCTCTCTGATTTTGTTCTTTGATGTCAAATAGAGTTCTCTGTCATTGTGTTATTGTTGTTATTTGTTGTTGTAAACTGCCCAGAGTGGCCCTGGCGGCCAGATGGGAAGGAAGGAAGGAAGGAAGGAAGGAAGGAAGGAAGGAAGGAAGGAAGGAAGGAAGGAAGGAAGGAAGGAAGGAAGGAAAGGAATTTTTTTAATTGAAGAGAATGCCTCACCACATTACACTTATTTAAACATTAGCATTTTCCTTGTAATAGAGTTAAACACTCACACCTTTCAATAGAGTTTCCACAATATCTTGAGCTCTTTCTACATTCAATGAAGCTTCCGTGGTTTCATCTCTGGGTGAATTCAGTGAGTAAGCTCATCCAAAAATTCCAAGTTCCAGCCTTGGGAGCTGTAACGAAATGCAGGCTACAAAGACAGAGAGACCATTTCAGTGATAACATCCTCACATTGCTAAGGGAACAGGTGTGAGAAATGCTCACAGTCCTGCTCAACAAACTGCCATCAGACAACCACGAATTCAAGCAGCTCTCCTTTATTAAAAAGCACTTTTTCGAAAGCCGGTGTCTTAACCAGATAGGCACACCGACCAAGACAGAGAGCTCAATGTTTCTTCCCTCTTCCCGGTCGCAGGGTCCCCCTCTTGTTTCCCAAGTAGCAGGTACTCCAAAGTGTCCAATTGCCCAAACCAATCATGTGACATCCTGCCCCTCTTTACATCTCCCACTCCTTTATTTAGACTCCAGACTCTTTATTTTCACCCTTGTTTAGGTCTGTGTTCCTCTTTTCCCAACCCCCCCATCCTGTTTCTTACAGTTTCCTCCTCTTCTGCTTGGCTCAGTTACTTACAATAGGATCCCCTTATCCGTTTCTTCCTATCTAGTTTCTCAAGACTTCCTCAAAAACCCCTCAAGTCAGTGGGACCATTAACTAAGAGTATTTGCAATAGTAGCATTTTTCAATAATCTTCTCCTTGCAAAAAACACAACCTACCTGCTGTCTATCTTAAGGGGAATTTCCTGAAATTTATCAATCTCATCATCATCATCATCACCACCACCACCACCACCATCATCATCATCATGTGCCATCAAGTCAATTGTGATTAATGGGGGAGTCCTTCTGAAGGGGTTGTGCTTGTCAAGTGTCAGTTTAGAACAATGCATCCCAACCTTGGGTCCCCAGAAGTTTCTGGACTACAACTCCAAGAAATCCCGGCCAGCACAGGGAGTGGTGAAGGCTTCTGGCAGTTTCAGTCCAGGAAGATCTGGGGACCCCTGGTTCAGAACCCCTGGTGTAGAAAGAGAGGGAATGCTGGTCCAGAAAAGGAGCTTCCCTCCTTGGAATAGTAAGTGAGCCCTTTTGAACACTTTAATCTCAGGAACAGAAAGCCACCCATCGAGAGAAGATGCAGAAGGGCAAATCCTGAGGGTGATCCTCCAATCTTTGTCCTTATATTGTGTCTGCAATGACTTTCTCTGACCCTTTTAGGAGGGAAAGACTTTGAAATAGACAGGAGCACTATCTTGATGTTTGGTTCCTGACACTTGTTGATGTTTCTTTCGTGTGTCTGATCTAAAATCTCAGATCTTTCTGCAGATCACTGTGTGCTGATTGAGAAAACAGCTGCACAAACTCAACAAAATGGCACCAAGGCAAGTCTCTGGATTATAAGGAAAGATGGAGGCAAGTCCCCATCTGCATGTATTTAAAAATTGTACAAATCATTAGATGAAAGGGATTGCAATTCTGAATAAACAGTTTGAGTTTTTTTTAAAAAAAAACTTATTTGCTGTTTTCCAGCTTGTTTGTCTGTGAGGGTTTCTAGGCTGGGAGTAGCTGTCAATCTGTCCAGCATTAATCAATAGTTCCCTCCATGGTCCTGAATTCAAAGAGCGACCCACCTGTCTGCTGAAAGTTCTTTTTCCTCAGAGTCTATTAATATCTGAAGGCCTTAGGAATGGACCTCAACAGATGGGAAACCCTGACATGTGAGTGTTCAACCTGGGGGCAGGCGTTGCATCATGGCCTCTCCCAATTTGAAAAGACACTTGTCCAGCGGGCCGAGGCAAAGGGGCAGTCCCGAAACCAGCCAAATCAGGGAGCTGGACAGGAGATAGATTGTATTTCTATTCAGTGTGGAAGGGATTGTCATTCTCAAATTGGCCTTCTCAGCCACACTAGATGCTGTTCTAAGTCCTCCATATAGAGCACGTCACCATAGTCTCTCGAGATTGAAGTATGTCTAATCCGAACAAAATCTGTTAATATCAGTTGATGGTGGCTGATTAAAAAAGTCTGTGAAAGTACACAAGTAGCAGAGTGGGTTAAATGCAGTCATGTTCGTTATTACTTTGTTGCTGATACGTAAATTAAATACTTCTAATGTATCAGAGTGAGTCATTGAGACTGTAAGCGACAGTAAATGAGAGAAGGATAAATTAGCAGCTATTATACCCTGTGAATGCCTGCACAACCACTGTGAAGTTGAACAAAAAATTCAAAACTCAGCAACAGGTTCTGGGCCCAGATTCCAAAGATGGCAGATGCCACAGATACCAGATCAGAAAAGACCACAGACCAGAGAAGCAGTTACTTTTCAAAGTGCTAAATGTGCATCCCCATGTTTTTATCAAAAACGTGGTATTGTTCTGTCTCTGGGAGGAATGTTTACAACACTACCCTAAAATAACAAAGACCATAAATGACTGCATGTAGGTCTAACATTACCAAAAAGCCAATGAATATCTGGAACATTCTGCTTGTGAAATGGATATTTCATTCTACACTTCATCCCGTTTCCATGTGTCTGAGAAAGGGGATGTGTCCACGAAAGAAATCCTGGCCAGCAGAGGTGGTGGTGAAGGTTTCTGGAAGTTGTAGTCCAAGAACATCCAGAGGCCCAAGATTGGAGACCACTGCTCTGAAGCAGTTGCAGATGTCAGAAATGACAAAATCAGAGCTACAAAAAATGGCAATGTTAGGATAACAGTATACATACTGTGTCAATATTTAACAGAGATGTCTCATTCAACTCCCAAACAAACTGCCCCAGAGCACAGAGTGCTGTCCTCTGAAGATGCCGGTCACAGAGACTGGCAAAACGTTAGGAAGGACAACCTTCAGAACACGGCCAAAGAGCCCGAAAAACCCACAACAACCATTTATCAGAGACTTAGGTTTTTTGTTTGGACCAGATCAGATGGAAAGCTCTTTAATCTCTCTAGATTTGGAGCAAAGACCAAGGTCCGACTGAAATGCATAAGGGACTTCCTCTTCGCCGATGATGCAGCTGTTGTTGCCCATTCTGCTGAAGACCTCAAACAACCTATGAATAGTTTTAGCAAGGCCTGCCAAGACTTTGGATTAACAATCAGCCTGAAGAAAACACAAGTCATGGGGCAGGGTGTGGATTCACCTTCCTCTATTACCATCTCTACGCAAGAATTGGAGGTTGTTCATGACTTTGTGTATCTTGGCTCAATGATCTCTCCCTGGATAAATGCATTGGCAAAGCAGCTACAATGTTCTCTAGACCAGGGATCATCAATCCCCGGTCTGCGGCCTGGTGCTAGTCCGTGGGTTTGCTGAAACAAGCAGCCACTCTCCGCAGACACATATCTCTGTGCCCCTGCACAGGGGGGCATGTCGCACTTGCTGGTGGGTGTGTGGCCTTCATGCTAACTCTTCCCCCAGCACCCCTTGCAGGAGAGCAGCGCCCCTTCCCTGCGGGGAAGCCACCATGGGGCAACCAGCCCCGGAAGCGCCCCAATGTACGGCTTTGCTTCTGCAAGAAGCTGGACATGATGCTACTTTGCAACTCTTGCCTCCCGGAGGCAGCGCTTCCTCTGCATGCCCAGCCAGCCTGTCTGCAAATTGCTCCATCTCTCTCCCCCCTTCTGGCTTTGGCTATTGCCGTCTCTCCCATGCCCCCCCCCGTGCATAGCTCCATGTCCCGGCTTCTTGCAGATGAAGGAAGACACAGGCAGGCAAGGGCAGGGGGCAGGAGAGTGGTTGCTTGTTAGCCGGCTGCTCCCTGGAGAGGGAGGGTGGGGGGCAAGCGAGCAAGGAAGCAAAGCCATGCATTGGGGCCCAGCTCCGCTCACACATCCTGCCCTTGCCAGCCTCTGTCCTCCTTCATCTATAAGAAGACAGGACGTGGAGCTACTTGTGGTGGGGGCAGCGGGAGAGACGGCAATAGCCGAAGCCAGAAGGGGGGAGAGAGGTGGAGCTACTTTGCAACACAGGTCTCTGCAAAGTTGAAGGCCCTGCTCCTGATAGACAATGCTCCTGCTCATCCTCCAGGCCTTGAGCAAGACTTGTTAGAGGAGTTCAGCTTCATTCAAATCATGTTCCTGCCGCCTAACATCACCCCGGTACTCCAGCCAATGGATCAGCAGGTGAGTGCCAATTTCAAGAAACGGTACACCAAGAAACTTTTAAGGCGCTGCTTCAATGTGACCGATTGCACCAACCTCACCCTGCATGATTTCTGGAGGAACAACTTTGACACTGTCAGCTGCTTAAAGTTAATCACCATAGCCTGGGACGGGACCAGACGGAGAAATCTTAATTCTGTTTGGCGCAATCTGAGGCCAGACTGAGTGGCAACAAGTGACTCTGATGCTTCTGCACCTGCACCAGAGTCAACAGTGCTGGAGGACATTGTTGCCTTGGGGAGGACCATGGGCCTTGGGGTCACAGAGGAGGACATCTGTGAAGTGGTGGAGGGCCATGACTGGGAGGTGTCCAGCCAGGAGCTGGTCGAACTGCAGGCAGAGGCTACGGAGGAGCAGGCATCTTTGGAAGAGGAAAAAGAGCCAGGCGAGGAACAGCTGTCCACCACTAAACTGAAGGAGCTCTTAGACCAGTGGCAAAACGTGCAGACTCGAGCACAAGGGTACCACCCAGACAAGGCTCTGGCACACGACCTTTCAAACTCATATGACGAAAGGATCATGTCCCCTTTCAGAGGGATGCTGAAAAGGTGGCAGAAGCAGCTGACCATGGAGAGGTTCCTCACGAAGAGGCCAAGACAGGAAGTGGAACCTGCTACTTCTGCCAGCGGTGCCCAGTTGCCTTCTTCCTCCTCCTTGTCCTCCTAGAAGCCTTGAGGTCAAGCCTTAAAGCCTTCTCCCAGTTGACCATCGTTCAGGCCATCGCCAGAGAGACCCTCTGCAGCTCTGGAAATGTCAAATACTGCTCCTGTGATGTGGAGACAGTTCTGTCTGCCTCCAGTTTCCTGATTTAAAACACTCATCCTGGTGGTTTAGAGAATTCAGCCTCACTTGTTTCTGTACTGTTGGTTTCTGTATGTTTACGTGCCTTGTAAACACACTTTCTGAAGAGCTTTGCACAAACCAAAGACTGTTAGTGACTGTTTCTGTTCAATTTGAGGGAAGGCAGATATTCCTGCCTAATGTTTACTGATTTTTAAATGTTTTTCTATGATGTTTAAAAGTTAAAGGTTTTTTATTGAAATTTTTGAAATTATCTGCACAGTATGTATGGCTTTAGAGAGCACTTAATAAACCCTTTGTAAACCAAATTTGACGTTGTTCTGACTTTTTTTTGCCCTTAGGAATGCATTAATTAGATTTCAATCCATTCCTATGGGAAAACACGTTTCACAAGACAAATTTTTTGCAAGATGGCATTAACCACAGAATGAATTCAATTTGTCTTGTGAAGCACCACTGTACTCCCATGTGGGTTTTTTTTTTTATGTATCCTTACGTTTCTGCTCAGACTGAAGCTATTCCCACATTCTTTGCATTTCAAAGTTTTCCCCTTTGTATGAGATTTTGGATGAATAGAAAGATGACAGCTTTTATGAAAGGTCCTCCTACATTCTTTGTATTTCTATTGCCTCTCCCCAGTATGACGTTTTTGATATCTACAGGTCATAACTTTGTTAGGATGTCATACTCCACAGGAATCCTAAAGAAATTTACAGACCTCCCAGGGAAGGAGATTCTATCTATCTATCTATCTATCTATCTATCTATCTATCTATCTATCTATCTATCTATCTATCTATCTATCTATCTATCTATCTATCTATCTATCTATCTATCTATCTATTTATTTATTTATTTATTTATATTTAATTTATATGCCGCCCACTCTACCCAGAGGTCTCTGGGCGGCTTACAATAATTAAAATTCAATACAATAAAATGATTAAAATACAATTAAAATACAATTAAAATTGCCATCATCAGGACCCACAGTTGTTATTTCAATTAAAAGCCTTCTGGAACAGGAAGGTTTTGACCTGGTGCCGAAATGTCATCAACGTCGGCGCCAGACGAATTTCAGTTGGGAGGGCATTCCATAGTCTAGGGCAGCTGCCGAGAAGGCCCTTTGTCTACAAGCCATCCCTCTTACCTCTTTGAGGGATGGCTCTTTCAAAAGGGCCCCCTGGCTAGATCTTAACTGCTGGGTAGGCTCATATGGAAGGAGGCAGTCCTTCAAGTATCCAGGGCCCAAGCCGTTTAGGGCTTTATATGTCAAAACAAGCACTTTGAATTGGGCTCGGGCAGCAACTGATAACCAATGTAAATTGAACAGAATCGGCTTGATGTGATCTCTAGCGGCTCCACCACTCACCAGCCGCACAGCTCGATTCTGGACCAGTTGCAGTCGCCGGATCGTTTTCAAAGGCAGCCCCACGTAGAGCGCATTGCAATAATCTATACGAGATGTTACCAGTGCGTGTGTAACTGTCATGAGACTCTGCTCGTCCAGGTAGGGCCGCAGCTGGTATAATTTCCGCAGCTGAAGGAAGGCGCCTCTGGCCACCGAGTCCACCTGGGCTTCCAAAGTTAGACTGGGGTCCAGGAGCACCCCCAGGCTGCGGACCCTGTTCCTTAGGGGGAGTGTAACCCCATTCAGGGCAGGGAAATGGCCCTCCAACCTGTCCGGCGAAGCACCCACTAACAGCACTTCCGTCTTGTCTGGATTGAGTTTCAATTTATTAACCCTCATCCAGTCCATTATCAGGTCCAGACACGAGTTCAGCACAGAAACCGCCTCACCTGGATTGGTGGAAAACGAGAGGTAGAGCTGAGTGTCGTCAGCATATTGCTGACTCCTCAGCCCAAACCTCCTGATGACCTCTTCCAGCGGTTTCATGTAGATGTTAAACAGCATGGGGGACAGTATCGAGCCCTGAGGAACCCCATGACATAAATGCCATGGGGCAGAGCAACTGTCCCCCAGCACCACCCTCTGGACATGGTCAGGTAGGAAGGAGCGGAACCACCGTAAAACAGTGCCCCCAACTCCTAACCCAGCCAGCCTATCCAGAAGGACACCATGGTCGATGGTGTCAAAAGCCACTGAGAGGTCCAGGAGTATCAACAGAGTCACACTCCCCCTGTCTCTCTCTCGGCAAAGGTCATCGTACAGGGCGACCAAGGCAGTCTCTGTACCAAAACCCGGCCTGAAACCTGATTGAAATGGATCCAGAAAATCCGTTTCATCCAGCAGCGCCTGGAGTTGCCCGGCCACAACCCGCTCCAACACCTTGCCCAAATAAGGGAGGTTCGCCACTGGTCGGTAGTTAACCACCAGCCTTGGGTCCAGGTTAGGCTTTTTAAGGAGTGGTCGAATTACCACCTCTTTCAAGGTGGTAGGGACCACTCCCTCTCTCAAAGAGGCGTTCACGGCCTCCTGGACCCAGGTGCGAACCCCCCTGGCAGAACTTCCGATTAGCCAAGATGGGCAAGGGTCGAGCAGCGTGGTGGTAGAACGGACAGATCCAAGCACCTTGTCCACATCCTCGGGTCTCAGCAATTGAAACTCATCCATTAAAGTTTGACCTAAGCACGGCACACTGGACACATCTTCCGATTTTGCAGTAACAGTGGAGTCCAGCCCACTGCGAATCTGAGCGATTTTTTCCTCAAAAATAGCAAACTCATCACAGCGAGCTGATGAGCAGTCCGGGACCTCCACCGGATTTCCCGGTTGAAGAAGATCCCGGACCACCCGAAACAGCTCTGCTGGACGACATTCTGAGGAAGCAATGCGGCTGGAGTATTATTGCCGTTTCGCCAGCCGTATTGCCACGAAATAGGCCCAATAATGGGCTCTAAGTCGTGTTCGATCGGATTCCCAGTGGGACTTCCTCCACCTGCGCTCCAGCCGTCTCCCCTCTACAATTCATTGATGTTGATATGATTGCAGAAAAAAGGTGATTCCCACAATGAAACCAGACTGTGGGGGTTCAGTAATTCTCAGACATCTAGAGATGTGTGGTTTCTCCTGTGGGTTCCAATAAACACAACTGACCCACCAGGGTCCTTCCAAAAGCCGTGAGAGGTTGGTCCATCTCTCCCTTTCTCTCTTCAGCTAGCTTGCCTCTCTCCTCCCTGAACTTTCTCCTCCACTTTCTCACCCCTTTCTCTCCCCAATATGAGGTTTCTCCGGTCTTACTTCTCACCAACTTCTTTCTACCTCGTTGTGATGTATCATCAAGTTCTCCCACTGTTTGCTCCAGGGTTTCTCCATTCATATCCACTCCCAGTCTTGTGATAATATCCTCTCCTTCTTTTGCCCTTCTACCTCTCCAGCTTCTGATGTTCCCCAAGATATATTTCTCTTCCCTCCTCCTCTCTTATTCCTTTTTCTCCTGCACCTGTTGCTCCTAACATTCCTTTATCCGGTGGATCCTTCCCTTCCTCTGATGGACCTTCTGCTTCCCTCACTGGAATTTCCAACTTAGACACCCCAGGCTCTTTATTTCCAGACTCTCCCATCCCTTCATTGGTCTCAACCTTTGATTCTTCACCCGGAACTATCTCTATCCTCCTGGTTTTCTCTGTGACCCTTTTCATCTCTCTATCTTCCTGTTCTCCCCATGGAGGTGTCGCTTCTCTAAAGGGTCATATATTCTACCTCACGGGTCCATGGGCTTCTCCCTCCTCTCCTCAGGAAAGGACGGCAATCCAGTCAGGATGGGTTCAGCCTGATTTTTCCCATCAGATAGACAACCAGCGACAAGGTGTTCAAAGCTTAATTGTGTAGCTCTTAAGAAGTCTTTTCATTGCTGCAATGCTTTCAGGCAATTCCAAAAATTGTTAAGTCTGTACAAGTTCATTGATTTACATCATGTCTAGATTCCATATTTAAATATACTAAAAATGTAAGGCAGTCTTACAGGGATGAGAAAAAAAACTGTAGGTACATATCTTCAAATTCAAATGTCATACAGTTAAGCAAAACTGCAGGCGTACTTAAAATACAATCTTTTACCTTGTAAAAAGAAGCAGGAATTTAAATTTAGATAACAGAGAAAATTTAAAACGTGTTTGAATCTAAAATACAAACATATTAAAAATAACTGGATCTCATTATCTAGAAAGACAGAGAATACATCTTCAGAACACTTCAAAGTACAAAAGAATACAATGAGAGGCAAAACCCCTTATCATTTACAATGAAAGACATTCAATAATATTTAAACTTTAAAATATACAGTGGTGCCCCGCATAGTGACGACAATCCATTCCAGAAAAATTGTCGCTATCCGGATTCATCGCTATAAAGGGCAAAAAAGCCCATAGGAATGCATTAAACGCGTTTAATGCGTTCCTATGGGCTTAAAAACTCACCTTATGCGAAAATCCTTCATAGAGACGGCCAGTTTCAGTGCCTCTAAAGCGAGGCAACACAGTGGGTGGCCATTTTGGAACCGGCGATCAGCTGTGCGAAAATGGGGCCTTTGGGAGGACCGTGGGGGAGGGCTCCCCCGCCGTCCTCCCAAAGCACTTGCCAGCATTTTCACCCAGCTGACCGGCGGGGGCTTCGGAAGGGCTGCGGGGGAGCTTTCCCCCGCGGTCCTCGCAAAGCCCCAGCCGGCATTTTCCTCCAGCTGACCGGCAGGGGCTTCAGAAGGACCGTGGGGGGGCTCTCCCCCGTGGTCGTCGCAAAGCCCCAGATGGCATTGCTGCCCAGGTGACCAGGGGGGCTTCGGAAGGATGGCACGGGGAACACCCGGGCCTTGCCCTGCCTCCCATCTCTTCCCCAGCCACCCCCTCACCCTCGTCGCTGCCACCGCTGCCGGGACGGCCGCTGGAACACCCGGGTCTTGCCCTGCCTTCCAGCTCTCCCCCAGCCACCCCCTAACCCCATTGCCGCTGCCACCAGGAGGAGGGCCGCTGGGAACACCAGGGCCTTGCCCTGCCTCCCGTCTCTCCCCCAGCCACCCCCTCACCCCATCGCTGCTGCCGGGAGGAGGGCTGCGGGGAACACCTGGTCCCTCAGAAGCACCCGCCGGTCAGCTGGGGGAATATTAGGCGTATGGGGAAAAAGCGATTTTTTCCCCATAGAGAATATCACAATGTGATCGCAAAATCGTCATCACTATGCGGATTCGTCATTAAACGGTTTGCCCATTAAGCGAGGCACCACTGTATACAAATTTAAAAATCACTATTTAGTTCTAAGTCTGTTGTTAATAAACAGAACATTTTGTACTTAAGTAGCCGTGTGTAAAATCTTTTGCTGCTTTTCACTCGCTCACAGTTGTCTTTCCGATCTTCCAAGGACTTTCACCTGGCATCATTTCCATCATATGTTGTACTCCATGAAACCAAACATCTATGGTTCTCTGTTCCTTTCTAATAACACTTTGTGTGAGATCTCTCCCAATATTTCTATCCCTTTGTTCTGGCTGAGTCAGAAAAAACAAATCTTCACAGGGCTTGGGTTTCCCAGCTCTGAAAAGCTCAGAGGTTGAGGATCAAAGGACTTGGTCACCTCCGACCCAGTGCAATCCAGAGCCCGCAGAGACCAGAGCTTGAAAAACCACAATTTCCACTCCTTCCAACATTTCCTGCCATTACAAAGCATTGTACTCTCAGAAACACCTAGTTCTTCATAAATAATAAGGAATATATACTTTTGTTCATAAAAAATAGAGAATACAACTTCATTGGTACCTTTTTTAAAACTCAATTACTATTATTAATTTTGAGGGCAAAGCCTTCTAAAACAAATGACAGCTTCTCTCTCTTCACTGCTTGCTTTTCTTTCATCAGTTAGCCTTAGAACATCCATCCTTTTCTCTTTTTACACTAATTTTATATATATGCTTATAATCATTTCTTAGCACAAGGTTCCATGTTGATTTCGTGATAACTCCCTGTTAATTAAAGATAGAAGTAAAACACATCACAAGTGGCACTTCAAAATGCACTCCATTTTTTCTCTTATAAATTATGTCAGCATTTGGATGTTTATTCTTTCACAAAACTGAAAGAGCTCCTTATGCCTTGGTTAATTTATCAGGAGTTCTGAATATTGCTCTTTCCACATTCCATTCATTTCTATGGTTTATGCCCAGTTTGAGTTCTTTGATGGCACCTAAGCCTATCACTCCGACAAAAGCTTTTTCCACATTCCATGCATTTATGTGGTTTCTCCCCAGTGTGAGTCCTTTGATGTCTCCTAAGGGCACCACTGTGAATAAAGCTTTTTCCACATTCCATGCATTTATATGGTTTCTCCCCAGTGTGAGTTCTTTCATGTGACTTGAGGTGACCAATCTGACGAAAGCTCTTTCCACATTCCATGCATTTATGTGGTTTCTCCCCAGTGTGAGTCCTTTGATGTCTCCTAAGACGACAACTACTAATAAAGCTCTTTCCACATTCCATGCATTTATGTGGTTTCTCCCCAGTGTGAGTTCTTTGATGTGACCTTAGGTCACCACTTTGACTAAAGCTCTTTCCACATTCCATGCATTTATGTGGTTTCTCCCCAGTGTGAGTCCTTTGATGTAACCTAAGGTTACCACTGTGACTAAAGCTCTTTCCACATTCCATGCATTTATGCGGTTTCTCCCCAGTGTGAGTTCTTTGATGTAACCTAAGATGACAACTACTAATAAAGCTCTTTCCACATTCCATGCATTTATGTGGTTTCTCCCCTGTGTGAGTTCTTTCATGTGACCTAAGGTTACCAATCTGACTAAAGCTCTTTCCACATTCCATGCATTTATGTGGTTTCTCCCCAGTGTGAGTTCTTTCATGTGACTTGAGGTGACCAATCTGACTAAAGCTCTTTCCACATTCCATGCATTTATGTGGTTTCTCCCCAGTGTGAGTCCTTTGATGTCTCCTAAGGTCACCAGTTTGACAAAAGCTCTTTCCACATTCCATGCATTTATGTGGTTTTTCCCCAGTGTGAGTTTTTTCATGTTTCCTAAGGTCACCAGTTTGACTAAAGCTCTTTCCACATTCTATGCATTTATGTGGTTTCTCCCCAGTGTGAGTCCTTTGATGTAACCTAAGGTTACCACTGTGACTAAAGCTCTTTCCACATTCCATGCATCTATGTGGTTTCTCCCCAGTGTGAGTCCTTTGATGTAACCTAAGGTTACCACTGTGACTAAAGCTCTTTCCACATTCCATGCATCTATGTGGTTTCTCCCCAGTGTGAGTACTTTGATGCAACCTTAGGGCACCACTGCGACTAAAGCTCTTTCCACATTCCATGCATTTATGTGGTTTCTCCCCAGTGTGAGTTCTTTCATGTGACTTGAGGTGACGAATCTGACTAAAGCTCTTTCCACATTCCATGCATTTATGTGGTTTCTCCCCAGTGTGAGTCCTTTGATGTAACCTAAGGGCAGCACTTTGACTAAAACTCTTTCCACATTCCATGCATTCATGTGGTTTCTCCCCAGTGTGAGTCCTTTGATGTATCCTAAGGTCACTACTTTGACTAAAGCTCTTTCCACATTCCATGCATTTATGTGGTTTCTCCCCAGTGTGAGTTCTTTCATGTGACGTGAGGTGACCAATCTGACTAAAGCTCTTTCCACATTCCAGGCATTTATGTGGTTTCTCCCCAGTGTGAGTTCTTTCATGTTTCCTAAGGTTATCACTTTGTCTAAAGCTCTTTCCACATTCCATACATTTATGTGGTTTCTCCCCAGTGTGAGTTCTTTGATGTGACCGCAGGTTACCACTCTGACTGAAGCTCTTTCCACATTCCATGCATTTATAAGGTTCCTCCCCAGTGTGAATTCTTTCATGTGTCCGAAGGCTATTGTTGTGACTGAAGCTCTTTCCACATTCCATGCATTTATGTGGTTTCTCCCCAGTGTGAGTTCTTTCATGTGACCTAAGGTAACCACTTTTTCTAAAGCTCTTTCCACATTCCATGCATTTATATGGCTTCTCCCCAGTATGAATCCTTTGATGTGACCTAAATTCATGACTTGAAATAAAGCTCTTTCCACATTCCATGCATTTATGTGGTTTCTCCCCAGAGTGAATTCTTTGATGTGCCCGAAAACTATTGTTGTGACTAAAGCTCTTTCCACATTCCATGCATTTATGTGGTTTCTCCCCAGTGTGAGTCCTTTGATGTCTCCTAAGGTCACCAGTTTGACAAAAGCTCTTTCCACATTCCATGCATTTATGTGGTTTTTCCCCAGTGTGAGTTTTTTCATGTTTCCTAAGGTTACCACTTTGACTAAAGCTCTTTCCACATTCCATGCATTTATGTGGTTTCTCCCCAGTGTGAGTCCTTTGATGTGACCTAAGATGACCACTCTGACTGAAGCCCTTTCCACATTCCATGCATTTATGTGGTTTCTCCCCAGTGTGAGTCCTTTGATGTAACGTAAGGTTACCACTATGACCAAAGCTCTTTCCACATTCCATGCATTTATGTGGTTTCTCCCCAGTGTGAGTCCTTTGATGTGATCTAAGATGACCACTCTGACTGAAGCCCTTTCCACATTCCATACATGGATACAGTTCCTCCCTTGCATGAGTTATTTGATGACTACTGAGTTGACATGCTTTTCTGTGGTTTATCCCCTGCGTCACTTCTTTCATTTGACGTCCATTCCTACCCACTTGCATTTTCAATTCTCTGTTTTCTTTCTTCAATATGAGTTCCTTCCCAGGATGCCCCAAGTGTTGCTGGGAAATTCCTCTTCTCCTGGTCATCATCTGGTAGATTAGAAAAAGAATTGAAGCAACCATGTCAGAAATCTGCAGGGATAAGGAAAGACCCATTCGGGCTCTGCCTGGGTCACAGAGGAGGAAGTAAGGACCATCCATGTGCTTGCAATCTCAGGATTAGACTAATGTAATACACTCTACGTGGGGCTGCCTTTCACACTGATGCAGAAGGTTCAAATGATACAGAATGCGTCGGCCAGACTTCTCACTGGGCTGAGAAAACATGAGCATATTTTCCCCACTCTAGTGGCCTTGTATTGGCTGCCTCTTTGTTTCCACATTTATTTGAAAGTGTAAATGAAAACCCTAGTTGATTTAGATCTACTCGAATCCCTCGTTCTAGCTAGGAAGGGTGGCTGAGGGTCCTAAGGCTCAGAGAGAAAGAACAAGAAACCGGGCCTTCTCCGCAGTGGCCCCTTACCTCTTGAACAGTATGCCCCCACAGATCTGTCTGGGTGTTTAAAAGAGGAAACTTAAGACCTGGCTCTTTAGGCAGGCTTTCCCTCCTGTCATTACCACATTATTTTCCCCATTTTGAAGTACGTTTTTACTATTATTTTTTATTTTATTATTATATTTTAATTCAAGGGACGTGGTGGCGCTGCGGGCTAAACCGCAGAAGCCTGTGCTGCAGGGTCAGAAGACCAAGCAGTCATAAGATCGAATCCACGTGATGGAGTGAGCGCCCGTCGCTTGTCGCAGCTCCCGCCAACCTAGTGGTTCGAAAGCAAGCAAATGGAAGTAGATAAATAGGGACCACCTTGGTGGGAAGGTAACAGCGTTCCGTGTCTAAGTCGCACTGGCCATGTGACCACGGAATATTGTCTTCGGACAAAAACGCTGGCTCTATGGCTTGGAAACGGGGATGAGCACCACCCCCTAGAGTCGAACACGACTGGACAAAAATTGTCAAGGGGAACCTTTACCTTTACCTTTAATTTTATATATTATTGTTAGCCACCCAGAGTAGACTTCAGTCTAGATGGGTGGGGTATCAATTTAATAAATATGTAAATATTTGGTAGAGTAGATTTGCAGCCCTCCTTTAATCATTACGGTAGAACTCTATTATGAAAAGTCTATTTTGATGTAATTTCATTCTCACATCAAAATGCCTTTTAAATGAAAATGTGGGAGGGGGAATTGCAGATCACTTAGCGATTATACAAGGCGGCCATGACTTAAAAAAAGGTTGGGAAACAGTGTTTTACATGCTTCTTACAGAACGATCACCATTATCCACAGTAATTATAATCAGTGGGGAAAGGACAAAATGAACAAATAAACCTGAGATGACCTTCGTTAATTGAATTAGGAGGAAAACTACTATTGCTACATATACTACAATAAGGATGAATAAATGTTACTAAAAATAAAAAAGATTATAAAAAGCAAAATTTTGAGAAGTTGAAATTAGAAATTAAAAATAAATTAAATCATTATAGGAAGATCAGCTATCACAATTTGGTAGAATTTTTTCATCTATAATGAATGTACTGATGATCAATTTTTAAATTCTCTTTTTAACCTCATTCCTTTATTCTCCCCAATGATTGTACTTAGGTTTCTAGAAAATTTGAAGGGAATTTCTCAAAGTTGATTAAAGAGGAAAAAATGTCTGAATTAAAGGATTGGTTAACATAAATGAATATTGGGCGGGAGGAAGGCCAGTGTTAGAAAGGAAGAGTAAAAGTGGAGGAATGTGATGTAGCAACCAAATGCAGGGTAAGAAGACACAGTGAGTTCACCAGTTCTAAATGCTGCACATTACAATGCATCCTCCAATACTTTATGCCATGTGAAAAATACATAGACCAGAACGCTGATTGCCATAGTGATGGTGGCGGCGCTACAGACCACCACTTACGAGGAAAATTAATTCTCAAACTGAAAGAAACGGGGGGGGGGGGAAGTAAACCAAGCTATTATTTCAAACTGATTTCCGTTCATAAATGAGAAATTACATAAACCGAGGCCTACGTAAACTGAGGTACTACTGCATGTTACAGATGTGGTCAAGTTATAGGTCCTTGCCTCCTGCAACCAAGTGCAGGCTAAGAAGACATAGCGAGTTCTCACGTCCTTTGAGGAGAGGTTTGGCAAGCTTCAAAGAAATGCCAGCTTGCAGCCAGGAAGCCAGCAGCGGGTTGGCGACTATCCCGTGTTTTGCACCGAGGGTCTCGTGCAAGACAGCATACTGTAGCGCAGTTGTCCCCAACCCTGGGCCTCCAGATGTTCTTGGACTTCAAATCCTAGAAATCCTGGCCAGCAAAGGTGGTGGTAAGGCTTCTGGGAGTTCTATTCCGGGAACATCTGGAGGCCCAGGGTTGGGGACCACTGCTATAGCGGATAGCCCAGACGTCACCTATCCATCACTGCGGAACCTTGATGGGAGAGCCAATGGAGAGACTGAAAGGCAGGGCCAGAGGAGAGTTTGGAGATCAGGGGGAAGAGAGAAGGGGGGCTGGAAGAGGATTAGAGAGCTGGAGGCTTGGGAATTGGACCAGGAGGGCCAGAGATAGATAGAGTTAAAAGAGTTACTTGAATGAACCAAACCTTTTTTAATATATGTGATTCACTTCCTGTGATTTATACTATAATTTCTAACTGCTTATTAACCCCACCCTGTTCAATAAAATGATTGTGTTTGGCAGCATAAGTGTCCAGTACCTAATTCATGTTAGGAAACAACATCTGGTGGCAGCGTGAAGAGGAGGAAGGAGCGTGAGCCTTTATGAGATAAAGCAGGGGCCAGAAGGGCGAGCGCCACACATACCTCTTGGGCAAAAGTCAGGGGTGTGTCCTCGTTGCAAGGAGCTCTCCAGGAGCTCAAGGAACAGGTTCGCTCCCGTGAGGACCTGGTTGTAGATGAGGTGAAGCAGAGGCAGAGAGGGAGGGACCATAGTGAGACCTCCAGGGACCTTCAGCCATCATCCCACCCATTAACAGGAATTGGCAAGCCACTCCAATATCTTTGCCAAGAAAACTCCATGAACAGAAACAAAAGGCTAAAAGATATGACACTGGAAGATGAGCCCCTCAGGTCAGAAATTGTCCAACATGCTACTGAGGAAGAGCGGAGGACAAGTAGCTCCAGAGCTAATGAAGTGGTTGGGCCAAAGCCGAAAGGACGCTCAGCTGTGGACGCGCCTGGAAGTGAAAGGAAAGAACAATGCTGGAAAAAAAAATACTGCAAAGGAACCTGGAATGTAAGATCTATGAACCTCGGTAAGCTGGATGTGGTCAAACAGGAGATGGCAAGAATAAACATTGACATCCTGGGTGTCTGTAAACTAAAATGGACAGGAATGGGCAAATTCAATTCAGAAGATTATAATATCTACTATTGTGTGCAAGGATTCCATAGAAGAAATGGAGTAGCCCTCATTGTCAACAAAAGAGTGGGAAAAGCTATAATGGGATACAATCTCAAAAATGATAGAATGATGTCAATACGAATCCAAGGCAGACCTTTCAACATCACAATAATCCATGTTTATGCACCAACCACCAATACTGAAGAGTCTGAAACTGACCAGTTCTATGAAGACTTACAACACCTTCTAGAACTGACAGCAAAGAAAGATGTTCTTCTCATTATAGGAGATTGAAATGGTAAAGTAGGGAGTCAAGAGATAAAAGGAACAACAGGTATGTTTGTCCTTGGGAGTTCAAAATGAAGCAGGGCAAAAGCTAATAGAGTTTTGTCAAGAGAACAAGCTGATCATTACAAACACTCTTTTCCAACAACACAAGAGGAAACTCTACACATGGACCTCATTATATCGAAATCAGGTTGATTATATTCCTTGATCTCAGATTGATCTGTGGCTCTGATCATCACCTTCTTATAGCAAAATTCAAACTTAAACTGAAGGAAGTAGGAAAAACCACTCGGCTAGTCAGGTATGATCTAAACCAAAGTCTTTATGAATACATAGTGGAAGTGAAGAATAGATGTAAGGAACAAGACTGGGTGGACAGAGTGCCTGAAGAACTAGGAATGGAGGCTCATAACATTGTACAGGAGGCAGCAACAAAAACTACCCCATAGAAAAGGAAATGCAAGAAAGCAAAGTGGCTGTCCAACAAGGCCTAACAAACAGCAAAGAAGAGAAGGGAAAGAAAATGCAAAGGAGATAGGGAAAGTTAGAGAAAATGGAACACAGGCTTCCAAATAAGCTTGGAGAGACAAGAAGGCCTTCTTAAATGAACAATGCAAAGAAATAGAGGATAAGAATAGAAAAGGAAAAACCAGAGATTTGTTCAAGAAAATTGGAGATGTAAAAGGAACATTTTGTGCAAAGATAGGCATGATAAAGGATAAAAATGGGAGTGACCTAACGGAAGCAGAAGACATCAAGAAGAGGTGGCAAGAATACACAGAGGAATTATACCAGAAAGATCTGGATATCCTGGACAACCCAGATAGTGTGGTTGCTGACCTTGAGCCAGACATCCTGGAGAGTGAAGCCCTGTGGGCCTTAGAAAGCTTGTTTAACAACAAGGACAGTGGAGGTGATGGCATTCCAGCTGAACTATTTAAAATCTGAAAAGATGATGCTGTTAAGGTGCTACATTCAATATGCCAGCAAGTTTGGAAAACTCAACAGTGGCCAGGGGATTGGAAAAGATCAGTCTACATCCCAATCCCAAAGAAGGGCAGTGCCAAAGAATGTTCTAATTATCATACAATTGCACTCAAGCTTAAGAAGTATGTGGACCAAGAACTCCCAGAAGTACAAGCTGGATTTGGAAGGGGCAGGGAAACTAGAGACCAAATTGCTAACATGCGCTGGATTATGGATAAAGCCAGAGTGTTCCAGAACAACATCTACTTCTGCTTCATTGGCTACTCAAAATCCTTTGACTGTGTGGACCACAGCAAACTATGGCAACTCTTTAAAGTGTGGCTGACCACCATATGTATCTCCTGAGATATCTATATGTGGGACAGGAAGCAACAGTTAAAACTGGATAAAAGACAACAAATTGGTTCAAAATTGGGAAGGGAGTACCGCAAGGCTGTATATTGTTCCCCTGCTTATTAAACTTACATGCAGAATACATCATACAGAAGGCTGGCCTGGATGAATCCCAAGCCAGAATTAAGAATAAGAATTAATTATCAATAACCTAATATATGCAGACAATACCACTCGGAAGGTACCAACATGAATTTCACCCAACTCTGGAAAGACAGGAGGGTTTGGCGTGTTCTGGTCAATGGGGTCACGAAGAGTCGGACACGAATAAATGACTAAACAACAACTCGCTTCAGCAGTATGTGGACCAAGAACTCCTAGAATTACAAGCTGGATTTCAAAGGGGCAGAGGAACTAGAGACCAAATTGCTAACATGCACTGGTTTAATTGAGAAAGCCAGAGAGTTCCAGAAAAACATCTACTTCTGCTTCATTGACTATGCAAAAGACTTTGACTGTGTGGACCACGGCAATCTATGGCAAGTTCTTTAAAACATGGGAGTTCCTGACCATCTTATCTACCTCCTGAGAAATCGATATATAGGATAGGAAGCAACAGTTAAAACGAAATATGGAATTAGGAGAGTGCAAAAATGGTCTGAAGCTCCACATAAAAAAAAAAAAAAACTAAGATCATGGCCATTGGTCCCATCATGACAAACCTCAACAGCATCTTAAAAAAGCAGAGATATCACCTTGCCAACAAAACTCCGAAGAGTTAAAGCTATGGTTTTTCCATTAGCAATGTAGGGGAGCAAGAGCTGGACCATAAAGAAGGCTGACCGCCAAAGAACTGATGCTTTTGACAGTCAAGGTTTTGATATTATAATGCAATTAGAATTTATTAAGAAAAAAAGGGGGGATGCAGAGCTATGGCAGCGATAGCAGAGGGAATTCCCAGGGCTCTGGGGGCCCCTGTGTAAACTGTGGGTCAATCAAACCCCCCCAGCAGTGCCAGCGGGAGGTAGTTTCTACATGAGAGTAGGGCTTGCAGTGAAGAAGATCTGGAAAAAGTCTGGATTCAGATGACAATCTGTCTCCATGAGAGTTTCTTTTCTCTAACCATCTGGCCCTGGAGAAACCATTTCTGGTCAATTAGCTGCCTAACTTAGCAAAGGTGAGAAGTGTGAAGAAGATTCTTGCTTGGCTACATGAAATGTGAGTAGCCGTCCGTTTATGTACGTATGTATATATGTATGTATGTATATATCTACCCTGTTTCCCGAAAAGTAAGACCTAACCTGAAAATAAGCCCTAGTATGATTTTCAAGGATACTCATAATATAAGCCCTACCTCAAAAATAAGCCCCAGTTAAGTGAAACCCTGCCCTACACCCTTGTACAGCAACCGGAAGATGACATAACTGTATTTGAACGAACGTAGATCTTTGTACAGAAAAAAAAACATCCTCTGAAAATAAGCCCTAATGCATTTTTGGCGCAAAAATTAATACAAGGCCCTGTCTTATTTTCGGGGAAACAGAGAAGTAATTATGTTGTTCCACATATAAGGTTGATCTGAGCCCAAAATGGATTAGCTTGTCAGAGTCATTATCTGTGGAAAAAAATTCCCATCTGTCCTGAACTCCCCTCTCTTTTAGTACCTTTGTCCATGGAATTTTAGCCAATATTTCCCTAAATTTACAAAAATTGGCTTTCTTGAAGTCTAGAATGCATGTATGATTACACTTCGCTTCCCCTTCCCATTGTGTAACGACTTCCAAGAGAGGATGGTCACTCCCACCACTTCAACCTCATTAACAAGGTCCTCCCTGTTGGCGAAGATGAGATCTGAAATAGCTGTTCCCCTTGTTGCCTCTTCCACTTTCTGGACCATGAAATTGCCTGCAAGCCCAGAAAGGAATTTGTTGGACCTTGTGCTCTTGGCAGAGTCTAACAGCCAACATATTTAGGGATAAATGAAATCTCCCATTACTACTGCATCTTTCCCTTTTGAATGTGTGGCCATCTGCTCCAGGAAGGCGTGAGACTATCTGCACATGGACCAATCCGGGGAGTGACAAATGCATCCAGGCAGGGAAGTTAGCAGATCGTTTAAGAGGGAAGCGGATTGGACCATGGGCTCTTTCTGGTTCTCCATTGACAGCGTTGTGTCCAGAAGAACGCCCAGCGTGCGTTGGGAACCACATAAATCAAGGACATCAGGGGCTCCCAGTTGGAGGACTCCCGTCTTGTTTGGGTTCAGCCTTAGTCTATTGTCCCTTTTATCCTCCCACACAAGGAGAAGGTGGGAACAGAAATGACGTTATCTGTTAATCAATTATCTTAAGAGTCCAAATTAGAGGTGGATGGTGCAAAGCAAAATTCCCCGGTCTGGCTTGTCTGTTCAGGGGGAACAAGAAGGGAGCCTTGAAAGGGAACCCCTACACCCCAAATCAAGATGGCCAAGGTTTGGTTTTATCAACAGGACCTACCCTTGGTGAGCATGGGGTTGGGGTGAGCAGATTTTTCCTAGAAAACTCTACACCTAAATAAGATGAAAGGAAACCATCTCCCCAAACACCACCACGCTGCACATGTTCAAAGAGGAAGTAAGGTGTTGTGGATGGAGTACCAGACTGGAAACCAGGAGACCTGGATTCAAATCCCTGCTGGGCCAGGGAAACTGAGAGAAGTGAGTGGTTGGCAAGACTACTTAAGCCATCTCTTGAAATCTCACTTACCTTGCAAATGTTGGAAGGATTTGGGATTTGTTTCTTCGGTTTTGGTCCTAAAAACAGCAAAGTCAACTCAGCTCAGTCTCACCCCTTCCTAGAAGAAAAGAAAAAGATCAGCCTGGAGGATTCATGGATAAAGTAAATAAAAAAATGTTTCCTTACGGCAGCGGTCCCCAACCTTGGGCCTCCAGATGTTCTTGGACTTCAACTCCCAGAAATCCTGGCCAGCAGAGATAGTGTTGAAGGCTTCTGGGAGTTGTAGTCCAAGAACATCTGGAGGCCCAAGATTGGGGACCACTGCCTTACGGGAAGTGCTTTTGTCATGTTTATATTGAATGGGGCTAAATCTTCATCCCTCTCCCTTCTTCAGGCAGCAGAACAAGAGGAGAAGGAAGGAAGGAAGGAAGGAAGGAAGGAAGGAAGGAAGGAAGGAAGGAAGGAAGGAAGGAAGGAAGGAAGGAAGGAAGGAAGGAGGGAAGGAAGGAGCATCTCATGCCAGACTCTGACATAAAACCATCTGAGGGGCAACAGCAGGAATCCAGAGAGCAACGGGGCAGGCTTCCTTCTCATACATATAATGAAAGCAGCAGCAAACAAGATTGTTTTTCTTCCACAATTTTTTTACAATATTTTTACCCCACCTTTCTCGTTAAAAAGGACCCAAGGCAGTTTACTTTCATCAGTAGAAGAGAACATTTAAAAGTGAAAAGCAGCAAGACAACAAACTTATTAAAAAAATCAGCACAATACTACACTACAAATGGAAAACAAAATCAACACCTGATCCTGTGTGATGTAGTGGACTGAAGGTTGGACTAGGTCTTGGGAGACTTGAGTTCAAATCCCTACAGCCACGGAAGCGGACTTGCAGGTTGGGAAGAAGGGTGACCCCTCCTTGAGCAGCTCACATAACTCAAGGACCCTCATATATGGGGTGACGTAGTGTCATTTATGAAGTGTGTAGGGTTGGGATCTGGGCTCGAAAGTCCTCTCAACCAAGGAAACTCACGGGGGTGGGTTAGCAATGGTGAACATCTCCATCATCGTCTCACTTCTCTCACGGATCCCTCTTAGGGTCCCCATGGGTCAGAAGCAACCTCACAGCACAGGAAATGTCCCTTTTATCCTCCCATCGAAGGAGAAGGTGGGAACAGAAATGACGTTACCTATTCATCAATTATCATCAGAGTCTGAAATAGAGGTGGATGGTGTAAAGCAAAATCCCCCATTCTGGCTTGTCTGTTAAAGGGGAAGAAGAAGGGAGACTTGAAGGGAAACCCCACAAACCCTAAATCAGGATGACCAAGGTTTGCCTCTTGTCAACAGGACCTGCCTTTGGTGACCATGGGGTTTGTGGTGAGCAGGATTGAAATATTTTTTAAAAAACCATAAATAAGATGCAAAGAAAACCACACCCTCAAATACCAACACTTTGCACATGTTCAAAGAAGAAGTGTGGTGTCGTGGATGGAGTACCAACTGGAAACCAGGAGACCTGGATTCAAATCCCTGCTGGGCCGGGAAAACCAAGAGGAGAGTGTGTGCGGCAAAGCTACTTAAACCGCCTCTTGAAATCTCACTTACCTTGCAAATGCTGGAGGGATCTGGGATTTGGTTTTTTCTTTTTGGTCACAAAAACAGCAAAGACAACTCAGCTCAGTCTCACCCCTGCCTAGGAGAAAAGAAAAATAGAAAAGATCAGCCTGGAGGCTTCATGAATAAAGCAAATCAAAAATGTTTCTTTACAGGTTGTGCCTTCGTTATGTTTCAATTGAACGGGGCTCCGTCCCCATCTCTCTCTCCTCTTCAGGCAGCAGAACAAGACGAACACAAAAGCAGGCAGGCAGGCGGATCTTCCCTCTGACACATACAACGAAAGCAGCAGCATACAAGATGGGATGTTTCTCACTGTTTATTTAAAACATTTTTAATCTTGCCTTTCTCATTAAAAAAGACCCAAGATAGCTTACGTGCATCAGAAAAAGGCAACATTTAAAAGTGAAGAAATGCAGGAGTACTAGCATTAAAATGAATCAAACCAAAGCTGCACTAAAAAAGGAAAACAAAATCAACATCTAGAAAGCACCAGAGCCCGTGTGATGTCGTGGACCAAGGGTTGCACCAGACTCTCTGTTGCCGCTCGCCAAAGGCTGCTGAGAGAACTCCACAGTCAGGGGATAAGAGGGCAAGTCAAAGCAAATCAAATAAATTTTATTGTCATTGTAAGTCTATACATAGTATACCCATACAACGAAATTCACACAGACACCCAGAGACCCACATACACACACATACAAATATCCTCAAACACTCCCCACCCACTAAAAATCCCCCACTAAAAATACAAACCGCAGGTTAAGCAACACTGTCCAGGAATTCACTACTGGTGGCCTTTAAGTTCATTATTAAGTGCAATTATAGCTCTGGGGACAGAAAAATACAAGGATAGATTGAAAATATTTGTAAAAATTCTGCAGCTAGTTCTGCAGCGCAGCCCCTAACATCTCGTCCCATTATTCCATCTGGTCCAGCTGCATTTCGAACATTAATATTCTGGAAAGCGCATCTCACATCTGAAACCTGCAGTAGCAGTGGTTGTCTGTCGATGGTAGATTCTAGGGATGTACTATAGAGAGCAGGTGCTGGAATAACAGTTGTACCTGCTTCCACCTCAAAACGGCTGAAAAATTGATTAAACTGTTCATCCAAATATCACTGCTGCTAAACAGACTGCTTTTGTTATTCCTCTTATAGATGGAGAATTGGTTGAGAACCAGGAAACAGAGAATTGTCAATGGGCAGTTTTCATAATGGAGAGAGGGGAAAAGCAGTGTGTCCCCGGGATCTGTCCTGGAATCAGTGCTTTTCAACCTGTTCATAAATGATCTGGAGACAGGGATAAGCAGTGAGGTAGACAAGTTGGCAGATGACAGAAAGCTTTTCCGGGCGGGGAAGACCACAAGGGATTGCGAAGAAGTCCAGAAGGATCTCTCCAAGCTGGGAGAATGGGCAGTAAAATGGCAAATGCATTTCAATATAAGAAAATTTAAGAAAATGTAAAGGTATGCACACTGGGACATGAAATCAAATCTTTTTTTTCATGAGCTAATGGGTTCTGAACGGTCTGTGACGGATCAGGAAAGAGATCTTGGTGTGCTGGTGGACAGCTCAAAGGAAGTGTCCACCCAGTGTGCGGCAGCAGTGAAGAAAGCCAATTCGATGGAACTAAAGATCAACCTAGGGATCGTATTTCTTTATCATGTTTGCTGTTTGTCTTTAGAACTGCTTGCCACAGGATGTGGTGATGACATCTGGCCTAGATGCCTTGAAAAGGGGGATTGGAGAGTTTTCTGGAAGAAAAATCCATCACAGGTTACCAGCCATGATGGGTCTATTTAATCTCACGGCTTAAAAAAAAAAGGTACCTCAAAAGGCCAGTGGTGGCACTTCGGGTTAAACCGCAGAAGCCTCTGTGCTGCAAGGTCAGAAGACCAGCAGTCGTCAGATCGAATCCATGTGACAGAGTGAGCTCCCATCGCTTGTCCCAGCTCCTGCCAACCTAGCAGTTCGAAAGCATGTAAAAATGCGAGTAGATAAATGGGTACCACCTCGGTGGGAAGGTCATGGCATTCCATGTCTAGTCGCGCTGGCCATGTGACCACGGAAACTGTCTTCGGACAAACGCTGGCTCTCTGGTTTGGAAATGGGGATGAGCACCGCGCCCTAGAGTAGGACACGACTGGACTAAATGTCAAGGGGAACCTTTACCTTACCTCAAAAGGCCAGATGCAGGGAAGCGGTCTCAGGTGACAGGTCTCTCGTCATCTCGTGTGGTCTCAAAGGCATCAGGTAGAGCCAATGTGAGATATAGGAAGTTGGATGACATGGGTTCTTGGCTTAATCCAGAAGGATTCTTCTTTTAATGACGTTATATTATATCTCCAGAGGCAACAGCGTCTCAACAGGAAAAACTGCCAGCCTTCCACTCCTGCCATTTCTCAGACTTTCACATCCTTCACCGACAAACATAAGGAAAGGTGAAGTAGCTGATGTCTGACACCTTTTCTGAAGAGAGACAGGGATGTATTCTCTACACATCTGGGGTTCATAGCCCTAAAAATAAAGGAAAAAATTTGCCCCCTCCTTTGTGGGGTAGGGTCGATGGGCCACTTATAGACTTTCCTTCTTTGCTTTCTTTTCCAGAAGGTTAGCAGGGTGTTTTTTGTTTTGTTTTTACATCAAAAATTGCGAATGCCCAGTAACCCCTTTCAAGATGATTCCAACCTAAAGATTGGGTCTTTCCCTATTTGTGCTAAAAGGAGATTGGACAAGAATGAAGGGAGTGTGTTTCCTCATTACATTTATTTCAATGGGTCTGATCAGCGCCCTATTAACTGAATGAAGCAGCAACAGTGACAGAAGAAGGAGAAACCAGAATACTGGCCGGGGTCAAAGTGAAGGAGGGTTTTTAATTCTCCAGCTATTTCTTGGATCATGGGGTTTGGGGTGAGCAGGATTGAAATCTTCAAAAAATACACTTAAGTAAAATGCAAAGAAAACCATACTGTCAAATAGGAACACTTTGCACATGTTCAAAGAAGGAGTGTGGTGTCGTGGATGGAGTACCAGACTGGAAACCAGGAGACCTGGATTCAAATCCCTGCTGGGCCAGGGATACTGAGAGGAGAGAGAGTGTGTGGCAAGGCTACTTAAGCCACCTCTTGAAATCCCACTTACCTTGCAAATCCTGGAGGGATGTGGGATTTGGTTGTTCGGTTTTTGGTGCCAAAAACAGCAAAGACAACTCAGCTCAGTCTCACCCCTTCCTAGGAGAAAAGAAAAAGAAAAACATCAGCGTGGAGGCTTTAGGGATAAAGCAAATCAAAAATCTTTCCTTGCCGGATGTCCCTTCGTCATGTTGCTGTTGAACGAGGTCACATTCCCATTTCTCTCTCTCTCTTCTTCAGACAGCAGAACAAGAGAAACAGAAATAAACCACAGGAAGGAAGGAAGGAAGGAAGGAAGGAAGGAAGGAAGGAAGGAAGGAAGGAAGGAAGGAAGGAAGGAAGGCAGGAAGGCAGGCAGGCAGGCAGGCAGGCAGGAAGGAAGGCAGGCAGGAAGGCAGGCAGGAAGGAAGGCAGGCAGGAAGGAGGGAGGGAGGAAAGGAAGGAACATCTATTGCTGGGCTCTGAGATAAAAGCTCCCCCCATCCCAGTGAGGTTGGGGCAACAGAGGGGAACCAGAGAGCAACAGGACCTGCAATGAAAGCAGCAGCAAACAACAGTGTATTTTACTCACTAATTATTTAAAATATTTTTACCCCACCTTTCTCCTTTAAAAGGGCCCACGGCAACTCATGTAAATTTTTAAAACACAAAATCAATATCAAGAAAACACCACAGCCTGTGTGATGTAACCGACTGACCCTTGAACCAGGCCCTCTGTTCTCAGGGGAGCATTTGTTATTTTTCTCACCTCAAGGATCCCAACGCAGGGGGTGTCTCCAACGTGCCAAGGGCCCTGTGTCGTGTGTTTGCCAACCCAAGGCGATCAGAGTTCAGATCTCAGGATTTCTCTGGCGTGTTTTCTTCCAACCCCTAACCTTGCTTAGGCTTCACTCTTCCCTCTGAGCTCACTCTAAACCTCGTAGGGGTTGGAAAGGTGGCAACCAAGGGAGGGGTTCTTGGTGTGAGATGCCCCTGCTGTAAAAGAAAGCATTTCATGACTACTTTGTCTGGAACGGACCCTTCAGAGCCATTCACTCTGCAAAAGACCTGTCAGGAGAGGGAACGCCCCAGAAGGAGAGGCCGGGATGCCTTCCGGTCCTTATTTGCTCCTGCCCTCCATGTTGAAATAACGGGAGCTCCTTCGGCCTCTTTCCAAAGCCCCCTTTGCTCCACCCCATGTACAGCCATGAATTGGAGGCAGGAGGGAGAATCCCTAGGAAGGAGAGGCAGGTCTTTTGCACAGCCGATGGCCCTGAATTGTCCCTTCAGGACCCAAAGACCAGAACAGTTTTTTCCTTGCAGGAAGAACAACTTCCAAGAGAAGACCCTTCCTGGGGAGATCTCCCTTTCGGCCTCCGATAGGAAACATCCCAGGGAGGAAAATCCACCACCTTCTCTTTCCTGCCTGCCTTTTGGTAAAAGTTCAGACGCAACACAAGGGAAACTCAAGGGAGAGGAGTCGTCCTGCAGTTGATCCTCAGCTCAGGATCTCGTCTTGAGATGGATTGGATTAGCCCTCCTCTCTGCCAGTTAATGCAGGAAAACCTCACAGGAGCTGGGAAAGGTGGCAACTGAGGGAGGGGTTCTTGGTGGGAGCTGCCCCTGCTGTAAAAGAAAGCATTTCACGACCATTTTGTCTGGAACGGACCCTTCAGAGCCATTCACTCTGCAAAAGACCTGCCTGGAGAGGGAACGCCCCAGAAGGAGAGGCCGGATTGCCTTCCGGTCCTTCTTTCCTCCTGCCCTCCATGTGGAAGGACTGGAGCTCCTGAGGCCTCTTTCCAAAGCCCCCTTTACTCCACCCCATAGAGAGCCACGAATTGGGGGCAGGAAGGGGAATTCCTAGGGAAAAGGAGCCAGGGGCAGGTCTTTTGCACAGCCGATGGCCCCAAATTGTCCCTTCAGGACCCAAAGACCAGAACAGTTTTTTTCCTTGCAAACTTCCAAGAGAAGACCCTTCCTGGGGAGATCTCCCTTTCCACCTCTGCTAGGAAACATCCCTGGGAGGAAAATCCACCACCTTCTCTCTCCTTCAGAAAAAGTTCAGACGAAACACAAGGAAACTCGAGGGAGAGAAATCGTCCTGCAGTTGATCCTCAGCTCAGGATCTCGTCTTGGGATGGATTGCATTAGCCCTCCTCTCTGCCAGTTAAAGCAGGAAAACACTCTCTCTCTCTCTCTCTCTCTCTCTCTCTCTCTCTCTCTCTCTCTGTGTGTGTGTGTGTGTGTGGTGTGTGTGTGTGTGTGAGAGAGAGAGAGAGAGAGAGGCACACACACACACACAGAGGGTGCTGAAAAGAGCAAGAGGTCTGGCAGACGTTCCCCCTCAGAAGGAAAGTGCAGGGAGGACCCCCCACCCTCCCAAACCCCACTTCTCCTGCCGCCCCCCCAAGTCCTCCACCTCCCGCCTCTTCCCCCCCCCCATCGCCGCCCCCTTTGCCTCTCCAGCCCCACCTGGGACTTTTGTCCTTTTAAAGGAGGGAGGGGGTTTCCTTCGTCTTTAGAGGGAGGCGGTGGGAGAGATGGGAGGCAAGTGACTTTCTCTCCCGTTCCTTTGTTTCCATCCACCAGATGCTCGCGGGACTCAAGGGAAGGCAGGGGATCCTTATTCCTCCCCCCCCCGACACACACACACACACACACACACACACACACACACACACACACACACACACACACACACACACACACACACACACACACACACACACACACACACACACACACACACACACACACACACACACACACACACACACACACACACACACACACACACGGTATTGAAGCCCTAGGAACTTGCAGGGGGGGTTGGTCTCCCTGCATCTAGGAGTGAGATATCGACCCCAGAGATCCTCCCCCTCCTTTGATCCCCCTCCCCCTCCCTCCCGAGGAGACCCAGAGGAAAAAACTGCCTTGCAGGAAGGTCGAGCAAGACAAAGCCCAACCGGGCACCATCGACAATGCCGGGAGAAGCCGCTCCCCCCCCTCCCCAGACATGGGCGCTGGCTCTCTTTCTACCCCTGCAAATATTAACACCCCACCACACCTCCGATCTGCCCCCCCTCCAGCGCCCACCTCCGTCCAGGTCCCGATCCGGGAGGCGCCCCAAAAGCCCCGCTTCTCTCCTCCAGGCGCCTTTCTTGGGCCGAAGGGGAAGAGGCAGGCGCTGCAGGATCCCCGCTTCTTCCGGCTCCCGTTCAAAGGGCGTCAAGGGGAGGGGCTCTTCGCGTTCGTAGCTCTAGGTTCCTTTCCTTCCCCCTCCTCCACGAACGGAGGAGGGGAGAGGAGAGAAGAGAAATGACATCACATCAGCTCCTTCCATCATCTGCCTGCAGAGCAGGAGACTTCACTTTCCCCTCATTCATTCCATCTGCTCCGTTTGGCCTTTATTACCACACATTTCTCTCTTTTTTTTCGTGAATAGAATTCCAACTGCGTTACAAGGTCAAAACCTCGACCGCCTCTTCCTTCAAGGGTCCTACTCGGCCCAGCGCAGACCAGTTTGGCGAAGGAAATACTGGGAGGGCCTTGATCGGGCCCTTCAATCCTGGCCGCTGGACTTCTTCTCCACTGAAACAGGAGGACCTCCAGAGGCCAGGACTCCCCTGCCCGAGAAGATCAACTTTCCCCACTTCTAGTGGAACAAAACCCTCAGACAAGACAGAGTTCCTGTCAGCAAAGTCTGTCAGAGGCACCAAAGTTAAAATAGGGCACAACATTCATGCCTTAGTTTTTTGAAAATGTGTTTATTCCTTACATGCATCTCTATACTGCTGACTTGGTGCTGAGCGCTACTCTCAGTGTTTTACCGCAGCATAATGTATAACGATTAACGATAATCTAAACACACAACGAGAAACATCTCAAATTCTTTTTCCAATATTTTGACTTCTATCTCCAAAAGTAGATCAATTTGTTTCTAACACTGCTAAGGAATCTAAGGAATGACATCAAAATAATAAAATTGCAATGGACCTTTTATATGAAATTTAAAATATTAGCAGCTCACAACCCCAGCAAGCTCAATCACAGGGAGAAGGTGGTGGGGGACAGACTGGTTTTATTTCTCAACTCCCAAGCCAACTACACCAGAGCACAGAGTGCTGTCCTCTGAAGATGCCAGCCACAGAGACTGGCGAAACGTGAGGAAGAACAACCTTCAGAACTCGGCGAAAGAGCCCGAAAAACCCACAACAACCATTAGATCCCGGCTGTGAAAACCTTCGCAAATACATCTCAAGAGTCTCCTCCAGGTCTACATCAGGTGCTCTCAAGAGTCTCCTCAAGCACCACATCAGCTAAATTAGTTGCAATTAGTTGTATATATTTACTCTATATACTTGTGATTCCTTGCCTTCTCCTTCCTCTTCGTCTTCCCAAGCTGACAGTTGCTCCACCTTCTCCGTGCCTTTTTTCTCCTCCCCGGTTAGGAAAACGTCTACCCTCCTTTCTTTCCCCTTTGAGCCCACCTCTCTCTCTTCCTTAAAGTTCAGGCCTTCCCCCCCTTCTGTTCCACCCTCTGCTATCTCCTCTTGCTCTTTAGTTTCTGCAGTCTGAGGGGACAGCTCGCTCACTCCTTTTTCCTCAATTCCTACCACTCCTTCGCACTGGCCCTAGAATTTGGTCCAAGCAGGGATCCGTCACCAGCCCCAGCGGGAAACCCATCAGATGGGGGGGCAGGTGTGTGGTTACACTCCCAGGCCAAAATCCTGTTCCTTAGTGTTGTAAGGTGCACTCGAGGAGGCCCCTTGAATCCTTGGGGAATTCAGTGAGTCAGCTCATCCAAAAATTCCAAGTTCCAGCCTTGGGAGCTGTAGCAAAATGCAGGCTACAAAGACAGAGAGACCGTTTTAGTAGTAGCATCCTCACATTGCGTTTCTAAGGAAACAGGTGGTGAGGAACGCTCACGGTCCTGCTCAACAAACTGCCATCACACAACCACGAATTCAAGCAGCTCTCCTTTATTAAAAAGCACTTTTGCGAAAGCCGGTGTCCTAACCAGGTAGGCACACCGATCAAGACAGAGAGCTCGATGTTTCTTCCTTCTTCCCAGCCGCAGGGTCCCTCCCTTGTTTCCCAAGTAGCAGGTACTCCAAAGTGTGCAGCTGCCCAAACCTATCATGTGAATTCACACCCCTGTTTACATCTCCCACTCCCTTCTTTATTTAGACTCCAGACTATTTATTTTCACCTGTTTTTGGTCTGTGTTCCTCTTTTCCCAACAACCCCCCGTCCTCTTTCTTACAGTTTCCTCCTCTTCTGCTTGGCTCAGTTACTTACCATAGGATCCCCTTTATCCGTTTCCTCCTATCTAGTTTCTCAAGACTTCCTCAAAAACCACTCGAGTCAGTGGGATCATTAACTAAGAGTATATAATCATTATTTGCAATAATAGCATTTTTCAATCATCTTCTCCTTGCAAAAACCACAACCTACTTGCTGTCTATCTTAAGGGGAATTTCCTGAAATTGATCACTATCATCATCATCATGTGCCATCAAGTCAATTATGATTGGGGGGGGATTCTGAAGGGGTTGTGCTTGTCAAGTGTCAGTTTAGAACAATGCATCCCAACCTTGGGTCCCCAGAGGTTTCTGGACTACAACTCTAAGAAATCCCGGCCAGCACAGGGAGTTGTGAAGGCTTCTGGCAGTTTCAGTCCAGGAAGATCTGGGGACCCCTGGTTCAGAACCACTGGTGTAGAAAGAGAGGGAATGCTGGGCCAGAAAAGGAGATTCCCTCCTTGAAACAGTAAGTGAGCCCTTCCAAACACTTTAATCTCAGGAACAGAAAGCCACCCATCGAGAGAAGAGGCAGAAGGGCAAATCCTGAGGGTGATCCTCGACGCTTTCTCCTTATACTGTATCTGGAATGACTTTCTCTGACCCTTTTAGGAGGGAAAGAATTTGAAATAGACAGTAGCACTCTCTTGACGTTTGGTTCCTGACACTTGTTTTCGCTTCTTTCGTGTGTCTGATCTAAAATCTCAGATCTTTGGGCAGATCACCGTGTGCTGATTGAGAAAACAGCTGCACAACTCAACAAAATGGAACCAAGGCAGGTCTCTGGATTGGAAAGATGGAGGCAAGTCCCCATCTGCATGTATTTAAAAAAACGTACAAATCATGAGATGAAGGGGATTGCAATTCTGAATAAACAGTTGGAGTTTTTTAAAACCTTATTTGCTGTTTTCCAGCTTCTTTGTCTGTGAGGGTTTCTAGGCTGGGAGTAGCTGTCAACCTGTCCAGCATTAATCAATAGTTCCCTCCATGGTCCTGAATTCAAAGAGAAACCCACCTGTTAATATCTGAAGGCCTTAGGAATGGACATCAACAAATGGGAAACCCTGATATCTGAACGTTCAGCCTGGAGGCAGGTGTTGCATCATGGCCTCTCCGATTTTGAAAAGACCCTTGTCCAGCAGGCCGAGGCAAGGAGGCAGTCCCCAAACCAGCCAAATCAGCGAGCTGGACAGGGGACAGATTGTATTTGTATTCAGTTTGGAAGGGATGGTCACTCGCAAATTGGCCTTCTCAGCCACACTAGATGCTGTTCCAAGTCCTCCATACAGAGCACATCACCATAGTCTCTCAAGACTGACGGATCCTAATCTGAAAAATCTGTTAATATTAAGAAGAGCCTTGCGGTGCAGTGGTTAAATCGCCGTACTGCAGCCAAAACTGTGCTCACGACCTGGGGTTCAATCCCAGGTAGCAGCTCAAGGTTGACTCAGCGTTCTATCCTTCCGAGGTTGGTAAAATGAGTACCCAGCTTGCTGGGGGGGGGGGCAATGTGTAGCCTGCATAAATAACTTGTAAACCACCCAGGGAGTGCTTGAAGCGCTATGGGGCGGTATATAAGCAGTGCACTTTGCTTTGCTTTGCTTTGCTTTAATATCAGTTGGTGGTGGTTAAATGGTAAAATGGTTAAATGGTAAAAAAAAAGTCTGTGAAATGCCACAAGTAGCAGAGTGGATTAAATACAGTCATGTTTCTTATTAGTTTGTTGTTGATAAATGAAACATCTTAATATTAGTAATGTATTCATAGTGAGTCACTGAGACTGTAAGTGACAGTAAATGAGAGAAGGATAAATTAGCAGCTATTATACTCTGTGAATGCCTGAACATCTACTGTGAAGTTGAACAAAAAATTCAAAGCTCAGCAACAGGTTCTGGGCCCAGATTCCAGAGATTCCAGAGAGGCTAGATGCCACAGATCACAGATCAGAAAAGACCACAGACCAGAGAAGCAGATACTTTTTAAAGTGCCAAGTGTCCATCCCCATGTTTTTATCAAAAACATGTGGTATCGTTGTTTCTGGGAGGAATGTTTACAACAGTACCCTAAAATAAATAAAGACCATAAATAACTGCATGTAGGTCTACCATTACCGAAAAGCCAATGAATATCTGGAATAGTCTGCTTATTAAATGTATATTTCATTCTACACTTCATCATGTTTCCATGTGTCTGAGAAAGTGGATGTGTCCACGAAAGAAATCCTGGCCAGCAGAGGTGGTGGTGAATGTTTCTGGGAGTTGTAGTCCAAGAACATCTAGAACAGTGGTTCTTAACCTTTGGTAACCCAGTTGTTCTTGGACTGCAGTTCCCAGAAGCCTTCTCCACCAGCTATAGTATTTGGGGCTTCTGGGATTTGCAGTCCAAGAACACCTGGGTTACCCAAGGTTAAGAACCACTGATCTAGAGGCCCAAGATTGGAGACCACTGCTCTGAAGCAGTTGCAGATGTCAGAAATCACAAAATCAGAGCCACAAAAATTAGCAATGTTAGGATAACAGCATAAATACTGTGTCAATATTTAACAGAGATGTCTGATTCAACTCCCAAACAAACTGCCCCAGAGCACGGAGTGCTGTCCTCTCAAGATGCCGTCACAGAGACTGGCAAAATGTTAGGAAGAACAACCTTCAGAACACGGCCAAAGAGCCCGAAAAACCCGCAACAACCATTTAACAGAGACTTAGGTTTTTTGTTTGGACTAGATCAGATGGAAAGCTCTTTAATCTCTCTAGATTGAGAGCAAAGACCAAAATCCATCTGAAATGCATGTGGGACTTCCTCTTCACCGATGATGCAGCTGTTGTTGCCCATTCTGCTGAAGACCCCCAACAACTTATGAGTCATTTTAGCAAGGCCTGCCAAGATTTTGGATTAACAATCAGCCTGAAGAAAACACAAGTCATGGACCAAGGTGTGTGATGATTTGTGTTTTTATGTGTATTAGAATGGGATATGTAGTACTAAGATTGTCCCAATAGCATCCATTTTGATTTAAAGTCTGTTCTGTAGTAGGAAAGTTTTATATGCTGTTTCAGAGAAGCTTCGCTCTCTGGTTATCTCCTTGCTAAGATGAGTAGAGAGCAGAGAGTTTCGTAGTCAAAATAATTCTGCCACAAAGAATGATAACAACTGAAGCTCCCTGAGAAAGTTAGGCGGGACAACAAGACCCAGGAGGCATTCTGGGAAGAAGAAGAGTGAGGAGAAGGAGAAGAAAGATGGAGTTTGCCTGAGAAAGGGGCAGACACGTGCTTTTCCCATAATGGACTGGTTTTCATCTAGCATCAGCCTTTGAAGACCCAAGACACGTGAGATGGATGATTTATGCTTTTTGTTAGTTAGCATAGTTTCATTTCTTTATTTTTTTTAGCTGGAGTGGGGGGAGTGGTGTGTTCCGTTAGTCTTCAATGAAAATGTACCTACTGACTTAATTTACTATCAACTGAAACCTTTTCTAAAGTAATTCTTTTTAATAAAACAGTAATGATTGATTTCTAACTAGAAGCATTGTTTCTTGAACAGACTAGCTGAATGTCTAATTGGCCACGTGGGTTTGCTACCAAACTTTCAGAGCCAAATCATTCTGAGTATATCTCATGGTTATGACTGTGTTGCTTTCTTAATAAGGAGATTGGCCTCTGAGTAAGAAAATTTAGACAGAACTTGGCTGAGTTCAATTGGCTCTGCTCAGCAGTTAGAGGTTTGTCTGGTTTTCTTAGTCGTCCCAATTTCCAGCACCCCCATAAATCTCTTTGGAGATACGGGGCTGCTTACACTCACCTTCCTCTATTACCATCTCTACGCAAGAATTGGAGGTTGTTCATGACTTTGTGTACCTTGGCTCAATGATCTCTCCCTGGATAAATGCATTGACAAAGCAGCTACCATGTTCTCTAGACCAGGGATCATCAACCCCTGGTCTGCAGCCCAGTGCCAGTTTGTGGGTTTGCTGGAACTGGGCCGCGGACACAGATCTCTATCCCCCTGCATGGGGGGCATATAGCGCTTGCTGGTGGGCATGTGGCCTTCATGCTAACCCTTCCCACAGCGCCCCTTGCAGGAGAGCAGCACCCCTTCCCTGCGGGGAAACCGTCGTGGGACAGCCAGCCCCGGAAGAGCCCTGATGCACGGCTTTGCTTCTTCAAGAAGTCAGACATGGAACTGTAAGCTTGCCCATTCTCCTAAAAGAATCAGACATCTGAAATAGAGAGGTTCCAGATTTTAGTGTACTCCTATTTGAGATGAGATGAGTTCTTGTCCCATCCAGGCAGTCCCACTACACTCCTTTCCCAAGTCTATTCCCAATTAAAAACCATTGAAAAACCAAAATATAATCATGAGTCTCAGAGTCATTTAGATCTCCCAGAACTCAAGAAAATATTGGACTCAAGGTAGCTTAGTTCCGTGGCCTAAAGAAATCAATATAAGTAATGGTAGCAGGTTATCTGTTCAAGAGATCAAACATAAGTTCTATAATATAATTGTTTTATTAGAAAAATAAAGATTTAGAAGAATTCAGTTTATTGGAAAAGCATAACAATCAACATCATTTCCATCTCTAAGCAATTAGAAATCTAGCAAATTCCAGCTAGAAAAATAAAACAATAAAATTGTTATCTAAGAAAAATTAGGAAAGGTGATGCCTCCCCTCTAGACTACTTTTAAGAACTACATCCTAATGAATTTCAGGAACTCCAAAGTCCATCTAAAAATCCATAGTCCATAGAAACCACACAAGTCCCTCTAAAAATCCATCAGGCAAAAGTCCTCTTTAAAAATCCATCAGGCAAAAGTCCTCTTTAAAAATCCATCAGGTAAAAGTCCCTCTAAAAATCCATCAGGTAAAAGTCCCTCTCTCTGTCTCAGCAATCCATTTTCTTCTCTCGTGCTGGAAACCCCCTTTCTTCTTCTCCAGCATCGACAACCAATCTGGACGAAGAAAAAGTTGACTCTCTACGCCTTTCTTTCTCATTGAACTGCAGGTGTTGTTTACTTTTCTCTGCTGGAATGTTTAGACTCCAGTAGGTCTTCTGTCTCCTAGTTACTAGATAACATTGCTAGCTACTGTGAAGAAAACATCATCTAGAGACTTCCAGTAAAAATGACAGACTTAAGATGGATTCCTTCTGGCTAATTCTATGACTACAAATCCCATTTAGAAATTACATTCTAGCTTCCATAACCTATATCATCACATGCCACCACCGGGAGCCCCAAAATCCAGAACAGTAATTCTGTTCTTATTTTGGTAACTAATTACAGTAACTAAAAGTAATTAATTGGTTAGATAAAGTAAATACTAATGATTAACATTAGTACATTCAAAATTGCACTTATTCTAGCAAAGCACTGAGGTAGAAAACATTCTAATAGCAGCAAATCAATACATTCTTTTTGGTTAAGCACTTACACTATCTGAAAAATAGACATAGTCATGTTAGTTAATACAAAAACAGTAATTACTCTGAGTACACAGGAACAATGAAATATTTCAACACTGTCATGTTTCAACAGTCAGCTATCTCTTGTTCAGCAGAACCCACCAAATTGGTATAAACAGGTTTGTCTGAAAAAACATCTTTGAATTGCTCTAAAATGTGAAAAGGTTTTTATTTTTGATCTGTGGTACCTGTCAAAACAATGCTGTCAGACCATGTACCTGCATTTTGCAATTCAGTCAACATATCAACAGGTTCATGTTCAGATTGAAAACATGCAGCATGACATTGAAAAACCATTGCAGATCTGTCTCTATACAATTTCAAACTATTGGCGTGATACATAACAGGTTTCTTCCCAAAATTCAACATTTTGACAAGGTAATTGACATTTCCCAGTTTTTGAAGAATTTCTCCTGGACCTTCCCAGACAACTTCCAGCTTGGAAAGTCTGAGTGGGTTCAGAGCAAGCACCAAATCACCAACAGCAAATTCCCTGTGTCTGGCTTTCTTGTCATGGAAAAACTTTTATTTAGTTTGAGCTTTTAACAAATTTTCCTTAGCCAGTTGACAACTAACATTTTCTCTTGAACTTTTCTAACAAAATCTGCAACTGGAACAGTACTGCTTTTTACAACTCCTTCCCAATCAGATTTCAACAAATCCAAAGGTCCTTGTAGATTTCTCCCAAAAACAATCTCGCTTGGAGAATATTTTCCCAAAGAAGCATGTGGTGCACTACGATAAGTAAACAAGGCAAAAGGCAAAAGTTCATCCCAAATGTTCCCATATTCTTGCAAAGTTTGCTGACCTCTCTCGATCATTCCATGAGATTCTGGATGATAAGATGTGCTAATAGAGATTTTTATTCCACTTATCTCACAGATCTTCCTCATCAGTTCACTTTTAAAAGCACCAGCTTGATCACAAATTATTTGAGAAAGTATCCCTATGCGTGAGCACAAATCTACAACTATACGTGCAATAGTGGGAGCAAAAATGTTACTTATGGCACAGGCCTCAATCCATCTGCTTGCGATTGTACAGTTAGTTGTATCTTCTCCTGCATGAAGATCACATTTACTCGTTATGCTGCCAGACTGGTGTAAATACTGCTGTAAATACATGTTGCTGAAAGAAATGCTGCTGGACTATGTGTGAGTTATTCCTGGACTGCCTGAACTGCCAATTACTCTGCTAAAACCGTGATTTCCGCTAAGAAAGCTGACAGGTTATCGGCCCAGCGCTACGCCCTGCAATACCTGCGTTATGTCAAGGAAGGCGGTGAGTACCAGTGGGTACCTGAGAGGCAAGAGAGAGTCCAGGGAAGTGAGAGTTCTGCCATTTAGAGCCCAGGAGTGGAAGAAAAAGAGAGGATCAAGAGAAAAGCAGCAAGATGCAGGCATTTGGGAGTATGGGAGGTTTTACTGTGACCAGACTGAATGAAAATAACTACCATACATGGTCAGTGAAAGCTGAGATGTTCCTGAGATGGGAGGAATTGTGGGAGATAGTATGCAATCCCCCTGATGACCCAGATGAGGAGGAACAAAGGAAAAATGAGAAAGCTTTATCTACAATAATTCTTTGCCTGGAAGACAGCCAACTGACTCACGTAAGTGGACTGACTTCAGCAAAAGAATGCTGGGACACGCTGAAACGAATTTATGTTCAGGATTCTGCAGGGACGAAAGTATCCTTAACCAGAAAGCTGTATAAGGCTAAGCTAGAAGAAGGTGAAAGCATGTCCCATCACTTGCAAAAGTTGAAAAATAGTTTAATGAACTTCAACAGAAATATGGAATTTACTGAGACGCATAAAGCGTATATTATTTTGAGTAGTCTGCCAGAAAGCTATGACGTGCTAGTCACAAGCCTTGAATCTATGCCAGAAAGAGACTTAAATCTTCAGTACATTACAGGCAGGCTTCTTGAGGAAGCAAGAAAAAGACATAAAGGTCAGAAGATAAAATGAGACAAGCCATCCCACAATGAAGGAAACGTGACAGCCCAGAGAGAAGGAGACAATTCAGCCCACAATGAAGGGGGACTGATTTCAGGAAGGGAGAACAAGAAAACAAGGCGTTTGTAGTGAAACGCTGTTTCATTTGTAACTCTGAAAGGCATTTTCAGAGGGACTGCGTACAAGCCTCCAGCAGGAGAAATAATACTGAGAAAAAAGGGAGTACTTTTCTTGTGCAGGCAGATAAAGATAAGAACAAGGTCACAGCAAGCTGGATCCTGGACAGTGGAGCAGTTAATCATTTAACTAATGATAAGAGATTGTTTTCTTTTTTAGGAGCTTCAGAACACAGCTTCATCAGTTTGTCAAATGGAGAACGTTCTCATGTGACTGGAGAAGGAAATGTATTTGTGCCAGGTTTGAGAAAAGAGCTTTAAAATGTTTTGTTTGTGCCTAATCTCGAATGTAACATACTCAGCATCTCTAAGCTGGATAAAGAAGGCTATACAGTGGTTTTTGCTAACAGCACATGTACAATTAAGAAAGGGAATGAGATTTATGCCACAGTAAAACTAGAAAATAATTTATATGTACTGAAGGAGAACAAAGTGGCAAATTTAGTTAGAAATGTACTCTATCTGACCAATGTGCACATCTGTTGCATAGAAGGCTGGGGCATGCAAATTTCAGAGTGATACATGTGGGGAAAATCCCCAGGGAACCGCCACTTGGAAGCCAGCCCAAGTAGCAGTTGCATGAAAACCAGGGAGAGATCTCTGATAGAATGAAGACAGACTACAGTCTTTAGTTATGAGGCATATCACCAGTGAAGAAGATGTCTGCCTGTAAAAATGTCTCCAAAATGTCTACCTTCTTCTCCGGAGGCATGTCTTTTTATTCAGTACCATCATTAGCATTTTTTAGCATAAAGAAAAGATTTTAGCCAAAGAGGCATTGAGTAACAATCTGTTTTAGGACATTCCACACATGCGCAGAGAGAGAATCATAGAACAATGCATCTTTATACTACAATAGCTTGATTATGCTAAACACCAGTGTTGCATCCCTTAACTGCCACAAGATGGACCTTTAGGCTAAAACTTCCCACTAAAACTTCCCACATTCCCTCCATTTTTATTTTATTTTGGATAAGCAAAATGCTGCCAGTAATACTCCTGATGGCTTCTGAGTCCCAAATCTCTTCATTGACGGAGGGGAACATCCATGTCATCCAAACCGTATGTTGTGCATCAGCCTCATCATAAAAACCCTCATCTGCTCTAGAAAGTAACACATGATATTAGATATGATACATTTGCTTAGCAGATAAAGACAGTGATTGTACAGATTTTTGACATCACTTAGTGAAAACATTAATCAATGAAGGAATACATTGTATAAAACAAACATAAGGCAAATACAAATTTTCAGTAAAACAATACCATACATTAGCAGTATGCAAAGCCATCCCATAGGGAAGTGTTAATATTATTGGTAATAATGGTATCACTCAAATCAGCTAATTTATGCTCAATAGAATGCTGCAAATTATGCAAGCAAATAATATTTTGAGTATTTATCACATTATAAAAACCTGTATGAGTATGTGCAAGCAAATAGCGATGCTTTAACTGAAAGCTGCTTTAACTGGTCTATTTCACTCTGCAGATCTACCATAATTTTTGTAGTAACATTGTTTTTTCCAGGCAACAAGTCAGACCCTAAATGCTATGCCTGTTCTTGTGCAGGAATGCCTGGATATGAACCTAATGTGAGCACACCAGTAATAACATTTGGGTGCCCACTATTATTCCATCCTTAAAAACCCTATGCCAACACACACGCTAGAATCATATTGATCAAAAAAGAATCATAAATTTGGATCTTTTAGAAACGTGACCACAGATTGAGCCTGATCCTGTAAAGTTAGCCTGCATGAAAGGAAAATTAGGATAGATATCTCCCAATGTGGAATGTTCTAGGCCATTGGGATTAAGGGAGGCATTCAAATAACCAAATTTGCCTCCTTGTTGTGCTGAGAGCCAAAATTCATTGTCACAGGTAGTATAATTCTTTAAAACTTTTTTACATTGTTCAGACTGAGCAAAACCTGGAACCTTGGCATTCCAGTTCCCTGTATGAGTACAACAGAAACACAAACCGTGAGTGTGGTGCGTAAATTGAAACCACCTAATTTTAAACATATTAAAATTAGGAGGAACGGCATGGAAAAGAAGTTCAGTTTGACCAAGTTTTGAAATACTGTGTAAAGGAGCAAGAATTAATGTGGGATTATCGATAAGAGCAAGCAATGAGCTCATGGAACCCATAGCTATAGGAGATTCATATAAAAGAGAAACATTCTGTCCATGAACATATAAATATACTGAGCATGTTGCACCCAAGAATTGCACTGAATGCCTGGAGCAGAAATACGTGGAACTAAGAATAGTTCAAGCAGTCCTAAGAGTTTGATTGCAGAGATCCATGCCATGCCTTGCCAGGATCCAAATAGCTTCTTTGTCCAGTGCGACTGCAGCGTATCCTCGTCCCCAGGTGATCAATGGAACTGGTCCCTTAGGTGGTCGAGGAAGTTGCTCTTCTGACCTGAAATGAACTTTGACTTGAGTTGTGAACCCTGTTAATGAGGAAAAAGCAGAAAATTTAAAGTATACAGAACTTTTGCAACACCCATAGGAACATCTCTCCAGAGACCCCTCTGCTTGAGGTTTGCTTCTGCAAAAGAGATTTAAGGGTTAAATGTGCTCTTTCCACAATTGCTTGCCCTGTGGAATTAAAAGGAATCCCATGCTTCAGTGAGAGTCTCCATTGAACACAAAATTCTTGAAAGGCAGATGATATATAGGCAGGTCCATTGTCCAGTTTCAGAGTCTTAGGACGGCCTATTACAGCAAATGTACCAAATGTACTGTTGAATGACATGTCTTGCAGTTTCTCCATGAAGAGGAGTAGCCAAATTAAACCCAGAAAATGTATCCACAGTCAAATGTAATTTAGACAAAACCCTGGACTTGTGTGACATCCATTTGCCAACTACAATGTCTTTGCCTGTGTCATTGGGATACAAAACATTCTGTGAAACATTTTACAGACTAATGAAACATTTCATGACAAGCAAATAGGATCAGAAAAAAGACTAAAAGCACATGCATTCTGCTTGATGAGACAGAACGTTTGTGCTGCTTTAAAGTAACAATTAAAGTCAGGAAAACAGAGAAAACAAATCCTTATCTATGGAAGGAGACAGATACGAAAAAGGCAAATGCACAAGAAGCTGTATCTACAACACGGTTAAACTCATCATTAGAAAAAAGTTCAAAAGCTGCCACGTGACAACACCTCGAGAAGGCGAACCGTCTGTGAAAAGAGTGCGTGCATGGGGGAGAGGCTGGGAAGAAAAACAAGTGGTCAGTTAATAAGAAATAGAGGAAAGCAGGTGCTTGTCTTTTGGAGAGTTAAACATCACCCTGCAAAAAAGAAAAATAGAATTAATATGTCCCTGACACTTGTGACAACATCTGGAACAAGCGTTGGCACAACAAATCGGCTAAAATTTCCCACTAAAACTTCCTACAGATACAAAAAATGGAAAGCCTTGCTAAGGGTGTGAAAGTGAAATCATGTAAAAACTACCTAGATTGTAATGTTTGTAAACTGGCAAAATTTAAAATTAGTCCAAGACCAAGGGAGTGTACTAATTAAACAGAGAGGGCTTTTCAGCTGGTTCAAGAAGACATAATTGGACCTTTTGCGCCATCTATGGGTGGAGCACGATATATTTTAGTTATTGTGGATGATTATACACGATATGGTTACTGTTACCTAATGAAAAACAAATCAGAAGTATTCAATCATTTCAGAAATTGGTTAGCTTATGTGGAAAAACATTTTGACAAACAAGTGGCACAAATTCAGACGGATAGAGGGTCTGAATTTATGTCAGAAAGGTTTCAAAATTGGCTAAGAAATACAGGCATTTTTCATAGAAAGAACAGCCCATATTCTGCATTTCAAAATGGGTTGCAGAACGTAGGAATGGGGTCCTACAGACAATGAAGGATTCTCTATTATCTGATGCTGGTATGAGCCACGCTTACTGGGGAGAAGCTGTAGTTACTGCTTGTTATATTATTAACCGCTTGTATTCTTCTGCTATAGAGCAAACCCCATACTATATGCTCTATGGGAGGGAGCCTTCCATACAGCATATGAGAGTTTTTGGTTGCAGTGCATGGGTACATGTACCAAAGGAAACAAGAAGAAAAGGAAAACCAAAAGCAAAGAAAATGAGGTTTTTGGGCTATGAAAGAGGGTCAAAAATATTTAAACTTTAAAAATAAATATATACAAATTTAAAAATCACTATTTAGTTCTAAGTCTGTTGTTAATAAATAGAAAATTTTATAGTAGCCAGGTGTAAAATCTTTTGCTGGCTGTCACTTGCTCACGGTTATCTTTCCGCCCTTCCAAGGACTTTCACCAGGCATCAGTTCCATCGTATGTTGTACTCCATGAAACCAAACATCTATGGTTCTCTGTTCCTTTCTAATAACACTTTTGTGTCAGATCTCTCCCAATATTTATATCCCTTTGTTCTGCCAACCTTCTCAAGGCTTGGGTTTCCCAGCTCTTGAAAAGCTCAGAGGTTGAGGATCAAAGGACTTGGTCACCTCTGACCCAGTGCAGTCCAGGGCCCAAAGAGGTCAGAGCTTGAAAAACCAAAATTTCCACTCCTCCCAACAGTTCCTGCCATTACAAAGCATTCTACTCTCAATGGCATAGAAACACCTAATTCTTCATAAATAAGGAATATATATTTTTCTTCATAAAAAAGAGAAATACAAATTCATTGGTACCCTCCTTAAAACTCAAATACTATTATTATTTTTGAGGGGAAAGCCTTCTAAAACAAATGACAGCTTCTCTCTCTTCACTACTTGCTTTTCTTTCATCAGTTAGCCTTAGAACATCCATCTTTTTCTCTTTTTAACATTAATTTTGTAAAAGCGTCTATTACACAATATATGCCTATAATAATTTTTAGCACAAGGTTCCACATCTATTTCGCGATATCTGCATGTTAAATAAAGATAGAAGTAAAACACATCACAAGTGGAACTTCAAAATGCACTCAATTTTTTCTCTTTTGCATTATGTCAGCATCTGGAAACCAGCATAAAACTGAAAGAGCTCCTTATGCCTTGGTTAACATATCAGGAGTTTTGAATATTGCTCTTTCCATATTCCATTCATTTCTATGGTTTCTCCCCTGTACGAGTTGTTTAATGTCTCCTAAGATGACCACTGTGACTAAAGCTCTTTCCACATACCATGTATTTATGTGGTTTCTCCCCAGTGTGAGTTCTTTCACATAAATGAAGGGTACTAATCTGACTAAAGCTCTTTCCACATACCATGCATTTATGTGGTTTCTCCCCACTGTGAGTTCTTTGATGTCTCCTAAGGGCACCACTGTGAATAAAGCTCTTTCCACATCCCATGCATTTATGTGGTGTAGCGGGCCACTCTCAAGCCTCTACCACTCCAGGCTTCCAAGAGTGCTCATTACTTCTCTTCAAACCTGCTGCCACCAACCTATCCTTAAAATTCAAAAGGACAAGTGTTTCTTTAAAACAAATAAAGTGTTTATTGATTTGTACAAAAATAAAAAGGGTGAATCACCGGTATTAAATCAATTTGTCAATCACTGTTTATAAGACACTAGCTCACACAGACTTTTCCCTCACTGACAAGTTCTTTCTCACTGTCTCTCAATCTCTCTAATCTCTCATCTTCCAATCTGATCTAATCTCCCCTCACACATCACACACACCTTATATAACCCAGCTCCTCCCACTTCTGCACCACCCTCCCTCCTCTCATTGGCTGAGGTTCCCCTGCCCAGCTGTGATGGACAGGTGAGAGCAGAGCTGTATGCCACAATACCTCCCCCTTTAACAAGTTGGGGGAAAGCTAAAGTGCTTTCCTCTCATAAACAACGAGGAGCAATACAATAATACAATTTAACCTAATTAACAATATTACATTTAATAAACATGTTCATAAACATTAAGTAAACCTCTTACCTGCAAGTCATTCCCATACATTCATTAACATTTTCCAAGATCATTCCTGCATATGCTTAATATTAGACTACAACATGAAAATTATACTTACATCCAATTTCATATGCGTATATAACAAATAACATATATCAGTGGGTACATGTACAACAAACTTTTAAATACTTTAACCATTTTAAGAGTCCATTTTTCTTCTTCAGTCTTCTGGTCTTCTAGAGAGGGCATCTGCAGCACAGTTCCGAGTCTCTTTAATCACTCAGACCTCAAAATCAAAGTCCTGTAGGATCAAAGCCCATCTCCTCAGCCTGCTGTTGTTGGCTTTGATAGTCCTTGACCACCATAGTGGGGAATGGTCAGTACACAAGACAAAATGTCTTCCCCAAACATAAGGCCCAAGCTTGCGAAGTGAAATAATTGCAAGACACTCTCCCTCACCACCAGAAAGCTGTTCTTTGCCCACCTGTAGATTTTAACGCAGGTACGTCACGAGATGATGTTCTCCGTCGTTGTCCTTCTGGCTCAGCACAGCTCTTAACCCGGTGTTGGATGCATCGGTGACGCTGGTGAACTCACGCAGGCAATCTGGAGCTCTTATGACTGGATGGGTCATCACCGTCCCCATCAGCTTCGCGAACGACTCCTACGTAGCTGCTGGTCCATTGGATACGATCTGCACTCTTCTTGCATTTTAGGTCAGCAACACTACAAGGAGTAACAGCTGGTGGGGGTGCATCTCCAGTATCAATTTTGTGCACCACTCCCTGGGACAACCCTGGCTTGCCGAAAGAAACCTGCTAGTATCTCCCTATCAAGGCCCTCAATTCATTTTGTTTCTCAGGGGAAAGCACAGGGCCAACTCTGACATCATCAGGGCTACATCCTGCCTTCCCCCCTCCTTCCAAACAGGGCAAGTCATGTCTCTCACTGTCATCTTCCTTCATGGCAAACAGAACCCGGCTCTCTTTATAGTAGGGCCTGATCGTATTTGCATGGACCACCCTCCTGCCTGGCTCTCCATCCTCCCCAATGATACAATTGATTTCATTCATTTTAGAGACTATACTGAATGGTCCTGCCCAATCCAGCTGCAATTTACTCCCCTTGAGAGGTCCCAGCACCAGCACCTCATCTCCGGGACCGAAACCCTTCTCTGGCCTTCCTGTCACACCAGAGCCCTTGTTTCACTTGCTGCCTCTGTAAACCTGCAGCAGCCAGCTCTAAGCTTCCCCTTAGGATGTTCATTAGGTTATCCACATATGTGTCCCTCTCTTTCTTGGGGTTCCATAAGCCCTGTTCAAGGTGGAACCTCTCAGGTCTTTCAGGGGTTAATTTTGCTTCAGAAACATTCTCAAAGCACTGTTTCAGTGTGGAATCTGATTTCTGTTCTTGACTGAACGTATTGCTTTGGGAAGTATTAAGTGGAAATATCTCAGCTGAGTTAATACTGTCAGGCATTCCCTTCCTCTGACTTTCACTCCCTTCCTCAGCTGCCTCTGCTTTATCTTGTTGGGAACGTGTCAAAACTAAAACCCTCTTCACATGTTCAGAGAGGTCATTTCTGATTAAAACTGCTGCTGGAACCTGTGAAGAAATCCCAATTCTCCAAGGTCCTTCCCATCCCTGGTACCTAAGGTATAACTCAGCCACAGGCAAAATGACTGCTTTTTCACCAATTCCCTTCACAAACATGTTTTCCCCTTTTAAGATGTATTTCTGAGGTACTATATCAGGGTGACACAGAGTGACTTGTGAACATGAGTCCCTCAAAGCCATGTATTTATTATCAAAGATATAAATACGGTCCCCAGCCGTTTGAAATAACTCTTGGTTTGTTTTAATTAAAAAACAATGTCTAATTTCTGCCAAAGGGAAATCAGGTTCAATATTATCAGCTTGTGTAGAGAGTTCAGCTTGTGTTGCCATAGCGACTGACTCCTCCCTTGGTGGATTGTCCTGTCCCTGTTGCACACAGTATACCGCCTTAGGCTTACCTAAATTAACTTTTTGTCTTACAAATTCTCTATTTTTACCACACTGGGATGCAATATGGCCCTTTTCATTACACCTAAAACAAGTCCTAACATTCCATTGATCATTCCCAGCACCTTTACCTCCTTTTCCCTCCAAATTTTGGCCTCTGGCTTGGATCTGGTTTGAGGGCTTGCCCACAAAATGACCCCCAACCTTCTGCTGGTTTTTAAACTGTCCTCTGGGATATTTGTTGGAGTCTTCCCATGCTTTTCTCACAACCTTTCCCTCATAACCACTTGGTTTTCTGATCTGAGAAATAAAATCAGCAATCTCCCCTGCCTCTCTCAAATTTCTGGGTTTCTTGTCCTTGACTAAAAACTTCAGATCTCCAGGTAAGAGAGAATAGAACTGCTCCAATCCAAAAATATTTTAAAGGTCTTCTACTGTCTCAACTTTTTCCTGTACCAGCCATTTGTCTAGATATCTGGATAGGTTTGCCACTAACTGTGAGTAAGACTCATCAGGTTTCTTGCTCAGAGACCTGAATTTCTGTCTCAACTGTTCTGAATTTATGCCATACCTGGCAAACACTAACTTTTTGAACTCATCATCATTTCTAATTAATTCAATGGGCATCTCCACATAGATCTCAGCCAGGTCTCCACTAATTTGGGATCTCAACACTATCATTCGTTCAGAATCCCTCACAGAAAAATCTTCACATGCTCTTTCAAACAACACCAAAAATGATTCTGGATCATCTCCTTTTCTAAAGACAGAGAATTTTTTTAGATCTGCCTTTGACAACTATCTTCCCTCAGAATCATCTCTGCCAGTGTTGTTATTGTTATTGTTGGCCTGAGCTGCCAGCTATAGTCTCCTAAGTTCAAAAGCCATTCTCTCTTTCTCTAGTCTTTCCTCCTTCTCCACTTTTTTTCTTTCTCTAATTGGGCATCCATTTCTCTCTGCCTCAGTCTTTCCTCCATTTCTCTCTCCTTAGCTTTGGCCTTCATTTCCAGCTCAAATTTCCATTTTCTGAACTCTATTGGGTCTTTCCTGGAGGACTCTCCCTCCTGATCTGAGGTAAATCCTTCAGGATCCCCATTTTCAGTATCTGAGCTTCAGCGCCCTCCTACTAGACTTTTTCCCCGTGAGACAAGTCCTAGGAAGTTACCCACGCATCCACTCAGATGTCCCTGACTAAAGATCCCTCCTCTGGAAACCTTTCCAGTACACGGCTTTACTGGATTTCATTCGTATCCCACATGCTGGACACCAATTATATGTAGCGGGCCACACTCAAGCCTCTACCAATCCAGGCTTCCAAAAGAGCTCACTACTTCTCTTCAAAACTGTTGCCAACAACATATCCTTAAAATTCAAAAGGACAAGTGTTTCTTTAAAACAAATAAAGTGTTTATTGATTTGTACAAAAATAAAAGGGGTGAATCACAGGTATAAAATCAATTCGTCAATCACTGTTTATAAGACACTGGCTCACACAGACTTTTCCCTCAGTGACAAGCTCATTTTCACTCTCTCTCAATCTCTCTAATCTCTTATCTTCCAATCTGATCTAATCTCCCCTCACACATCACACACACCTTATATGACCCCGCTCCTCCCACTTCTGCACCACCCTCCGTCCTCTAATTGGCTAAGGTTCCCCTGCCCAGCTGTGATAGACAGGTGAGAGCAGAGCTGTATGCCACATGTGGTTTCTCACCAGTGTGGGTCCTTTGATGTAACTGAAGGTTAGTAATCTGACTAAAGCTCTTTCCACATACCATGCATTTATGTGGTTTCTCCCCAGTGTGAGTTCTTTGATGTGTCCTAAGAGTAACACTATAACTAAAGCTCTTTCCACATTCCATGCATTTATGTGGTTTCTCCCCAGTGTGAGTTCGTTGATGTCTCCTAAGGTCACCACTCTGACTGAAGGTCTTTCCACATACCATGTATTTATATGGTTTCTCCCCAGTGTGAGTCCTTTGATGTGACTTAAGGCTACTAATCCGACTAAAGGTCTTTCCACATTCCATGCATTTATGTGGTTTCTCCCCAGTGTGAGTTAGTTGATGTGTCCTAAGGATACCACTCTGACTAAAGCTCTTTCCACATACCATGCATTTATGTGGTTTCTCCCCAGTGTGAGTTCGTTGATGTGTCCTAAGGTTACCACTGCAACTGAAGCTCTTTCCACATTCCATGCATTTATGTGGTTTCTCCCCAGTGTGAGTTCTTTCATGTGACTTAAGGCTACTATTCTGACTAAAGCTCTTTCCACATTCCATGCATTTATGTGGTTTCTCCCCAGTGTGAGTTCGTTGATGTGTCCTAAGGTTACCACTCTGACTAAAGCTCATTCCACATACCATACATTTATGTGGTTTCTCCCCAGTGTGAGTTCGTTGATGTGTCCTTAGGTTACCACTCTGACTAAAGCTCATTCCACATACCATGCATTTATGTGGTTTCTCCCCAGTGTGAGTCCTTTGATGTGAGATGAGGCGACGAATCTGATTAAAGCTCTTTCCCCATTCCATGCATTTATGTGGTTTCTCCCCAGTGTGAGTCCTTTGATGTAACCTGAGGTGACCAATCTGACTAAAGCTCTTTCCCCATTCCATGCATTTATGTGGTTTCTCCCCAGTGTGAGTTCTTTCATGTGACTTAAGGGTACTAATATGACTAAAGCTCTTTCCACACTCCATGCATTTATGTGGTTTCTCCCCAGTGTGAGTTCTTTGATGTGACCTCAGGTTACCACTCTGACTGAAGCTCTTTCCACATTCCATGCATTTATGTGGTTTCTCCCCAGTGTGAGTTCTTTCATGTGACTTTAGGTTACTAATCTTACTAAAGCTTTTTCCACATTCCATGCATTTATGTGGTTTCTCCCCAGTGTGAGTTCTTTGATGTGACCTAAGGACACCACTGCAACTGAAGCTCTTTCCACATTCCATGCATTTATGTGGTTTCTCCCCAGTGTGAGTTCTTTCATGTGACTTAAGGATACTAATATGACTAAAGCTCTTTCCACATTCCATGCATTTATGTGGTTTCTCCCCAGTGTGAGTTCTTTGATGTGACCTCAGGTTTCCACTCTGACTGAAGCTCTTTCCACATTCCATGCATTTATGTGGTTTCTCCCCAGTGTGAGTCCTTTGATGTGACTTAAGGCTACTAATCCGACTAAAGCTTTTTCCACATTCCATGCATTTATGTGGTTTCTCCCCAGTGTGAGTTCTTTCATGTGACTTAAGGATACTAATAAGACTAAAGCTCTTTCCACATTCCATGCATTTATACGGTTTCTCCCCAGTGTGAGTTCGTTGATGTGTCCTAAGGTGACCACTCTGACTAAAGCTCTTTCCACATTCCATGCATTTATGTGGTTTCTCCCCAGTGTGAGTTCTTTCATGTAACTGAAGGTTAGTAATATGACTAAAGCTCTTTCCACATACCATGCATTTATGTGGTTTCTCCCCAGTGTGAGTTCTTTGATGTAACCTAAGGTTACTACTCCGACTAAAGCTCTTTCCACATTCCATGCATTTATGTGGTTTCTCCCCAGTGTGAGTTCTTTGATGTGTCCTAAGGACACCACTGTAAATAAAGCTTTTTCCACATTCCATGCATTTATGTGGTTTATCCCCAGTGTGAGTTCGTTGATGTCTCCTAAGGACACCACTGTAAATAAAGATTTTTCCACATTCCATGCATTTATGTGGTTTCTCCCCAGTGTGAGTTCGTTGATGTCTCCTAAGGTCACCACTCTGACTGAAGGTCTTTCCACATACCATGCATTTATATGGTTTCTCTCCAGTGTGAGTCCTTTGATGTGACTTAAGGCTACTAATCCGACTAAAGCTCTTTCCACATTCCATGCATTTATGTGGTTTCTTCCCAGTATGAGTTAGTTGATGTGTCCTAAGGATACCACTCTGACTAAAGCTCTTTCCATATACCATGCATTTATGTGGTTTCTCCCCAGTGTGAGTTCGTTGATGTGTCCTAAGGTTACCACTCTGACTAAAGCTCATTCCACATACCATGCATTTATGTGGTTTCTCCCCAGTGTGAGTTAGTTGATGTGTCCTAAGGATACCACTCTGAATAAAGCTCTTCCCACATACCATGCATTTATGTGGTTTCTCCCCAGTGTGAGTTCGTTGATGTGTCCTAAGGTTACCACTCTGACTAAAGCTCATTCCACATACCATGCATTTATGTGGTTTCTCCCCAGTGTGAGTTCGTTGATGTGTCCTAAGGTTACCACTCTGACTAAAGCTCATTCCACATACCATGCATTTATGTGGTTTCTCCCCAGTGTGAGTTCTTTGATGTGACCTGAGGTGACCAATCTGATTAAAGCTCTTTCCCCATTCCATGCATTCATGTGGTTTCTCCCCAGTGTGAGTTCTTTCATGTGACTTAAGGGTACTAATATGACTAAAGCTCTTTCCACATTCCATGCATTTATGTGGTTTCTCCCCAGTGTGAGTTCTTTGATGTGACCTCAGGTTACCACTCTGACTGAAGCTCTTTCCACATTCAATGCATTTATGTGGTTTCTCCCCAGTGTGAGTTCTTTCATGTGACTTTAGGTTACTAATCTTACTAAAGCTTTTTCCACATTCCATGCATTTATGTGGTTTCTCCCCAGTGTGAGTTCTGTGATGTGACCTAAGGACACCACTGCAACTGAAGCTCTTTCCACATTCCATGCATTTATGTGGTTTCTCCCCAGTGTGAGTTCTTTCATGATACCTCAGGTTACCACTCTGACTAAAGCTCTTTCCACATTCCATGCATTTATACGGTTTCTCCCCAGTGTGAGTTCTTTCATGTGTCCTAAGGTTACCTCTCTGACTAAAGCTCTTTCCACATTCCATGCATTTATGTGGTTTCTCCCCAGTGTGAGTCCTTTGATGTGATCTAAGATGATCACTCTTACTGAAGCCCTTTCCACATTCCATACATGGATACAGTTCCTCCCTTGCACAAATTATTTGATGACTACTGAGTTGACATGCTTTTCTGTGGTTTCTCCCCTGCGTTAATTCTTTCATTTTACTTCCATTCGCACCCACTTGCATTTTCAATTCTCTGTTTTCTTGCTTCAATATGAGTTCCTGCCCAGGATCCCCCAGGTGTTGCTGGAAAATTCCTCTTCTCCTGGTCATCATCTAGTAGATTAGAAAAAGAAGTGAAGCAACCATTTCAGAAATCTGCAGGGATAAGGAGACTTCCGGCTTGACGTCGTGACGATACAGTCAGGGGAGACAGAGCTCTGCTCCCCGAGACTGCTTTCCAGCCTGCTAGGGAGCCCCCAGGGGCTTAAGTCACCCCAGAGAGTTGATGAGCGACGGGGAGATGCCTTTAGATCACGAAGATAATGGCAATTGTCTTCATTTGATCCAGGAAACTCCCCAAACCAGCAGGAGGAAAACAAGCCGCTCTCGCTAGCGGTTTGTCCAAGTCATCGGCTGCCGAAGAAAACAGCACTAAGTTCTGGATATTTTACATCGTGTTATCAACCTGGGTGAGACTATTTTTCCTCTCCCTTTACTAACTCTAACATTCCTGACTAAAATAACTCCTTAAAAGAAAGAAGGATTCTAAGCCGTCCCCTACCTGTGAAAGTGGCGACAGAGGAGAGGAGCGGTCTGCTGCTCTGAAGGGGAGGCTGGAAAGGACATCTATCCTATGGTCAAGTCTATCCTATGGAACATTAATCTCTATTCGGCAGAACCTGTTTGAAAGCAATACAGGGGAAATAACGGGTGTTTTTTTGGAACCCAATATTGCAAATGGAGATCAGGAATAATCTTTCCAGGCATTAAAGAGTGCTGAAACTTTGTTGTGTCTAACTGTGTCTAAACAGTGGAGCTGGCGGTGAGCCCAGAGAAGAGCAACAGATATCTCTTATAATGACCTTGGCTTAGCTAAAACTTTTAAAGCCAGCTTTTTTTTCTGTTTCCCTTTTGGAGCTGCAACTTGGATTAATTACAGATGATTACAGACAATTAACTCTTGGATTACAAATAATAAACTTGACGGCTCTTTGACCGTGCGAATTTACAATTAAAAACTCTAGATCATCTGGTCAGATGTGGATATATACGTCGAAAACTGGACAGTAGGAATAATCCTTGAAATGTTGTTATATCAAATTGTAAAATTGTAAAGCTAATAGTTTGCTTAGAATATAGAGTTGTGATGATCAGGTATTATTGATGACCATTGAATATAAGGTATTGCTGATATAATGATATATTGACAATATTTGAATACCTAAAGGGTGGAAAAGATAGTGTAGTAGATCAATAGAAATTTGGTGGTTTGGTCTGATATTTGGGGAAAATATTCATAATGAGTCTACCAAATCTATCTAAAACTATAAAAAAAAAACACCCTCTGCACCATCATTTGGGGCTCCCAGTCCAGTAAAGCAAAGGTCTATTGATACAATGCTATTTCAAGAAAAATTTCAGAAAGATTTACAAGCAACACTCCAAACTATTCAAGATACAGTTCTATCTCACAAAGAGGAGACAAAGAAAAATCAAGAAGAATCAAGAAGAAACCATGAAGAAGCTAAGCTCAATTAACAGAAACTGGAAGAGAAAATGGATAAAATCAGTGAACAGATCAGGATGATGAATATGCAACTCCAAGATATTCAGCAAAATACTATAAAGAACCAACAAAGAATTGAAAAATTGGAAAATAAGGCAGAACAAACAGAGAAAAGATTGGATGAACTGAAAAGAGAAAACCACAAACTCGTCCAGGCCAATAAAAATTTACAAGACTCAATTGCAGTGATGGAGATGGAAAGAGCCTCAAACTTTCTTAGATTTCAAAACATACCAGAAGATAAACAGGATGACTTACCAGAACTGATGGCAACCATTTTGGCAGAGGCACTGGGAATTGAAAAAGAAGAGGTAGAAAATGAGATAGACCAAATATATAGATTAAATTCAAGCTAGGCAAGAAAGAATAGAATATCACATGAAGTACATGTAAAGTTTGTGAAAACATCGACAAGAGATGAAATACTAAGAAGGGCCAGTGAAGAACCAATACAGTGCCAGCAAAAGGAAATTGTGGTATTGAAACAGATACCCTGGAGAATAAGAGAGGGGAGGAAACAATATCAATTTTGACCACTAAACTGATTAGAAAAGGAGTAAATTTCAGATGGCTGATACCTGAAGGGATCCTGGTCAATTGGAACTCAAGAAGACACAGACTTGACTCTATCCAAAAAGCAAGAGAATTCCTTGAAAGACATATATCCTTCTTTGAAGAAGAAGCACAGGGACAAGATATAAATGAAGGAGAAAGTAGAAAGAAGAGAGAGAAAACACCAGAAGAGGAGAGTGAGCTAAGTGAAGAGAGTCAGAAAAAGGATACTGAACAAGATTTGAACAAAACGCAAAGAGAAAAAAAGGAATACTAGGGCAGTAAAACCTAAATACAAGTAAACAAGATGGAGAATGAAATTGGGATCTTCTCAGTGAACACTAACAGTTTGAATGCACCAAGAAAAAGAAATCATGTTTTTTCAAAACTACAAAAAAACCAAAGCAGATATCATTTTTCTTCAAGAAACACACATCAAACAGCAGCATTACAAATATCTGATCTACCCGAAGATTGGGAAGCTCTATTACTCAGCTGCACAACAAAAGAAAAGAGGAGTAGCTCTGTACATGAAGGAAAAGTTAAACTCTAAACACATTTATTCTGATGAAGAAGGGAGAATCTTAATGGTAGAAATACCAATAAATCAAAAAAAGGTCTTGATGATAGCAATATATGCCCCTAATAATAAACAAGAAAAATTCTATCGTAAGTTATACAAAACAATATTGGAAAAAGAATACCAAAATATTTGCATATTAGGTGACTTTAATGCAATTGTAGATGAGAGATTAGACTATAAAAATGGCAAAAAAGGGGAAAAGGGAAGGAGAAGATGCCAAACGTTTTCTTTCAGATGGCAGAAGAACTAGGACTACAAGATATAATAATAATAATAATAATAATAATAATAATAATAATAATAATAATAATAATAATAATAATAATAATAATAATAATAATAATAATAATAATAATAATAATAATAATAATACTTTATTGTCATTGTAAGTATATACACATACAACGAAATTCACAGACACCCAGAGACCAGACACATGCACACACATAAAATTCCCAAACACTCCCCACCCACTAAAAGTCCCCCACTAAAAATACAAACATCTACACCGCAGGCCAAGTAACACAGTCCAACTAATTATTCACTACTGGTGGTCTTTAAGCTCATTATTAATTGCAATTATAGCTCTGGGATAAAAACTATTGAGAAAACATGTGGTCCGAGTCTTAATTGTTCTATATCTTCTGCCAGATGGTAACAGTTCAAAAAAGTTATAAGCAGGATGGGAAGAGTCTCTCAGGATGCTATGTGATTTCCTTAGTCAGCGGGATGTGAAGATGTCATCCAGGGTTGGTAGCTGGAGCCCGATGATATTCTGGGCAATTTTAATGGTTCTCTGTAGAGCTTTTTTGTCCGCTACAGAGCTACTCCCAAACCATGCCAGAATGCCATAGGTTAGGACACTCTCAATGGTGCTACGATAGTATGACAGAAGTAAATGCTGAGATAAATTTAACTTGCCGAGCATTCTCAGGAAATACAGTCTGTTCTGTGCCTTCTTCGTTAGCATGTTGGCATTTATAGTCCATGAGAGGTCCTCTGAGATGTAAGTACCCAGAAATTTAAAACTACCAACTCTCTCCACTTCCTCACCGTTTATGTACAGTGGTAAATGTACATTTCTCTTCCTCCTAAAATCAATTATGAGTTCTGTAGTTTTTTTGATGTTAAGTGTGAGATGATTTTCTTTACACCAAAGTATCAACCCCTGTACTTCCTTTCTATAAGCAGACTCATTGTTCTTATTTATGAGCCCCACCACTGTCGTATCATCCGCAAATTTAATAATTGCATTGGTGTTATACAGTGGGGTGCAATTATGTGTGTGCAGGGAATAGAGGAAGGGACTTAGCACACAGCCCTGGGGAGCTCCTGTACTTAGTACCAGGGTAGAAGAATGGTGAGATCCCATCCTTACTGACTGTGGCCTATCTGTCAGAAAATCCTTTATCCACATGCAGATCTCCTGAGGTAATCCCAGGTTGATCATTTTAAAAAACAACCTATTTGGTAGAATGGTATTAAAAGCAGAGCTATAATCCACAAACAACAGCCTCGCATAAGTTCCCTGATATTCTAAGTGGCTCAATACAGTATGGAGTACAATGGACACAGCATCATCAGTAGATCTATTTTTCCTGTATGCAAATTGCCATGGGTCCAAAGAAGGTGGAAGACTAGCCTTAATGTAATCAAGCACCAATCTCTCAAAACATTTCATAACAACAGATGTTAAAGCTACTGGTCTATAATCATTGAGAGATACCACAGCTGACTGCTTGGGGACTGGCACTATAATAGATGTCTTCAGGCAAGTGGGGACTGAACACTGCAACAAGGATAGATTGAAAATATCCGTAAAAACTCCAGCTAATTCTGCAGCACAGCCCCTAATAACTCGTCCCATGATTCCATCTGGTCCAGCTGCCTTTCGAACGTTAATATTCTGGAAAGTGCGTCTCACATCTGAAATCTGCAGTACTAGTGGTTGTCTGTTGATGGTAGATTCTAGTGATGTATTATAGACAGTAGGTGCTGGAATAATGGTTGTTCCTGTTTCCACCTCAAAACGCCTGAAAAATTGATTTAACTGCTCAGCCAAAAAATCACTGCTGCTACACAGACTGTTTTTGTTGCTCTGCCCCGTGATTTGTCTTAGGCCGTGCCATACTCGACGAGTGTCAGAACTCTCAAGATGTTGCTCAATTCTCTGGCTGTACATAGCTTTGGCATCCCTAATGGCCCTTTTCAGTTTAGCTCTGGCCTCTCTGTACTGTAGTTCATCACCAGAATGAAAAGCAGCATTTCTGGCTTTTAATAACAAGAGGTCTGTATGATGGAATCAAAAACAGAGATATATGATCTGACTGTCCCAAGCTAGGCAATGGCTTCGTCTTATATCCATGTATGATGTTACTATATACCTGATCCAAGGTATTTTCCCCTCTAGTGGGACAGTCCACATACTGATAAAAGTTAGGGAGGACGGTCTTTAAATTGGCTTGATTGAAATCACCTGCTACCGCCAGCACTCCATCTGGGTAGGCCTGCTGCTGTTTGCTGATAGCAGTTAACAAACAACTCAAAGCTGTGGTTGTGTTAGCATCAGGAGGTATATATACTGCTGTTATTATAACAACATTAAACTCACGAGGCAGGTAAAAGGGGCGGCATTTCACTGCCAAATACTCCAAATCAGGAGAACAGTGAATGTCCATTATTTTAACATCTGTGCTCCAATTATCGTTTGTGTAAACACAAACCCCTCCACCTCTGCTCTTCCCAGATTCAACAGATCTGTCTGCTCGATGTACTCTGTGTCCTTGTAGTTCAATTACCTCCCCTGGAATGGAAGAGTCAAGCCATGTCTCTGTAAAGATCATAACGCAACAGTCTCGAATATTTTTCTGTAGGGAGATAGTAAGTTCCAACTCCTTAATCTTGTTGGGTAGAGATCTAACATTTGAGACAAAAAGACTTGACAATGCAGGCTTGTGAGGATTTTTGCCTAACCTCACTCGTAGACCCGCCCTGCAACCTCTTTTCTGCTTGCGTTTTCTCCGTGTTCTCTTCTTCCTGACAGGGAGAGCAGGGGGAGTAACCCCCGGATATGCAGGCTGTCTTAAAAGCTCAGCTGGGATGTTGTAAGTTGAGACCGTCGATTCAAAGTTGTAACCTTTTCTGCCAACAGATAATAATTCTTGTCAACTGTAAATTACTTGTGCCTGAGCATGTAGAGTCCGTAATAAGGGCCGATCTCTGGAATGCCTAGCCGCTGCAAGTGCTTGCGCCGCCATCTTGACCAACTGTCAAGGGGGAAAAAAAGGGAAAAAGGGAAGGAGAAGACTGCCAAACGTTTTCTTTCAGATGGCAGAAGAACTAGGACTACAAGATATATGGAGAGAAATAAATACTAAAAGCTCTCAATTTACCTTCTACTCAAATAGACATAAATCCTGGTCGAGAATAGATATGATCTGGCTATCCTCAGAATTAAAAACTGAAATACAGGAAGTAGAAATAGAAGCCAACATTTGGGCAGACCATAATCCAATGAAAATGCAGTGGAAAGGAGAGAGAAAAGAAAAGACTAGATGGACTTTAAATCAGGAAATTTTGAAGGATAAAGAATTTGTGGAAAGAACTAAAAAAGAAATGGAACTCTTCTTCAAAGAGAATAAAAAAGAGGAAACATCCCTGCAAACAATCTGGGACACAGCTAAAGCATACTTCAGAGGATTGGCCATATCATATATAGCCAAGAGGAATAAAAGAAAAAACAAACTACTTACAAAACTGAAAGAAGAACTCAAAAAACTGGAGCTTGAGCTACAAAAAGAACCTCAGAAGAAAACTCTTAAAAACCAAGTGGAGATAGTGAAACATAAATTAAACTTAATAGAATCAGAAGAATTAGCTCAACAAGTCAAAAGAGCTAAACAAAATTTCTTTGAGAATGCCAACAAACCTGGGAGATGGCTATCCTATAGATTGAAAAAAGAAAAACAAAAAAGACTGATAACGAAGCTACAAGATCAAAACGGAGACCTCCAATATAAAAAAGAGTAAATAAAAAAATAACTAAAGAATACTATGCTAATCTCTATGACACTCAACAAGTTTCTATTGAAAAGATGATACAATATATTAAAAAAGCAAATCACCCTAAAGTACCAGAAAACATTAAAAATCTCCTAAATGAGAAAATGACAATGATGGAAGTAACGGAAGCAATTAAAAAACAAAAAAATGATAAGACTCCAGGACCAGATGGATTACCAGCGGAATTTTATAAATCCTTCCAAGATATAAGCTTACCAATAAAAGAGGTCTGCAATGAAGTCCTACTAGAAGCTAGAATACCCAAGACATGGCTAGAGGCATATATCACATTAATACCAAAAGAAGATACGGACTCCACACATATAAAAAATTTTAGACCAATATCACTGTTGAATGTGGACTATAAAATCTTTGCAGTAATTATAGCGGAAAGATTGAAAAAGTTTCTAATGGAGTTCATCCATTCAGATCCAAATGGATTTTTGCCAAAAAGACAACTAAAGTATAACCTAAGGATAATTTTGGACATATTAGAATATTATGAGGTACATTTAGAGAAGCAAATGGCATTAATCTTCCTGGATGCCCAAAAAGCCTTTGATAATGTGAACTGGCAATTTATAATACAGCAAATAAAAGCTATGGATTTTGGCAAAAACTTTACAAATGTAATTGAGACAATCTACAATGAACAAATAGCTAAAGTAATTGTAAATGGTGAACTGACAGATAATATCAATATAAAAAAAGGCACAAGACAAGGATGTCCGCTCTCTCCATTGCTATTCATATTAACTGTGGAGGTATTAAACAGGAATGTAAGGAGCGACCCAGAGATTAAAGGTACCAAAATAAAGGACGAGAGCTACAAACTACAAGCATTTGCAGACGACTTGGTGTTTATATTGGAAGACCCACTCGAAACAACTTTGAGACTACTGGACAAAATCGATGAATTTGGGAAAGTAGCAGGATTGAAGATAAATAAAGAAAAAACTAAAGTTATAGTGAAAAACTTAACAGCCAAGCAAAAAAAAAATCAACTCTCAAAGATGTCAGATTTACAAATAGTTAAAAACCTTAAGTACCTTGGAATATATTTAACTGCTAGATGTGTAACTATAAAAGAAGATAATTATATGAAACTACTTAACCAAATAAAAATAGACCTAGGAAAATGGAAAAACTTACAACTATCACTATTAGGAAGAATTGCAACAATCAAAATGAACATTTTGCCAAAGCTACTTTTCTTGTTTCAAACAGTGCCAGTGAAAATAGAGAAGAAATATTTTGATGATCTAAACAAAGTGATATTACAATATATTTGGCAAGGGAAGAAAGCCAGAATCAAACTAAAAATGCTCCAAGAATCCAAGGAAAACGGAGGATTTGGTTTACCGGACTGGACTTTATATTACCAATCATCTGTTCTAACTTGGCTGAAAGAATGGATTAGCCTGAAAAACAAGAGACTTCTGTATTTAGAAGGACATGATCTACAGTTGGGTTGGCATGCCTTTTTATGGTATCAGAAAGCCAAAACTCATAGGTATTTTCAAAACCATTATATTAGAAACTCCCTATATATAATATGGGAAAAAATAAAAATGAAAATATACACGAAAATACCAGGATGGGTTTCACCCATAGAAGCATTTGTCCATCCCAACCTTTTGAATGTTAGAAAAATGTTGACTTGTACAGATATTTTAGACAAAGATAGGAGGCTAAAACCAAAACAAGATCTTATAGAACAGGGGTTACATGCATCGTGGTGGTCTATAATGCAAATAAAATCAAGATATGAACGGGATCTAAAAATGTATGATTTTTATAAAGAACAGACAACCTTTGACCAAATAATGTTGACATCAGATGATAAATTAATTAGGAAAGTATATAAATTCCTTCTAAATTGGAAAATGGAGGACGAACAGATCAAAGAAACGATGGTCCAATGGGCAAAAAATTTGGGGTACAATATTGACTTAGAAAAATGGCAAGGGGCTGTGGTCTAGAAACTATAAGATGACAATGGCAACATCTTATAAAGAGAATCTATATAAAATGTTTTATAGATGGCATTTACCTTCTGATAGATTGGCTAAGATGTTGGAAATGTCATTAAAAAACTGGAACTTATTATCAACTCTGGTGGACTTGTGATAAAGCAAAAAAAAATTGGAACAAAATACATACATGGCTTGTTAAAATAATCAAAAAGCATGTAGATTTTAGACCAGAGCTCTTTCTGTTAGGTATAATACCAGAAAGTGTTGATAGACAAAATGTATATTTAATAATGCATATTCTAACAGCGGCGAGGATTATTTATGCACAGTACTGGAAAAATGAAGGAACACCTACGGATCAAGAAATAATTAAAAAGATATTGGACTGTGCCGAAATGGACAGGCTAACACTGAAAATCAAAGGAAAAGAAGATACAAAATATTATCAAACATGGGACTTATTCTATCAATGGTTAGAAGGATGTTGTATAGATTAGGAGTGTAATGTGTGTAATAGCTGTTTTACAAATGATTATAAGCTGTACCCCGGTGACACAATGTTAAATCAGTATGGATGGATTTATATAATAAAAAAAAATTAAAAAAAGAAATCTGCAGTGTGGGGAAATTGTATGCCTTTAAAATGTATATATCTATGGCAGTAGCAAATGTATATTATAAATGTATATAAATGTATATATCTGTATGCTAGTAGCAGACATCATGCTAAAACTGCAAGGCTAACATCCAGTAAGGATGATCATTAACCTGCTGTCTATTGTCTCTGGATAATGTAGTTACAGTCTCTACACTGTTGTGTATTCAAGAACTTGTCTAACTTGTCTATGTACTCAGGAAATTATCTGTTGACCATTATCTGTGTCTGTTTACTATTAGCTGTCTGTTTACCAGCCTGTCTGTTGATTCTGTTGTGTATTCAAGAAATTAGTTACCTCTGTATTGATTAACTAGAGCAAATGTAGTAGGGGGATACAATAAAAGAAGAGGAGGCGGGGGAACAAGGGATTCCGCCTCTGAACAGCTGCCATACACTCGAGTGTCCCGTCTTTTCTTTTCCCCTTGCTGGTCAAGGAGAAAGATCCCTGCCCCTGAGGCTTCATCTGCAAGACCCCTACTTTCCTTCATCTTGCAGATCCCGACAAAATGGTGCCCTCTCTGAGGTAATTCACCTCTCTGAGGTAATTCACCTATCATCCTACTCATCACGCCCGGTATGGAAGGGCTACAGCGCGCGCACGCATCCTCTGGATCCCGATGAGTAGGACTGAGGTCAACTTTCGACAATTCGCACTCATCTCGCCTGGCACAGGCCCTAAGACGCGTCAATCATCCGCAAGGATCCCTCGGGTGAGTGGAATTTGTCAAGTAAGACACCTACACTTTTAGCAACATGGGAGCTTCTTTATCCAATCTTCAAGAACAATTTGTAGTGTGTACTTGCCTCCAAGACACACGTAACACTTTTTTCGATCCAGAATTCGAGGCTAATCTAATCAAACAACTCCCTCAAATTCTGCCTCCGCTCCCTTCAGCCTCTTTGGCTTGCCTGGAGCAGCATGAGAACAATTCCTGGAAAATCCAGGATGAATTGAAAACATTGCCATCTCAGGCAACTGAGATTGATAACCATCCTTCAATGGATAGAACAGAAATTTGTCCAGAAACTAGCTGTGCAATTTCTGCTGTCATGCAAGAATCTGCCATAGCAGTTCCTGTTGGATCTGAACTGCCCCCATCTCAAGGCATCCACAAACTGCAAAGCAGTAACCAGGACAATGAGATGGACTCTTTATCTGCCCCATGGTTTAATGACTGCAAGGCCTTGACAAAAGATTCCTTTCCACCAGCAGAAGGACTCACTTGCCTTCAAGAATGGCAGGATTTAGCATTTAAGCAAACAGGAATTAATGCTGGTGCATCCCCTGATGGTCCTCTAATGTTTATGGAAGGAGCTGCATTTGCTACTGCTGTTCAGCAAAGCTTCATGACAACAGTTTTACCTCAAGCAGCAGAAGTAGCTATAAACGCATTCCAATCAGCAAATCAAACTGCATGCCTGACTCCCTTCCTTGCTGGTCTGAAAGAAGCAGCAGCTACCTCAGTGTCTCCGCCGGTTCAGCCAAAGTTGCATTATGTCCCAGCGAATTGGGACCCAGGCCCAGATTTCTTTGATATCATAGACTGGAGGTACAAAAGCAGCTTTACAAGCATTTGATGGATCATATTAAGAAGGGGAGAAGGAAGAAAATCTAAGGGGGGTGGCTGCTACACACCAACATGAAGCTTGTTTTGGACTGCTTTTTCCATGTGCTAATCCTGTTTGGGTGAAAAATCCTACTCAGCCGGACATAGCAATTTCCTGAATATTTCAACATGATGGGACCTGTGTTCCAATGTAAAAACTCAAACAGTCTTCTTGCAAAATATGCTTTCTGCAGCCCGGAGCTAAAATCAACAGACTGAGCACTGAAGGCCTTGTTACAACTGATCTCTCAGCGAATTTTCATCTGCAAGCTGTGGTTTGCTAACTGTTTGTGTTTCTTTCTGCAGGATAAGAGTGCATAACATGTGTTTTCTCTGTTAGCCAGATCTTAAAGTATTGAATTTTAGAGAAGCAATTTTTAGTTTTACTGCTCAGAATTAACTGCAGTTAGCCTTTGAGCTTTTTTAATGATGAATTTAATTCTGTTGTAGACACGGTATGTTATGCATATATAATATCTATATTCTTCTCTTATATTTGATTGTAGTTACATTTTCTGGGTTTCTTCATGGAGCGACTTTGAAACATGTGATTTAACATTATCTCACTGCAGCTCTCTCCTATGTCACAAGCTTTCCTTGAAAATTATTTTCTAATGTAATATGAAAACTTTGTCTGTTTATCCCTGAGACAGAGAAGCATATTATTCCCTACAAGTAGGCCCCACAGTAGGCAATTTTGTACACTGTGATGCTGATACATCTGACATGCTTGCCTGTAGAAACACATTTTCAGTCCAGGGGAAATTTAAGGGCACTAGCAGGCAACATTTTAATTCAGTCAGTTGTACAGTTTAAGAACTTTGCCCCAGAGCAAGGCAGATGCATACCAGCATCATTCTTTACTACTCATCCCTCAAAATAAGTTGCTGTTCTTTTGCCAAGCTCTATATGTATCTCTCCAGTCAAGTGTCATACAAGAAATTCATGGTGTGTGTGTCTTCAGTGGGGAAGTTGTCTGTGTCACATATTTCTATGAAAAAGTTCTGTATACCTTAAAGTTTTTTGCTTTTGCCTCTTAGCAGTATGTTGTGCTTATATATCTGAATAATATGTTTTCAATATGTTTTCTTTTCCTGAAAATTAAGTACTCTTATTATGCAAACATTATTGTAATTGTAATTTTAGTTATCCAATATTGTGTTTTCTTTAATCTACACTGTAATGTTGATGTCATCAGAATATGCCATCTAATTCTCTTGCCAAGATTCCAGGTTTATTCCATCAGAACAATGTTTTAAGGTTGTAAAGAGTTTTGGCTCTCAGTGCAACAAGGAAGCAGGATTGGCTATTTGAATGCTTTCCTTATTCCCAGTGGCCTGGAACATGCTATTCAGCCCTCTGCTGAAGATGAGCCTGACTTCATATCATACCTGGATTCGGAATTTTCAGGAGTTTACAACAGCCATTGTCTTCAACAAAATAAATAAAAAACGGTTGGGATGTGGGGAAATTGTATGCCTTTAAAATGTATATATCTATGGCAGTAGCAAATGTATATTATAAATGTATATAAATGTATATATCTGTATGCTAGTAGCAGACATCATGCTAAAACTGCAAGGCTAACATCCAGTAAGGATGATCATTAACCTGCTGTCTATTGTCTCTGGATAATGTAGTTACAGTCTCTACACTGTTGTGTATTCAAGAACTTGTCTAACTTGTCTATGTACTCAGGAAATTATCTGTTGACCATTATCTGTGTCTGTTTACTATTAGCTGTCTGTTTACCAGCCTGTCTGTTGATTCTGTTGTGTATTCAAGAAATTAGTTACCTCTGTATTGATTAACTAGAGCAAATGTAGTAGGGGGATACAATAAAAGAAGAGGAGGCGGGGGAACAAGGGATTCCGCCTCTGAACAGCTGCCATACACTCGAGTGTCCCGTCTTTTCTTTTCCCCTTGCTGGTCAAGGAGAAAGATCCCTGCCCCTGAGGCTTCATCTGCAAGACCCCTACTTTCCTTCATCTTGCAGATCCCGACACTGCAGGGATAAGGAAGGACACATTCGGGCTCTGCCTGGGTCACAGAGGCGGAAGGAAAGACCGTCCATGTGCTTGCAATCTTGGGATTGGACTAATGTAATACACTCTACGTGGGGCTGCCTTTCACATTGATGCGGAAGCTTCAAATGATACTGAATGCGGCGGCTAGACCTCTCACTGGGGTGAGAAAACATCAACATATTTACCCCACTCTGGCTGCCTTGCATTGGTTGCCTGTTTGTTTCCACATTTATTTTAAAGTATAAATGAAATCCCTAAATGATTCTGATCTACTCGAATCCCTCGTTTTAGCTAGGAAGGGCAGCTGAGGGGCCTAAGGCTCAGGGAGGCCCAGAGAGAAGGAAGAAGAAATCGGGCCTTCTCAGCAGTGGCCCCTTGCCTCTGGAACAGTCTGCCCCCAGAGATCTGTCTGGCTCCCTTGCTGGGTGTTTTTAAGAGAAAACTTAAGACCTGGCTCTTTACGCAGGCTTTCCCTCCTGTCATCACCTAATTATTTCCCCCATTTTGAAGTACGTTTTTACTATTATTTTTTATTTTATTATAATGTTTTAATTTTATCTATTATTGTTAGGCACCCAGAGTAGACTTCAGTCTAGATGGACATATGTAATAAATATATAGATATTCGGTAGAGTCGATTGGCAGCCCTCCTTTAATCATTTCGATGTAATTTCATTCTCACATCAAAATGCCTTTTAAATGAAAATGTGGAAGGGGAAATTGCAGATCACTTAGTAATTATACAAAGGAGCAATGACTCAAAAAAACGTTGGCAAACAGTCTTCTACATGCTTCTTCCAGAACGATCACCATTATCCACAGTAATTATAATCAGTGGGGAAAGGACAAAATGAACAAATAAACCTGAGATGATCTTCGTTAATTGGAATAAGGAGAAAAACTACTATTGCTATATATACTACAAGAAGGAGGAATAATTGTAACTAAAAATAAAAAGATTATAAAAAGCAAAATTTTGAGAAGTTGAAATTAGAAATTAAAAATAAATTAAATCATTATAGGAAGATCAGCTATCACACTTTGGTAGAATTTTTCCATCTATAATGATTGTACCGATTATCAATTTTTGTAATTCTCTTTTTAACCTCTTTCCTTTATTCTCCCCAATGATTGTACTTAGGTTTCTAGAAAATTAGAAGAGAATTTCTCAAAGTTGATTAAAGAGGAAACAAATATCTGAATTAAAGGATTGGTTAACATAAATGAATATTGGGGGGTAGGAATGCTAATGTTAAAAAGGAAGAGTAAAAGTGAAGGAATGTGATGCAGCAACCAAGTGCAAGGTAAGAAGACACAGTGAGTTCACCAGTTCTAAATGCAGCACATTGCAATGCATCCTCCGAGACTTTATGCCATGCGAAAAATACGTAGACCAGAACGCTGATTGCCATCATGATGGTGGCGGAGCTACAGACCAACAGTTATGAGGAAACTTAATTGTCAAACCGAAAGAAACGGGGGTGGTGGTGGAGTAAACCAAACTACAGTGGTGCCTCGCTTACGGAGTGCACCGTACAATGACGAATCCACATAACGAGGACGTTTTCGCGATCACAAATGCGATCGCATACCGATGGCCCCTATGGCCGAAAATCGCTTTGCGAAGATTGGTAAGCGTTTCGCTTACCGATCTTCACAAAACGAAGCCGCGGATCAGCTGTTCGGCGGCTCCAAAATGGCTGCCGGAAGCCCCGAAATGCCCGTGGGCAGTGTTTTCGCGCCCTCCCCTTGCTTAACAAAAATGGCTGCCGCAATGAGGAAACATCGCTGAACTGTGAGTTTTGGAGCGTATTGGAACGCATTAAACAATGTTTAATGCATTCCAATGGGTTTTTTTGATCCGTTCAGCGATGTTTCGCCATAGCGAAGGTTAATCCAGGACGGATTAACCTCGCTATGTGAGGCACCACTTTATTATTTCAAACTCATTTCTGTTCGTAAATGAGAAATTACATAAACCGAGGTGTACGTAAACCAAGGTACTACTGTATGTTACAGATGTGGTCAAGTTATAAGTCCATGCGTCCTGCAACCGAGTGCAGGCTAAGAAGACACAGGGAGTTCAGCTGCAGTGCAAGGAAGCCTCGGCCCCAGATACTGCCTCTCATGTCCTTTGAGGAGAAGTTTGGCAAGCTTCAAAGAAATGCCAGCTTGCAGCCAGGAAGCCAGCAGTGGGTTGGCAGCTATTCCGTGTTTTGCACCGAATGTCACGTGCATGACAGCATACTGTAGCGCAGTTGTCCCCAACCTTGGGCCTCCAGATATTCTTGGACTTCAACTCCCAGAAATCCTTGACAGCAAAGGTGGTGGTGAAGGCTTCTAGGAGTTCTAGTCCAAGAACATCTGGAGGCCCAGGGTTGGGGACCACTGTTGTAGCGGATAGCCCAGACGTCACCTATACATCACTGCGGAACCTTGATGGGAGAGCCAATGGAGAGACAGGAAGGCGGGGCCAGAGGAGAGTTTGGAGGTCAGGGGGAAGAGAGAAGGGTTGCTGGAAGAGGGTTAGAGAGCTGGAGGCTTAGGAATTGAACCAGGAGGGTCAGAGATAGACTTAAAAGAGTTACTTGAATGAACCAAACCTTGTTTAATATATGTGATTCACTTCCTGTGATTTATACTACAATTTCCAACTGCTTATTAACCCCACCCTGTTCAATAAAATGATTGTGTTTGGCAGCATAAGTGTCCAGTACGTAATTCATGTTAGGAAACAACATCTGGTGGCAGCGTGAAGAGGAGGAAGGAGCGTGAGCCTTTATGAGATAAAACAGGGGCCACAAGGGCGAGCGCTACACATACGTCTTGGCCAAAAGTCAGGGGTGCGTCCTCATTGCAAGGAGCTCTCCAGGAGCTCAGGGTTCGCTCCCTTGAGGACTTGGATGTAGATGGGCGGAAGCAGAGGCAGAGAGGGAGGGACCATAGTGAGACCTCCAGGGACCTTCAGCCATCATCGCATCCATTAACAGGCACCTGGAATGTAAGATCTATGAACCTCAGTAAGCTGGATGTGGTCAAACAGGAGACGGCAAGAATAAACATTGACATCCTGGGTGTCAGTAAACTAAAATGGCCAGGAATGGGCAAATTCAATTCAAAAGATTATAATATCTACTATTGTGTGCAAGGATCTCATAGAAGAAATGGAGTAGCCCACATAGTAAAAAAAAGTGTGGGAAAAGCTGTAATGGGATACAATTTCAAAAATGATAGAATGATTGCAATTACAAATCCAAGGAAGACCTTTCAACATCACAGTAATTGAAGTTTATGCACCAACCACCAATACTGAAGAGGCTGAAATAGACCAGTTCTATGAAGACTTACAACACATTCAAGAACTGACACCAAAGAAAGATGTTCTTCTCATTATAGAAGAATGAAAGGGTAAAGTAGGGAGTCAAGAGATAAAAGGAATAACAGGTAAGTTTGGCCTTGGAGTTCAAAATGAAGCAGGACAAAGGGTAATAGAGTTTTGTCAAGAGAACAAGCTGGTCATCACAAACACTCTTTTCCAACAACACAAGAAGAGACTCTACATATGGACCTCATCATATGGGCAATACCGAAATCAGGTTGATTATATTCCCTGATCACAGATTGATCTGTGGCTCTGATCATCACCTTCTTATAGCAAAATTCAAACTTAAACTGAAGAAAGTAGGAAAAACCACTCGGCTAGTCAGGTATGATCTAACCAAAGTCTTTATGAATACATAGTGGAAGTGAAGAACAGATGTAAGGAACTAGATTGGGTGGACAGAGTGGCTGAAGAACTATGGATGGAGGCTAAAAACATTGTACAGGAGGCAGCAACAAAAAACATCCCAAAGAAAAAGAAATGCAAGAAAGCAAAGTGGCTGTCCAACAAGGCCTTAGAAATAGCAGAGAAGAGAAAGGAAAGAAAATGCAAGGGAGATCGGGAAAGTTAGAGAAAATGGAATGCAGGCTTCCAAATAATAGCATGGAGAGACAAGAAGGCCTTCTTAAATGAGCAATGCAAAGAAATAGAGAAAATAATAGAAAAGGAAAAATCAGAGATCTGTTCAGGAATATTGGAGATATTAAAGGAACATTTTGTACAAAGATAAACATGATAAAGGACAAATATGGTAGGGACCTAACAGAAGCGGAAGACATCAAGAGGTGGCAAAAATACACAGAGGAATTATACCAGAAAGATTTGGATATCCCAGACAACCCAGATAGTGTGGTTGCTGACCTTGAGCCAGACATCCTGGAGAGTGAAGTCCTGTGGCCTTAGAAAGCTTGGCTAACAACAAGGCCAGTGGAGGTGATGGCATTCCAGCTGAACTATTTAAAATCTGAAAAGATGACGCTGTTAAGGTGCTACATTCAATATGCCAGCAAGTTTGGAAAACTCAACAGTGGCCAGAGGATTGGAAAAGATCAGTCTACATCCCAATCCCAAAGAAGAGCAGTGCCAAAGAATGCTCCAACTACCATACAATTGCACTCATTTCACACGCTAGGAAGGTTATGCTCAAAATCCTACAAGGCAAGCTTCAGCAGTATGTACAGTAGACCGAGAACTCCGAGAAGTACAAGCTGGATTAGGAAGGGGCAGGGGAACTAGAGACCAAATTGCTAACATGCGCTGGATTATGTATAAGCCAGAGAGCTCCATAACAACATCTACTTCTGCTTCATTGGCTACTCAAAATCCTTTGACTGTGTGGACCACAGGAAACTATGGCAACTCTTTAAAGTGTGCCTGACCACCATATGTATCTCCAATCTATATGTGGGTCAGGAAGCAACAGTTAGAACTGGATATAGAACAACTGATTCGTTCAAAATTGGGAAGGGAGTACCGCAAGTCTGTATATTGTTCCCCTGCTTATTAAACTTACATGCAGAATACATCATACAGAAGGCAGGCCTGGATGAATCCCAAGCAAGAATTAAGATTAGAATTAATTATCAATAACCCAATATATGCAGATGATACCACTCTGCTGGCAGAAAGTGAGGAGGAATTAAAGAAGCTTGTAATGAGGGTGAAAGAGGAGAGTGCAAAAAACGGCCTGAAACTCAACATCAAAAAAACTAAGATCATGGCCACTGGTCCCATCACCTCCTGTCAAATAGAAGTGGAAGATATGGAGGGAGTGACAGATTTTACTTTCTTGGGCTCCATGATCACTGCAGATGGTGACAGGAGCCAGAAAACTTATTGGGAGGAAAGCAATGACAAACCTCGATAGCATCTTAAAAGGAGAAGGGGACAACAGAGGACAAGATGGATGGACAGTGTCATTGAAGCAACCAACATACGTTTGACCAAACTCTGGGAGGCAATGGAAGACAGGAGGGCCCTTCACTCCCAGCGTTGTACAAGAGGGATCGGCTTGACTTGAATGAATGAATACGGAACCTGACTGCTGGCACATAACACTGAAAAAGAGGCAGAATAGTTTTTAAACAGAATCCTGGAGGAAAGCCGACAGGAGACTAGCGACATTCATTTTGGGACTCCTCCCTATGGAATGAGGGTGGAGAGGGTAGAGAACTACAAAATGATGATAGTGTAGCAATTAAGACTTTGGTTGTTGTGGCTTTTTCGGGCTTCTTGGCCGTGTTCTGAAAGTGGTTCTTCCTAACGTTTCGCCAGTCTCTGTGGCCGGCATCTTCAGAGGACAGCAAACTGTGCTCTGGAAGAACCACTTTCAGAACACGGCCAAGAAGCCTGAAAAACCCACAACAACCATTAGATCCTGGCCGTGAAAGCCTTCGCGAATACAACTTCTGACTCCGTTTTGCATAGGTGGTGAATACGTGACAAGAGTAAAATGATATTAGTGATAGATTTAAAAAGATATTACACAAAGAAATAGACAAGTAAATATTACCTTTAAACCAGTTATGCTCTTATAAGGCCAGAAATTGTTTGTTTAAAAGATATATATATATACCCTGTTTCCCCAAAAGTATACTTTTTGAGGATACTTGTAATATAAGCCCTACCTCAAAAATAAGCCCCACTTAAGGGAAACCCCGCCCTCCACCCTTGTACAGCAACTAGAAGATGACATAACTGTATTTGAATGAACGTAGATCTTTGTATAGGAAAAAAAAACAACCCCTGAAAATAAGCCCTCATGCTTTTTTGGAGCAAAAATTAATATAAGGCCCTGTCTTATTTTCGGGAAAACACGGTAGTACCGGTAATTATGTCGTTGCACATATAAGCTTGATATGGGTTCAAAATGGGATAGCTTGTCAGAGTCATTATCTGTCCGAAAAAATTCCCATCCGTCCTGAACTCCCCTCTCCTTTAGTGCCTCTATCCATGGAATTATAGCCAATAATTCCCTAAATTTAAAAAAATTGGATTTCTTGAAGTCCAGAATGCATGTGTGATTATACTTCGCTTCCCCTTCACACTGTGTAGCAAATTCCAAGAGAGGGTCGTCACTCCCACCTACGGCTCTCACCACTTCAACCTCATTAACAAGGTCCTCCCTGTTGGTTCAGATGGGTTCTAAAATAGCTGTCCCCCTTGTTGTCTCTTCCACTCTCTGGACCATGAAATTCTCTGCAAGTCCAGAAAGGAATTTATTGGACCTTGTGCTCTTGGCAGAGTCTAACAACCATCATATACCGGGATAGATGAAATCTCCCATTACTTCTGCATCTTTCCCTGTTCAATGTGTGGCCATCTGCTCTAGGAAGGCTTGAGACTATCTGTGCATGGACCAATCCGGGGAGTGACAATTGCATCCAGGCAGGGAAGTTCGCAGATTGTTTAAGAGGGAAGTGGATTGATGCTGCAATGAGACAACAGCATGAGGACAGAGCTCTGTCCCCTGTTTGGGACATCCCACGGTGTCAAAACCACCTCGGAGAGGTGGTGAACTGGGGAGGAAGCCTGTTGATCACGGGGGGTGGATGGCGGTCATCCCCATTTGATCCAGGAAATTCCCTAATCAGCCAACGGGCAGAAACAAGCAGCTTAAAGCTCGCTTGCAAGTCGTCGGCAGCCGGTAAATAAGAAAAGCAACAATCAGCTATTCAGCATCAGTGTTACTATCGGGTGAGATATATTTTTACAACTAATTGCTTATGATTACCCCTGGAGAAGACAATTCCTATACAGTAGTCCCTCGCTTAGTGATCACTCCATGCAGTGACGAAATCACTTAGCGATGGGGTTTTGCCCATCGCCAGAGACCCTATGGCTAAAAAATCGTTTTGCGATGATCACGGGGTTGCGATCAGTGCAAAGCAACCTTTTTAAAACAGCTGATCGACGGTTCCAAAATGGCCACCGCAAAAACAAAATGGCCGCTGCTGTTTTGCCTCGCTTAAAAGGCACCCAAAATGGCCACCGCTATGGAGGAATTTCGCTTTAAGGTAAGTTTTTATCCCATAGGAATGTATTAAACATGTTTTAATCCGTTCCTATGGGCTTTTTAAAATCGCTTAGCGATTAAATCGCTTAGCAGTGAAATTTGCTGCAGGCATTAAAATAGCTAAGCAAGGCACCACTGTATACAGAAAAAAGAACGTTCTATCAATCTCTTCAATCATAGAGTGGCAGGAAATCTGGAAAGAGGGATAGTTAATGCAAAGAAAATAACTTAAAGATTAATGTGACATTAACTACTCATTTAAATTCATTCAAAATATATTAATTATATTATAATTTGGCGTTATAAAGCTTAAGAAATTTTCTCATAAGTTATTACTAGATAAGTCTGGACTCATGTTTGGACTACTTGAAGTTTTCTGGTATAATGCCCAGAACAGTGACCTTGAGTACTCTACTGTTGTTTAAAGCTTGGAAACCTGTTTTCTATTTTTTTTTAAATTTCTTCATGCCTGACTGGAACATAGATAAATTAACCTAAAGTGGATCTTTTTAAACTGTACCTTGGGAATTAGTATATTGGGCCAAAGTGATCTTTTTGGAACTATCTCCAGGGACTTGGAATCACAGTTTTGGCCATGCAGAATTGTGGGAACTAGGCCACCAGGATTGGACTGAACTGGACTGTGATATTTGGGGCTTTTGAACCTCCTTCCAGGCCTATTTGGCCAAAGTTAATATTTTGAAACTGCCCCGGGAGCTGGAAGTGCTTATGTTTGACTAGCTGGTGTAAACCTGTGGAATTAGGCCATCAGGCCGTGGATACAACCATTGCATTGTATCTTGGCACATTGGGGATTTAAATTTTGTTTCAGCCCTATTTAGCCAAAGCGGACTCTTTGAACTGACTCTGGAGACTTGGAATATCTGTTTAGCTGGCATCAATTTGCCAGGGATCAATTAGGACACAGATACAATCATCAAACTGAACTGCAAGTTGGCCTAAGCTCTTGGGCAGCTGGAACAGAATGGCACAAGGACAATTTTGGGGTCAAACAAAATCTACCCTTCAAACAATACTACAAATAGTGAGATCCCATTACCAAGGGGCAAAAGTATTCAATGAGCATCTGCAGAATTAGTCAACAAGTGACAGGGAATAACAAAGAAGGAAATGAGAGTGTGCCGGATGATGTATGCCAATCAAAAGAGGAGCTGGATGAAATTAATGGGAAAAACCTAAGAGAAACAACGTCAATATTGGATCAGAGGAGAGTATTAAGAGAAGACAAGGGGAGAAAATCAGTAAAGTTAATTAAAAAAACCTGGAAGATCTATTGGAGATAGACCAAGTGCATAAAGATCTAGGGGAGATAAATCAGATGCACAAAATGGTTTCAGAGGGCATAAAATGGCAGAATGCTTAGAGAGACAGAAACACAAAGTACAGTGGTGCCTCGGTAAAGAGCGCACCGTATTACGAAGAAATAGCATAGCAATCCCTTTTTTGGGATCGCTAATGCGATCGCTTACCGATGGCCTCTATGGCTGAAACTCGCATTGCGAAGATTGGTAAGCTTCGCATTGCGACCCCTGCGGATCAGCTGTTCGGCGGCTCCAAAATGGCTGCCGCGTGACCCAAAATGGCCACGTGCAGCGTTTTCACGCCATGCCCTCGCTTACCGAGGGTGCGAAAATGGCTGTGGATGGGGAAAACTTCGTTAAACGGTGAGTATTGAAGCCATTGGAACGGATTAAAGTAAGTTTAATGCGTTCCAATGGCATTTATGATTCCGTTTAACACCACTGTAAAAAGAGAAATAAGAGAAGTAATTACTTAGAAAGATTAAAAAGAGAAAAAATAAGGGGGCCGTTAAGGTTGAAAAACATATATTTAACTTTGGGAATTGTAAAGGGGCATATCCTTTATATTAAAAGGGAGAATTAAACTGAAATAAGGGAGCCCTAACCAGGGCAAAGATGTAATATGGTGGGTTTTCATTTTAGGTAAATTAAACTAGATATAAAGTTGGGGCTTGGATCTGGAACCATTTTTATTAAGAATGTTATTACAAAATCTTGAAACTATTGTATACTATGAAAGTAATAAGATAGTAGTCAAATTATATACTAAAATATGTACATGAATGGTTTGAATGTTTGAAAGATATCTGGAATTTGGGGGGACAATTTGGAAGACATTGAGATGTCAAAAACAATTATAAAAGACAAATAATTGTAAGCAAACCATGTAACACGATGTTTGACAAGTACAAACCAATATAGATAGAGTGAAAAAATAATACAGTGGTGCCCCGCATAGCAACGATAATCCGTTCCAAAAAAATCGTCGCTATATGGATTCGTCGCTATGCGGGGCAAAAATCCCCATAGGAACGCATTGGAAAACATGTAATGCATTCCTATGGGGAAAAAACTTACCTTTAAGCGAAAATCCTCCATCCGGCCGCCATTTTCGCTGCACGGTAAGCGAGGAAAGGGAGTGAAAATACTGCGGGTGGCCATTTTTTCTTCCGGCAGCCATTTTGGAACTGCCAATCAACTGTTTCCAAAACATCGTTAAGCGAAAATTGGTAAGCGAAACACTAACCGATCGTCGCAAAGCGATGTTTGCCCATTGGAAACATCATTATGCAATCGCTTTTGGGATCGCAAAACACAAATCGCTATGCGGATTCTTCATTAAACGGGGCACTCGTTAAGTGAATCACCACTATAAAATGTTTTTTTTAAAAAAGAGGTAAGTGCATTAGACCACGGGCACTTTCTGATTCTCCATTGACAGCGTTGAGTCCAGAAGAATGTCCAGCGTACGCTGGGAACCACACAAATCACAGACATTAGGGGTTCCCAGTTAGAGGACCCCTGTCTTGTTTGGGTTCAGCCTTTATCGTCCCACTGAAGAAGGTGGGAACAGAAATGACGTTACCTGTTAATCAATTATCCTAAGAATCCAAATTAGAGGTGGGTGGTGCAAAGCAAAATTCCGCAGTCTGGCTTGTTTGTTCAGGGGGAACAAGAAGGGAGCCTTGAAGGGGAACCCCTACACCCCAAATCAAGATGGCCAAGGTTTGCCTTTTATCAACAGGACCCGCCCTTGGTGAGCATGGGGATGGGGTGAGTAGCATTGAGATTTGTTCTAAAAAACCCCTACACCTAAATAAGATGATAGAAAACCATCTCCCCAACACTGCCACTCTACACATGTTCAAAGAAGAAGTGTGGTGTTGTGGATGGAGTACCAGACTGGAAACAAGGAGATCTGGATTCAAATCCCTGCTGGGCTGGGGAAACTGAGAGGAGAGTGTTTGTGAGAAGGCTACTTAAGCCGCCTCTTGAAATCTCACTTACCTTGCAAATGTTGGAGGGATCTGGGATTTGGTTCTTCGGTTTTAGTCCTAAAAACAGCAAAGTCAACTCAGCTCAGTCTCACCCCTTCCTAGAAGAAAAGAAAAAGATCAGCCTGGAGGCTTCATGGATAAAGTAAATCAAAAATATTTCCTTACAGGATGTGCCTTTGTCATGTTTATATTGAATGGGGCTTCATACCCATCTCTCTCTCATCTTCAGGCAGCAGAACAAGAGGGAGGGAGGGAGGGAGGGAGGGAGGGAGGGAGGGAGGGAGGAAGGAAGGAAGGAAGGAAGGAAGGAAGGAAGGAAGGAAGGAAGGAAGGAAGGAAGGAAAGAGCATCTCATGCCAGGCTCTGAGATAAAACCATCCGAGGGGCAACAGCAGGAATCTAGAGAGCAACAGGGCATGCTTCCTGCTGACACATATGATGAAAGCAGCAGCAAACAAGATTGTTTTTCTCCCACTATTTACTTAAAGTATTTTTACCCCACCTTTCTCGTTAAAAAGGATCCAAGGCAGCTTACTTTCATCAGTAAAAGGCAACATTTAAAAATGAAAAACAGCAAGACTACAAATCTTTTAAAAAATCAGCACAATACTATACAACAAATGGAAAACAAAATCAACCCCAGAGCCCGTGTAATGTAGTGGACCGAGGGTGGGACTAGGTCTTGGGAGACCTGGGTTCAAATCTCTACAGCCATGGAAGCTGACTTGAAGGTTGGGAAGAAGGTTGAACCCCTCCTTGAGCAGCTCACATAACTCAAGGACCCTCATATATGGGGTGACGTAGTGTCCTTTATGAAGTGTGTAGGGTTGGGACCTGGGCTCGAAAGTCCTCTCAACCAAGGAAACTCATGGGGGTGGGTTAGCAATGGTGGACATCTCGTTAATCATCTCTCACGGATCCCTCTTAGGGTCCTCATGGGTCAGAAGCAACCTCACAGCACAGGAAATGTCCCTTTTATCCTCCCATCGAAGGAGAAGGTGGGAACAGAAATGATGTTACCTGTTCATCAATTATCATCAGTGTCCAAAGTAAAGGTGGATGGTGTAAAGCAAAATCCCCCAATCTGGATTGCCTGTTAAGGTGGAAGAAGAAGGGAGCCTTGAAGGGGAAACCCCCCACACACCCCAAATCAGGATGACCAAGGTTTGCCTCTTATCAACAGGACCTGCCCTTGGTGACCATGGGGCTGGGAGTGAGCAGGATTGAAATCTTTAAAAAAAAGCTAAATAAGATGCAAAGAAAAGAATACCATCAAATAGGCACACTTTGCACACGTTCAAAGAAGTGTGTGGTGTCGTGGATGGAGCACCAGACAGGAAACCAGGAGACCTGGATTCAAAACCCTGCTGGGCCGGGGAAACCGAGAGGAGAGTGAGTGCGGCAAGGCTACTTAAACCGCCTCTTGAAATCTCACTTACCTTGCAAATGTTGGAGGGATCTGGGATTTGGTTCTTTGTTTTTGGTCACAAAAACAGCAAAGACAACTCAGCTCAGTCTCACCCCTGCCTAGGAGAAAAGAAAAATAGAAAAGATCAGCCTGGAGGCTTCATGGATAAAGCAAATCAAAAATGTTTCCTGCCAGGATGTGCCTTCGTCATTTTTCAATTTAACGGGGCTCCATCCCCATCTCTCTCTCGTCTTCAGGCAGCAGAACAAAGACGAACACAAAAGCAGGCACCCTGGCAAGCGGATCTTCCCTCTGACACATGCAATGAAAGCAGCAGCATACAAGATGGGATGTTTCTCACTATTTAAAATATTTTTAATCTTGCCTTTTTCATTAAAAAAGACCCAAGATAGCTTAGGTGCATCAGAAAAAAGATAATATTTAAAAGTGAAGAACTGCAAGACTACAAGCATTAAAATGAATCAAACCAAAGCTGCACTAAAAAAGGAAAACAAAATCAACATCCAGAAAGCACCAGAGCCCGTGTGATGTCGTGGACCGAGGATTGCACCGGACCCTCTGTTGTCACTCGCCAAAGGCTGCTGAAAAAACCCCACAGTCAGGGGATAAGAGGGCAAGTCAAATCAAATCAAATAAATTTTACTGTCATTGTAAGTCTATACATAGTATACACATACAACGAAATTCACACAGACACCCAGAGACCCACATACACGCACATACAAATATCCTCAAACACTCCCCACCCACTAAAAATCCCCCACTAAAAATACAAACATCTACACCGCAGGTTAAGTAACACTGTCCAGCTGTCCACTACTGGTGGTCTTTAAGTTCATTATTAAGTGCAATTATCTCTCTGGGGACAGAACACCGCAACAAGGATAGATTGAAAATATCAAAAAAACAAAACAAAACTCCAGCTAATTCTGCAGCGCAGCCCCTAACATCTCGTCCCATGATTCCATCTGGTCCAGCTGCCTTTCGAACATTAATATTCTGGAAAGCGCGTCTCACATCTGAAATCTGCATTAGCAGTGGTTGTCTGTCGATGGTAGATTCTAGGGATGTACTATAGAGAGCAGGTGCTGGAATAACAGTTGTACCTGCTTCCACCTCAAAACGGCTGAAAAATTGATTAAACTGCTCATCCACATATCACTGCTGCTAAACAGACTGCTTTTGTTATTCCTCTTATAGACGGAGAATTGGTTGAGAACCAGGAAACAGAGAATTGTCAATGGGCAGTTTTCAAAATGGAGAGAGGGGAACAGCGGTGTGTCCCCGGGATCTGTCCTGGAATCGGTGCTTTTCAACCTGTTCATAAATGATCTGGAGACAGGGATAAGCAGTGAGGTAGACAAGTTGGCAGATGACACAAAGCTTTTCCAGGCGGTGAAGACCACAAGGGATTGCGAAGAACTCAAGAAGGATCTCTCCAAACTGGGAGAATGGGCAGTAAAATGGCAAATGCATTTTAATATAAGAAAATTTAAGAAAATGTAAAGGAATGCACACTGGGACATGAAATCAAATCTTTTTTTTTTCATGAGCTAATAGGTTCCGAATGGTCTGGGATCAGGAAATAGATCTTGGTGTGCTGGTGGACAGCTCAATGGAAGTGTCCACCCAGTGTGTGGCAGCAGTGAAGAAGGCCAATTCGATGGATCTAAGGAACAACCTAAGGATCGTATTTCCTTATCAAGCGTGCTGTTTGTCTTTAGAACTGCTTGCAACAGGATGTGGTGACATCTGTCCTAGATGCCTTGAAAAGGGGGATTGGAGAGATTTTAGAAGAAAAGGGATCACAGGTTACCAGCCATGATAGGTAAAGGTAAAGGTTCCCCTTGACAATTTCTGTCCAGTTGTGTTCGACTCTAGGGGGCGGTGCTCATCCCCGTTTCCAAGCCATAGAGCCAGCGTTTTTCCAAAGACAATCTTCCGAGTCGCTAGGTTGGTGGGAGCTTGGACAACAGACGGGTGCTCACTCTGTCACGTGGATTCGATCTTACAACTGCTTGGTCTTCTGACCCTGCAGCACAGGCATCTGCGGTTTAGCCCACAGCGCCACCCCGTCCCTCTCCCAGCCATGATGGGGAGGTATAATCTCAAGGTTTAAAAGAAAGGTACCTCAAAAGGACAGTGGTGGCACTCCGGGTTAAACCGCAGAAGCCTCTGTTCTGCAAGGTCAGAAGACCAGCAGTCATAAGATCGAATCCTGCGACAGGGTGAGCTCCCGTCACTTGTCCCAGCTCCTGCCAACCTAGCAGTTCAAAAGCATGTAAAAATGCAAGTAGATAAATAGGTACCACCTTGGTGGGAAGGTAACAGCATTCCTTCTCTAGTCGCACTGGCCACGTGACCACGGAAACTGCCTTCGGAGAAATGGTGGCTCTATGGTTTGGAAATGGGGATGAGCACCGCGCCCTAGAGTCGGACATGACTGGACTAAATGTCAAGGGGAACCTTTACCTTATCTCAAAAAGGCCAGATGCAGGGAAGGGGTCTCGGGCGACAGGTCTCTCATCGTCTCGTGTGGTCTCAAAGGCATCAGGTAGAGCCAATGTGAGATACAGGAAGTTGGATGACATGGGTTCTTGGCCTGATCCAGCAGGGCTCCTCTGTTAATGATGTTATTTTATTTTATTTTATTTTATTTTATTTTATTTTATTTTATTTATTTATTTATTTATTTATTTATTTATTTATTTATTTATTTATTTATTTATTTATTTATTTATTTGTTTGTTTGTTTGTTTGTTTGTTTGATTTTTACCCGCCCCTCTAGACAATGTCTACTTGGGGCGGCTTAAAACACATTAGGTTAAAACACATTAAAACAGCATATAAATAACATATGTAGTACAATTATTATAATTAACATTATCCAAGATGGCAAAAGTAAAAAAAAAAATACAGGAAAAAGAAAGAAAAAATTACTTAGTTGACTGGGGGGAAGGCTTGTTTGAATAACCAGGTTATATTATATTGCATTATATTATATTATATCTCCAGAGGCAACAGCCTCTCAACAGGCAAAAGCTGCCAGCTTCTGCTCTACCCCAAAGATGATATGGGTAAGGGCTCTGATGCCACCACGATGTCTATGGAGTGGGAGACAGCGGACGGCTGAAGGATGCCGTTTTTCAGGCTCTGACATCCCTCACCGTCAAACACAAGGAAGGGAGAAGAAGCTGATGTGTGACACCTTTTCTGAAGAGAGACATGGATGTATTCTCTACACTTCTGGGGTTCATAGCCCTAAAAATAAAGGGAAAAAAGTTGCCCTCTCCTTTGTGGGGTAGGGCCGATGGGCCGCTTATTCACTTTCCTTCTTTGCTTTCTTTTCCAGCGGTTAGCAGAGTGTTTTGTTTTGTATTTAAATTGAAAACTACAGATGCCCAGTAACCCCATTTCAAGATGATCAGAGGGACTTACTTCCAGTAAAATAGATTCAGCATTTTTGTTTGTTTTGTTTTTACATAGAAAATTGCAAATGCCCAGTAACCCCTTTCAAGATGATTACAACATAAAGATTGATTCTTTCACTAGTTGTGCTAAAAGGAGATTGGACAAGAATGAAGGGAGTGTGTTTCCTCATTTCATTTATTTCAATGGGTTTGATCAAAGCCCTACTAACCGAATGAAGCAGCAGCAGCAGAAGGAGAAGGAGAAACCAGAATACCGGCCGGGGTCAAAGTGAAGGAGGGTTTTTAATTCTCCAGCTATTTCTTGGATCATGGGGTTTGGGGTGAGCAGGATTGAAATCTTTAAAAAAATACACTTAAGTAAAATGCAAAGAAAACTATACTGTCAAATAGGAACACTTTGCACACGTTCAAAGAAAAAGTGTGGTGTCGTGGATGGAGTACCAGCCTGGAAACCAGGAGACCTGGATTCAAATCCTTGCTGGGCCAGGGAAACTGAGAGGAGAGAGGGTGGTTGGCAAGGCTATTTAAGCCACCTCTTGAAATCTCACTTACCTTGCAAATGTTGGAGGGATCTGGGATTTGGCTTTTTGTTTTTCGTCCCAAGAACAGCAAGGACAACTCAGCTCAGTCTCACCCCTTCCTAGGAGAAAAGAAAAAAATAGAAAAGATAAGCATGGAGGCTTCATGGATAAAGCAAATCAAAAATGTTTCCTTGGCGGATGTGCCTTCCTCATGTTGCTGTTGAACGGGGTCACATCCCCATCTCTCTCTCCTCTTCAGGCAGCAGAACGAGAGGAAAAGAAAGGGAGCGAACGAAAAAACCACGGGAAGGAAGGAAGGAAGGAAGGAAGGAGCATCTATGGCTGGGCTCTGAGATAAAAGCTCCCCCCCCGTCCCAGTGAGGTGGGGGCAACAGCAGGGAACCGGAGAGCAACAGGACCTGCAAGGAAAGCACCAGCAGACAACAGTGTATTTTCCCCACTATTTATTTAAAATATTTTTACCCCACCTTTCTCCTTTAAAAGGGCCCAAGGCAGCTCATGTGAAATTTTAAAACACAAAATCAACATTTAGAAAACACCAGAGCCTGTGTGATGTAGTGGACTGACCGTTGAACCAGGCCCTCTGTTCTCACGGCAGCATTTGTTATTTTTGTCCCCTCAAGGATCCCAACACAGGGGCCTCCATGCCAAGGGCCTTGTGTTTTGGGGGGTTTGCCAACACAAGGCGGGCACAGTTCAGATTTCAGGACTTTTCTGCCATGTTTTCTTCCAAAGGTGCTCCTCAGCCTCCGTGCCCTCCGTGCCAAGGGCCGTGTCTCGTGGGGTTGCCAAAGTGGGCAGAGTTCAGATTTCAGGACTTTTCTGGCGTATTGTCTTCCAACTCCCAGCCTCGCTTAGGCTTCGTTTTTCCTTTGAGATCACTCCAAACCTCACAGGAGCTGGGAAAGGTGGCAACTGAGGGAGGGGTTCTTGGTGGGAGCTGCCCCTGCTGTAAAAGAAAGCATTTCACGACCATTTTGTCTGGAACGGACCCTTCAGAGCCATTCACTCTGCAAAAGACCTGCCTGGAGAGGGAACGCCCCAGAAGGAGAGGCCGGATTGCCTTCCGGTCCTTCTTTCCTCCTGCCTCCATGTGGAAGGACTGGAGCTCCTTCGGCCTCTTTCCAAAGCCCCCTTTACTCCACCCCATAGAGAGCCACGAATTGGGGGCAGGAAGGGGAATTCCTAGGGAAAAGGAGCTAGGGGCAGGTCTTTTGCACAGCCGATGGCCCCAAATTGTCCCTTCAGGACCCAAAGACCAGAACAGTTTTTTTCCTTGCAAACTTCCAAGAGAAGACCCTTCCTGGGGAGATCTCCCTTTCCACCTCTGCTAGGAAACATCCCTGGGAGGAAAATCCACCACCTTCTCTCTCCTTCAGAAAAAGTTCAGACGAAACACAAGGAAACTCAAGGGAGAGAAATCGTCCTGCAGTTGATCCTCAGCTCAGGATCTCGTCTTGGGATGGATTGCATTAGCCCTCCTCTCTGCCAGTTAATGCAGGAAAACTCTCTCTCTCTCTCTCTCTCTCTCTGTGTGTGTGTGTGTTTCTGTGTGTGTGTGTGTGTGTGTGTGTGTGTGTGTGTGTGTGTGTGTGTGTGTGTGTGTGTGTGAGAGAGAGAGAGAGAGAGAGAGAGAGAGAGAGAAACACACAGAGGGTGTTGAAAAGAGCAAGAGGTCTGGCAGACGTTCCCCCTCAGAAGGAAAGTGCAGGGAGGACCCCCCCCACCCTCCCAGGCCCCACTTCTCCTGCCGCCCCCCCCAAGTCCTCCACCTCCCGCCTGTTCCCCCCCATCGCCGCCCCCTTTGCCTCTCCAGCCCCACCTGGGACATTTGTCCTTTTAAAGGAGGGGAGGGGGTTGTCCTATATCATTAGAAGGAACGGGGGGGGGGGAGAGATGGGAGGCAAGTTACTTTCTCTCCCGTTCCTTTGTTTCCATCCACCGGATGCTCCTCGCAGGATTCAGGGGAAGGCAGGGGCTCCTTACCTCCCCCCCCAACACACAGACACACACACATACACCCAAATACGGTATTGAAGCCCTAGGAACTTGCAGGGGGGGGTTGGTCTCCCTGCATCTAGGAGTGAGATATCGCCCCCAGAGATCCTCTCCCTCCTTTGATTCCCCTCCCCCCAGAGGAGACCCAGAGGAAAAAAATGCCTTGCACGAAGGTCGAGCCAGACAAAGCACAACCGGGCACCATTTCAATGCCCGGAGAAGCCGCTCCCCCCCCCCCCAGACATGGGCGCTGGCTCTCTCTCTACCCCTGCAAATATTAACACCCCCCACCCCCGATCTCCCCCCCTCCAGCGCCCACCTCCGTCCGGGTCCCGATCCGGGAGGCGCCCCAAAAGCCCCGCTTCTCTCCTCCAGGCGCCTTTCTTGGGCCGAAGGGGAAGAGGCAGACGCTGCAGGATCCCCACCTCTGCCGGCTCCCGTTCAAAGGGCGTCCAGGGGAGGGGCTCTTCCTTCGCCGTCGTAGCTCTAGGTTCCTTCCCTTCCCTACTGCATGAACGGGGGGGGGGGAAGAGGAGAGAAGAGAAATGACGTCACATCAGCTCCTTCCATCATCTGCCTGCACAGCAGGACTCTTCACTTTGCCCTCATTCATTCCATCTGCTCTGTTTGGCCTTTACGGCACATTTCTCTTTTTTCGTGAATAGGATTCCATCTGCATGATGAGATCAAAGCCTCGACCGCCTCTTCCTTCAAGGGTCCTCCTCGGCCCAGAGCAGACCAGTTTGGCGAAGGAAATACTGGGAGGGCCTTGATCGGGCCCTTCGATCCTGGCCGCTGGACTTCTTCTCCACTGAATCAGGAGGACGTCCAGAGGCCAGGACTCCCCTGCCCGAGAAGCTCAACCTTTCCCCACTTCTAGTGGAACAAAACCCTCAGACAAGACAGAGTTCCCCTCAGCAAAGTCTGTCAGAGGCACCAAAGTTAAGATAGGGCACAATATTCATGTCTTAGTTGCTGAAAATGTGTGTATTCCTTACACACATTTCTATACTGCTGACTTGGTGCTTAGCACTCCTCTCAGTGTTTTACTGCAGCATAATATATAACGATCATCTAAACACACAACATGAAACACTTCAAATTTGTTTTTCCATTATTTTGAATTCTATCTCCAAAAGTAGTTCACATTTTCTAGCTCTGCTTTGGGAAATGCAGATATTTCTAAGACATCTAATGACATCAAAATACTAAAATTCTAATAGACCTTTTATAGATAATTGAAAACAGTAATAGCTCACAAACCCAGCAAGCTCAATCAGAGGGGAAGCTGGTGGGGGACAGAGTGATTTTCCCCCCTTTCTCAATGAATGCGCTCTGTCCTGCTTGGTTGCTGATTATGCTGATTACATGACCCCTTCGTGTTTCTTATAGCCCCAGATGTGGCATTTTTCCTACCCCCACGGATCAGGTTGGCTGCTTTCCTCTTCTCTTTCGTCCCCACCTTTATTTATCCCCTTTCTCCTCCTCTGACAGAATCATGAATGCTCTTCTCTAACCTTTATACTTGGTCTCACACCCTTTTACCAGACACCCTCCTCCCCAGTGTACACGTGGGTATAAATTACAAGGTAAATTTACATAATGAAGAGTTACAAGAATAAATATGTTTAATTACTGAGGCTTAACAATTATTATACTTTAGGACAAACAGTTTTTATCCTCTTCTGCCATTACAAAAGAGTCTATTTGGGCCAAATACAAACATGAAATGTATTCGCGAAGGCTTTCACGGCCGGGATCTAATGGTTGTTGTGGGTTTTTCGGGCTTCTTGGCCGTGTTCTGAAGGTGGTTCTTCCTAACGTTTCGCCAGTCTCTGTGGCCGGCATCTTCAGAGGACAGCAAACTGTGTCAGTTTGCTGTCACCTGTGTCAGTTTGCTGTCCTCTGAAGATGCCGGCCACAGAGATTGGCGAAACGTTAGGAAGAACCACCTTCAGAACACAGCCAAGAAGCCCGAAAAACCCACAACAACCAACAAACATGAAATGTTTCAGAGTTGTTACACTTGCTCAAGGAATTGTGGAAATCCTCATTCTAGGCAGAGCTAAATGCTCTAGAGGGCCTGTATTGTGTGTTGGGAGGCAGTGGAAGATAGCAGGGCCTGGCATGCTAAGGCCTTAGGAATAGACCTCAACAGATGGAAAACTGTGACATATGAACGTTGTGCATCACAGCCTCTCCCATTTGGTAGAGACCCTTGTCCAGCAGGCTGAGGCAAAGAGGCAGTCCGGAAACCAGCCAAATCAGGGAGCTGGACAGGGGACAGATTGGATTTGTCTTCAGTGTGGAAGAGATTGTCACTCTCGAATTGGCCTTCTCAGCCAAGTCCTCCATACAGAGCACGTCACCATAGTCTCTCGAGACTGAAGGATGACTAATCTGAAAAGTCTGTTAATATCAGTTGATGGTGGTGAAAGTACACAAGTAGCAGAGTGGGTTAAATGCAGTCATGTTCATTATTAGTTTGTTGTTGATAAATAAATGAAACATCTTAATACTACAAATGTATCAGAGTGAGTCCCTGAGACTGTAAGCAACAGTAAATGAGACAAGGATAAATCAACAGCTATTATACTCTGTTAATGCCTGCACATCCACTGTGAAGTTGAATAAAAAATTCACAAGAGCACAGAGTGCTGTCCTCTGAAGATGCCAGCCACAAAGACTGGCAAAACGTTAGGAAGAACAACCTTCAGAACACGGCCAAAGGGCCCAAAAAACCCGCAACAACCAAAAAATTCAAAACTCAGCAAGAGGTTCTGGGCTGATTCCAGAGTTTCCAGATGCCACAGATCCCAGATCAGAAAAGACCACAGAACAGAGAAGCAGATACTTTTCAAAGTGCTAAGTGTCCATTACCATGATTTTGTCAAAACATATGGTATAGTTCTGTCTCTGGGAGGAATGTTTACAACACTACCTTAAAATAATAAAGACCACGGATGACTGCATGTAGGTCTACCATTATGGAAAATCCAATGAATATCTGGAATATTCTGCTGGTGAAATGGATATTACATTCTACACTTCATCCTGTTTCCATATGTCTGAGAAAGTGGATGTGTCCACGAAATCCTGGCCAACAGAGGTGGTGGTGAAGGTTTCTGAGAGTTGTAGTCCAAGAACATCTAGACACCCAAGATTGGAGACCACTGCTCTGAAGCAGTCGCAGATGTCAGAAATCACAAAATCAGAGCCACAAAAAATGGCAGTGTTAGGAACAGCATACATACTGTGTGAATATTTAACAGAGATGTCTGATTCAAGTCCCAAACAAACTGCACCATTGCACAGAGTGCTGTCCTCTCAAGATGCCGTCACAGAGACTGGCAAAACATTAGAAAGAACAACCTTCAGAACACGGCCAAAGAGCCCAAAAAACCCACAACAACCATTTATCAGAGATTTACATTTTTTGTTTGGCCTAGATCAGATGGAAAGCTCTTTAATCTCTCTAGATTGAAAGCGAAGACCAAAGTCCAGCTGAAATGCATGCGGGACTTCCTCTTCGCCGATGATGGAGCTGTTGTTGCCCATTCTGCTGAAGACCTCCAACAACTTATGAATCATTTTAGCAAGGCCTGCCAAGACATTGGATTAACAATCAGCCTGAAGAAAACTTTGTGTACCTTGGATCAATGATCTCTCCCTGCATTGGCAAAGCAGCTACCATGTTCTCTAGACCAGAGATCATCAACCCCCCGGTTCGCGTGGCCAGTACTAGTCTGTGGGTTTGCTTCTTAGCTTGCTCACTCCCCACCCTCCCTCTCCAGGGAGCAGCTGGCTAACAAGCAGCCGCCCCCCCGCCCTTGCCTGCCTCTGTCCTCCCTCATCTGCAAGAAGCCGGACATGGAGCTACTTTGCAACTCTTGCCTCCCGGAGGCAGCACTTCCTCCGCGCGCCCAGCCGGCCTGACTGCAAAGTTGTTCCATCTTTCCATGTCAGCCAATTTGGTATGTGCTCTAAGTCAGTGGTCCCCAACCTTGGGCCTCCAGATGTTCTTGGGCTACAACTCCCAGAAGCCTTCACCACCACCTCTGCTGGCCAGGATTTCTGGGAGTTGAAGTCCAAGAATATCTGGAGGCCCAAGGTTGGAGACCACTGCTCTAAGTAACGGGTGCCTTTTTTGCTTATTCAGTGAACTTTTATCCACGAAAGGAATGGAGTTTGTTTCCTTGGGATCTTCTCAAATCTTACTCCCACGATCAGCGTGTGATATGGAGGGACTTTCCCATATCCCTGAGATCTTCAACATTTCATATGTGCTCCACTGTCACTCAAACCCTTTCCACACACCACAGACTTATAAAATTACAGTGGTGCCTCGCAAGACGAATGACTTGCAAGATGAAAAAAAATCACAAGGCGAATTGTTTTGGTGATGGGGTTGATGACTCACAAAATGAATGTTCCATTGGCTGTGTTACGCAAGATGAATCTTTTCCGTTTTTATTTTGGTTTGATTTAAATCTCAGCCATTAATACACAGGATGCATTGTGCATTGTGCCGGGAGATTTAAAACATGTCCCCAATGCAGCCTGGGTTCACTTTTCCACATGCAGTTCCAAGGTTGACTTCAAGAGGAGCAACTGCGGTCTGTTGTAGGTGCATCCTGTGTTTGGTGCAGTCTGCGTTGTGGACGCATCCTGTCTTTGGAGAAACTGAAGGTTTTCAGAACATTTTTGCCAGCAAAAGGTAGGGTGTCCATTTGTTCTCCTGTGGTGGAGGGGTGGTTGTTATGCCAATTTTTTTGTAAGTTGCACAGGAAAGGTAGGGGGCTTAGCTTGTGTTGGGTGTGTGTGTTATGCCACATGTTTGTCCAGGGCAGTTTTGGCCAGGGGTGTGAAGGTGTGTGTGAAGCGGATGTGAACCACTGCCTTTTGTTTTTGTGAACGTAGCAGCTGGGCTGACATGGGTCCCAAGAAGGCTGCTTCTGCAGAGGCTGGAAAGATGACAAAGGAAAAGATTACTCTAGAGATGAAGAAGGAGATCATCAGGAAGCACGACGGAGGCATGCGAGTGATAGACCTCACCAGGGAGTACCGGAGGAATCCATCCACCATCGGTACCATCCTTAAGAAGAGGGAGAAGATCCTTGCAACAGATGTAGCCAAGGGAGTCACCAAGATGGTGAAGAACCAGCCAGCTGTTCTGGAGGAGGTGGAGAAGTTGCTGCTCATCTGGTTGCAAGAGAAGCAGCGTGCAGGGGACACAGTGACTGAGGCTGTCATTTGTGAGAAAGCCAAGGCCTTGTACGCAGACCTCGTGCAGCAAGAGCCAGGAACCTCAGCCGAGCCAGAAGACCTCAAGGCAAGCAGAGGCTGGTTTGAACGCTTGGAAACCAGATCCGGATCAGGCATGGAGAGGCCACCAGTTCCGATGTTCCTGCGGCTAAGGATTTTGCCACGGAGTTCCTAGAGGTCGTGACAACACAGGGCTACCTTCCACAGCTGGTCTTCAACTGTGACAAGACCAGGCTGATTTGGAAGAGGATGCCCAAAAGGACCTTCATCCATCAAGAGGAGAGCAAGCAGCCTGGCCACAAGCCCATGAAGGACCATCTGACCCTCCTCTTATGTGCCAAAGCCAGTGGGGACCTGAAGATAAAGCCCTTGCTGGTGTACCACTTGGAAAACCCACGGGCATTCAATAAGCGCAAGATCAACAACGGCCAGCTGGGTGTGTTGTGCCAATCCAATGCTAAGGCTTGTGTCCCATGCATCCAACCTCACCCTGGGTGAATTCTGGAGGAACAACTTTGACATGGTCAGCTCCTTGAAGTTGATCACCATAGCCTGGGACGGGACCAGCCGGAGAAATCTTAATTCTGTTTGGCGCGACCTGCGGGCAGATTGTGTGGCAACAAGTGACTCTGATGCTTCTGCCCCTGAACCAGAGTCAACAGTGAGGGAGGACATTGTTGCCTTGGAGGGGACCATGGGCCTTGGGGTCACAGAGGAGGACGTATTTTTATTGGTGGAGGGCCATGACTGGGAGCTGTTCACCCAGGAGCTGGTTGAACTGCAGGCAGAGGCTAAGGAGGAGCAGGCCTCTTTGGAAGAGGAAGAAGAGCCAGGCGAGGAACAGCTGTCCACCACTAAACTGAAGGAGCTCTTAGAACAGTGGCAAAACGTGCAGACTCGAGTACAGGGGTACCACCCGGACAAGGCTCTGGCACATGACCTTTCAAACACATATGACGAAAGGATCATGTCCCCTTTCAGAGGGATGCTGAAAAGGCGGCAGAAGCAGCTGACCATGGAGAGGTTCCTCACGAAGAGGCCAAGACAGGAAGAGGAACCTGCTGTTTTTACCGGCGATGCCCAGTTGCCTCCTTCCTCCTCCTCGTCCTCCTCGAAGCCTTGAGGCCAAGCCTTACAGCTTTCTCCCAGTTGACCATCGTTCAGGCCATCGCCAGAGAGACCCTCTGCAGCTCTGGGAACGTCAAAGACTGCTCCTGTGATGTGGAGATAGTTCTGTCTGCCTGCAGTTTCCTGACTTAAAACACTCGTCCTGGTGGTTTAGAGACTTCAGCCTCACTTGTTCACAATAAATTGTGAAATGTAAAAAGTTTCTGTACTGTTGGTTTCTGTATGTTTACATGCCTCAAAAACGCACTTTCTGAAGAGCTTTGTACAATCCAAGGACTGTTAGTGACTGTTTCTGTTCAGTTTGAGGGAAGGCAGATATTTCTGCCTCATGTTTGCTGATTTTTAAATGTTTTCTATGATGTCTTAAAGGTTAAAGTTTTTTGATTGAAATTTCTGAAATCATCTGCACAATATGTGTAGCTTTAAAGAGCACTTAATAAACCCTTTCTAAACCAATTTTGATGTTGTTCTGACTTTTTCCCCCATAGGAACACATTAGATTTCAGTGCATTCCTAGGGGAAAACGCGTTTCACAAGATGAATTTTTTGGAACAAGACATTAACCACAGAATGAATTAAATTTGTCTTGCGAGACAACACTGTACTCCTGTGTGGGTTATTTTGATGTATCCTTAAGTTTCTGCTCAGACTGAAGCTGTTGCCACATTCTTTGCATTTCAAAGTTTTCCCCTTTGTATGAGATCTTGGATGAATAGAAAGAGGACTGCTTTCATGAAAGGTCCTCCTCCATTCTTTGTATTTCTATCACCTCTCCCCGGTATGATGCCATTGATATTTGGAGCTCATACCTTGTTAGGATATCAGACTCCACAGGAATCCTAAAGAAATTTACAGACCTTCCAGGCAAGCAGATTCTACAATTCATTGATGTTGATATGATTGCAGAAAAAAGGTGATTCCCACAATGAAACCAGACTGTTGGGGTTATATATATACACTGCATAGAGAACATGTACCCTCCTCCACCTTTATTGATGATGCCATGCTGTCATGCTGCCACTTTCTACTTTTATACATCTGCTGTAAATACATGTGCTGGAGGAAGTTGGACGTGTCTAATTTATTTCACCTTCTGGACCTGAAAATATCAACTCTGCTGATTTATACGGGTTTGCGGTAACATTCCTCCACTTTCTCACTTCTTTCTCTCCCCAAAATGAGGTTTCTCTGGTCCTACTTCTCACCGACTCCCTTCTGCCTCTTAGTGACGTATCATCAGTTGTCCCACAGTTTGATCCAGGGTTTCTCCATTCATATCCACTCCCAGCCTTGTGGTATCATCCTCTCCTTCTTTTGCCCTTCTACCACTCCAGCTTTCGATGCCTCCCTTCTTGATTGTTCCCCAAGATATATTTCTCTTCCCTCCTCCTCTCTTATTCCTCTTTCTCCTGCACCTCTGTTGCTCCTAACGTTCCTTTATCCGGTGGATCCTTCCCTTCCTCTGATTGACCTTCTGCTTCCCTCACTGGAATTTCCAACTTAGACACCCCAGGCTCTTTATTTCCAGACTCTCCCATCCCTTCATTCGTCTCAACCTTTGATTCTTCAACCGGAACTATCTCTATCCTCCTGGTTTTCTCTGTGACCCTTTTCATCTCTCTATCTTCCTGTTCTCCCCATGGAGGTGTTGCTTCTCTGAAGAGTCATATATTCTGCCTCACGGGTCCATGGGCTTCTCCCTCCTCTCCTCAGGAAAGGACAACAATCCAGTCAGGATGGGTTCAGCCTGATTTTTCCCATCAGATAGACAACCAGTGACAAGGTGTTCAAAGGTCATCTGTTTAGCTCTTAAGAAGTCTTTTCATTGCTGCAGTGATTTCAGGCAATTCCAAAACTTGTTAATTTTGTACAAGTTCATTTATTTACATCCTTTCTAGATTCCATACTTAAATAAACTAAATTGAAAAAAAAGTAAGGCAGTCTTACAGGGATTAGGAAAAAACTGTAGGTAGATATCTTCAAATCCAAACATCATACAGTTATGCAAAAACTGCAGGCTTACTTAAAATACAATCTTGCACATTGTAAAAAGAAGCAGGATTTTAAATTTAGATAATAGGGAAAATTTAAGACGTGTTTGAATCTAAAATACAAACATTAAAAATAATTGGATCTCATAATCTAGAAAGACAGAGAATACATCTTCAGAACACTTTAAAGTTCCTAAGAATACAATGGAAACAAGCAAAAACCCTTACCATTTACAATGAAAGACATTCAAAAATATTTAAACTTTAAAAATAAATATATACACATTTTAAAAATCTCTATTTAGTTCTAAGTCTGTTGTTAATAAACAGAAAATTTTGTTCTCACGTAGCCATGTGTAAAATCTTTTGCTGGCGGTCACTTGTTCACAGTTATCTTTCCGCTCTTCCAAGGACATTCATCCGGCTTCTTTTCCATCGTATGTTGTACTTAATGAAACCAAACATCTATGGTTCTCCGTTCCTTTCTAATAACATTTTGTGTGACAGCTCTCCCAATATTTATATTCCCTTTGTTCTGCCTCTGAAAAGCTCAGAAGTTGAGGATCAAAGGACTTGGTCACCTCCGACCCAGTGCAGTCCAGGGTCAGAAGAGACCAGAGGTTGAAAACCAAAATTTTCACTCCTTCCAACAGTTCCTGCAATTACAAAGCAGTGTCCTCTCAATGGCATAGAAACACCTAGTTCTTCAAAAATAAGGAATATGTATTTTTGTTCATATAAAAAAGAGAATACAAATTCATTGGTACCCTCCTTAAAACTCAAATATTATTATTATTTTTGAGGGCAAAGCCTTCTAAAAGAAATGACAAATTCTCTCTATTCATTACTTGCTTTCCTTTCATCAGTCAGTCTCAGAACATCCATCCTTTTCTCTTTTTACATTCATTTTGTAAAAGCTTATATTACACAATATACGCTTATAATCATATTTTAGCACAAGGTTCCACGTCTATTTCGCGATATCTCCCTGATAATTAACGATAGAAGTAAAGCACATCACAAGTGGCACTTCAAAATGCACTTAATTTTTTCTCTTTTGCATTACGTCAGCATTTGGTTGTTTACAGTGGAAACCAGCACAAAACTGAATGACCTCCTAATGCCTTCTTATCAGGACCTCTAAATGAAACTTTTTCCACATTCCATGCACTTCTATGGTTTCTCGCCAGTATGAGTTCTTTCATGTGACCTAAGTTGAGAACTCAGACTAAAGCTTTTTCCACATTCCATGCATGTATGTGGTTTCTCCCCAGTGTGAGTTCTTTGATGTGACCTAAGGTTACCACTTTGACTAAAGCTCTTTCCACATTCCATGCATTTATGTGGTTTCTCCCCAGTGTGAGTTCTTTCATGTAACCTAAACCTATCACTCCGACTAAAGCTCTTTCCACATTCCATACATTTATGCGGTTTCTCCCCAGTGTGCGTCCTTTCATGTGTCCTAAGGTTACTAATTCGACTAAAGCTCTTTCCACATTCCATGCATTTATGCGGTTTCTCTCCAGTGTGAGTCCTTTGATGTAACCTAAGGTGACCACTGTGACTAAAGTTCTTTCCACATTCCATGCATTTATGTGGTTTCTCCCCAGTGTGAGTCCTTTGATGTAAGCTAAGGGTACCACTCCGAGTAAAGCTCGTTCCACATTCCATGCACTTATGCGGTTTCTCTCCAGTGTGAGTCCTTTCATGTGTCCTAAGGTTACCACTGTGACTAAAGCTCTTTCCACATTCCATGCATTTATGCGGTTTCTCTCCAGTGTGAGTTCTTTGATGTGACCTAAGGTTACCACTGTGACTAAAGCTCTTTCCACATTCCATGCATTTATGCGGTTTCTCCCCAGTGTGAGTTATTTCATGTGACCTAAGGTTACTAATTCGACTAAAGCTCTTTCCACATTCTATGCATTTATGCGGTTTCTCTCCAGTGTGAGTCCTTTGATGTAACCTAAGGTGACCACTGTGACTAAAGCTCTTTCCACATTCCATACATTTATATGGTTTCTCCCCAGTGTGAGTCCTTTGATGTAAGCTAAGGTTACTACTCTGACTAAAGCTCTTTCCACATTCCATGCATTTATGCGGTTTCTCCCCAGTGTGAGTTCTTTCATGTAACCTAAGGGCACCACTGTGACTAAAGCTCTTTCCACATTCCATGCATTTATGTGGTTTTTCCCCAGTGTGAGTCCTTTGATGTAACCTAAGGGCACCACTGTGACTAAAGCTCTTTCCACATTCCATGCATTTATGCGGTTTCTCCCCAGTGTGAGTTCTTTCATGTGACCTAAGGGCACAACTCTGAGTAAAGCTCTTTCCACATTCCATGCATTTATGTGGTTTTTCCCCAGTGTGAGTTCTTTGATGTAACCTAAGGTCACCACTATGACTAAAGCTCATTCCACATTCTATGCATTTATGTGGTTTCTCCCCAGTGTGAGTTCTTTCATGTCTCCTAAGATGACTACTGCGACTAAAGCTCTTTCCACATTCCATGCATTTATGTGGTTTCTCCCCAGTGTGAGTTCTTTCATGTAATCTAAATTCACGACTTGAAATAAAGCTCTTTGCACATTCCGTACATGGATACAGTTCCTTGCTTGCATGAGTAGTTTGATGACTACTGAAGTGACATGCTTTTCTGTCGTTTCTCCACTGCATGAGTTCCTTCATTTGACATCCATTCCTACCCACTTGCATCTTCAATTCTCTGCTTTCTTGCTTCAATACGAGTTCCTGCCCAGGATGCTCCAAGTGTTGCTGGGAAATTCCTCTTCTCCTGGTCATCATCTGATAGACTAGAAAAAGAAGTGAAGCAACCATGTCAGCAAACAGCAGGGATAAGAAAAAAGCCCATTCGGGCTCTAACTGGGTCACGGAGGGGGAAGGAACGACCGTCCATGTGCTTGCAATCTCGGCATTGGACTAATGTTGTACACTCCACATGGGGCTGCCTTTCACATTGATGTGGAAGCTTGAAATGATACAGAATGTGGCGGCCAGACTTCTCACTGGGGTGAGAAAACATCAGGACCTCAAAGGCAGCGTTTTCAGATGTGCTACCTGTTCTATGCACAGCGCCAGGTAGGCAGGCGGAGCTCAGAGGTCTCAACATGTGGATGAGATGATGTTCTCAAGGGGAGGGGTTTAGATTCATTTTGCACTCATTAATTTTTTTGGAACAAGCCGGGCTTGTACAATCAAGACAGGATTCACTTGAATGAACGTGGAACCAGATTAACATTTAAAAGTTGGCAGAGAATATTTTAAACTGAATTCGGGAGGAAAGCCGACAGGAGCCGAGCTGTGTCCAATTCGGGACTCCTCATTCCTGCGGACTGAGGGTGGAGAGGGTAGAGAACTACAAAGTGGTGATAGTGTAGGAATTAGGACTGGGAATGTGATGGAATGGGAATTCTGACTAAACACGATCCACGTGGAGCAGGAATTGGCAAGCCACTCCAATATCTTTGCCAAGAAAACTCCATGAACAGAAACAAAAGGCTAAAAGAGATGACGCTGGAAGATGAGACCCTCAGGTTGGAAGGTGCCCAACATGCTACTGAGGAAGAGCGGAGGACAAGTAGAACTAGCTCCAGAGCTAATGAAGAGGTTGGGCCAAAGCAGAAAGGACGTTCAGCTGTGGACGTGCCTGGAAGTGGAAGGAAAGTCCAATGCTGCAAAGAAAAATACTGCATAGGAACCTGGAATGCAAGATCTATGAACCTCAGTAAGATGGATGTGGTAAAAAAGGAGATGGCAAGAAGAAAAATTGACATCCTTGGTGTCAGTAAACTAAAATGGACGGGAATGGGCGAATTCAATTCAAACAATTATCATATCTACTAATGTGGGCAAGAATTCCATAGAAGAAATGGGGTAGCCCTCATAGTCAACAAAAGAATGGGAAAAGCTGCACTAGGATACAGTTTCAAAAATGATAGAATGATTTCAATACAAATCCAAGGAAGACCTTTCAATATCACAGTAATTCAAGTTTATGCATCAACCACCAATACTGAAGAGGCTGAAATTGAACAATTCTATAAAGATTTACAACACGTTCTAGAACTGACACCAAAGATGTTCTTCTCATTATAGGAGATTGAAAGGATAAATAGAAGGGGAAGATATGGAGGCAGTGACAGATTTTACTTTCTTGGGCTCCAGGATCACTGCAGATGGAGATAGCAGCCGCGAAATTAAAAGACGCCTGCTTCTTGGGAGGAAAGTGATCACAAACCTAGACAGCATCTTAAAAAGCAGAGACATCACCTTGCCAACAAAAGTCTGAATAGTCAAAGCTATGGTTTTTCCTGTCGCGATGTATGGAAGTGAGAGCTGGACCATAAAGGAAGCAGACTGCCGAAGAATGGATGCCTTTGAATTGTGGTGCTGGAGGAGGCTCTTGAGAGTCCCCTGGACTGCAAGGAGAACAAACCTATCAATTATAAAGGAAATCAACCCTGAGTGCTCTCTGGAAGGACAGATCCTGAAGCTGAGGCTCCAGTACTCTGCCCATCTCCTAAGAGAAGATTCCTTGGAAAAAACCTTGGTGTTAGGAAAGTGTGACGCCAAGAGGAGAAGGGGATGACCGAGGATGAGATGGCTGGACAGTGTCTGCGAAGCGACCAACATGAATTTGACACAACTACGGGAGGCAGCGGAAGATAGGAGGGCCTGGCATGCTCTGGTCCATGGGGTCACGAAGAGTCGGACACAACTAAACAACAACAACAAGGCCATGTCTTGGAGAGAAGATGTGGGGGGAGTCGCCATTGTCTATAAATACATCTTGGAGGTAGCTAGGCACTCCTCGGTGGTAAAGCCGGGTCTGGAGGCCCTCCACGTGTCGATTGGGGCCAGGGATGGTATTGGGATCTTGCTGGGTTACCGTGCTCCCCGCGACCCAGCCATTTCCCTACCGGAGCTGGTGGACTTTGTCTCCGCGGCACTGTTGGGTTCCCCGAAGCTGCTGGTTTTGGGGGACTTCAACGTCCATGCGGGGGCAGAGATTTCCGGACCAGCTCTTGAGTTCTTGGAGACCATGGCCTTCTTGAACATGTCCCAACATGTCACCGGCCCCACCCACGTGGGCGGCCACACACTCGACCTGGTTTTTTCCTCCAGTGGGAGCGGGAGTGGTCCGATGGTGACTGACCTTGAGTCGGTCGCCCTGTCATGGTCGGATCATCACCTAATAAAATGTAACCTCAACATGGCCCTCCCCCCTCGCAGGGAGCAGGGACCTATTGTTATGGTCCGCCCTCGAAGGCTACTGGATCCGATTGGATTCCAGGATGCCACGAGAGGTGCTATGGCTGACCTGGCTGGCGCTCCTGTCGAGGCTCTGGCTGACAGCTGGTTCGCCGCTGCGGTCAGGGCTGTAGACATGATCGCACCTAAATGCCCTCTCCGATGCAGAGCCCGCCCAGCACACTGGTTTAACCAGGACCTCCGGGCACTGAAGCGGGTCAGGAGACGGCTAGAGCGCAAATGGAGAAAGGACCCGAAGGATTATAATTGGATAGCTGTTAAGGTTGCCACTAACCTTTACCTGGCTAAGGTAAAGGTTGCCAGTCGAGCATACTTCGCTAATCGGATAAGCGAAGCGTCCAACCAGCAGGCGGAATTATTCTGTATAGTGCGCGACCTATCCGGAATTGGCCCGGGTGATGGGCCTCCCCCTAGTTTTACACCGGACCAATTTGCAGCATTTTTTAAATCTAAAGTGGAGGCCATCCGCCGGGACCTGTCTCCTTTTTTGAATACAGTGAGTCGAGCTGAGATGTCCAGCGCTCCGTCTTGCCCGGCAATTTTTGACTCCTTTCAGCCTGTCACGCCTGACACTGTCGCCAGGGCGCTTGATTGCTGACGTGCCACCACCTCCTCCCTGGACCCCTGTCCGGCCTGGCTAATCAAAGCAGCCAGGCCTACAACAACGGAATGGGCCACTGTAATAATTAATGGGTCTTTCCTTGAGGGCAGATTTCCATCAGCCCTCAAGGAGACACTCATTTAGGCCCATGAGGAAGAAACCAAGTTTGGCGGCGGACGAGATTGGCAATTATAGGCCCGTCGCCAATGTTTCTTTCCTAAGTAAGGTGGTGGAGAGGGTGGTAGCCGATCAGCTTCAAGCGCACCTGGATGAAACAGATGCCCTGGATCCATTTCAGTAGAGCTTCAGGCCGCGCCATGGCACAGAAACGGCATTGGTCGCCCTGTGTGATGACCTACTGAGGGAGGCTGACAGGGGCAAAGTGTCCCTGCTGGTCCTCCTCAACATCTCAGCGGCCTTTGATGCCATTGACCACAGTATCCTCCTGGGGAGGCTCTCCGAGTTGGGAATTGGTGGCCTCACATTGGCCTGGCTCCGTTCCTTCTTGGAGGACTGCCCCCAGAGAGTGCAGCTTGGGGAGAGCGTCTCGGCACCGTGGAATCTCAATTGTGGGGTCCCACAGGGGTCGATCATCTCCCCAATGCTGTTTAACATCTATATGAGGCCGCTGGGTGGGGTAATCAGGGGGTGTGGAGCCCGGTGTCATCAGTATGCCGATGATACTCAGCTCTACATCTCCTTTCCACCTACCGCAGGAGAAGCCATTCTGTCCCTTCAGCACTGCCTGGGGACCGTACTGCAATGGATGCAGGAGAACGGGCTGAGGCTGAACCCGGACAAGACGGAGGTACTAAGGGTGGGTGCCCCCACAGTCGGGAACTTGGGAAACTCCCTCTCTTTTTGGGGGGTGACCCTTCCCGCTAAGGATGGGGTCCGCAGCTTGGGAATCCATCTTGACCCGGTGCTCACTATGGAATCCCAGGTGACGTCGGTGGTCCGAACTGCCTTTTACCATCTCAGGCGGGTGGCCCAGCTGCGGCCCTATCTTGATGTTGGGGCGCTCACCACTTTGGTGCACGCACTCGTAATCTCAAGATTAGACTACTGTAATGCGCTCTACGTGGGGCTACCTTTGTGGCTGCTGCAGAAACTTCAGGTGGTGCAGAATGCGGAGGCCAGACTCCTTAGTGGGGTGAGAAAATTCCAACATATCTCACCCACTCTGGCCGCATTGCACTGGCTGCCCATCCGATTCCGCATCGACTTCAAGGTGTTGATGCTCACGTACAAAGCCCTAAACGGTTTAGGGCCTCGATATTTGGCGGAACGCCTTCTACCACCAAGTTCTACCCATGTCACTCACGCGAGCCAGGAGGTGAGGTTGAGGAGCCTAACGCCGAGGGAGGCCCAGAAGGAAAAGACAAGAAGTCGGGACTTCTCGGCGGTGGCTCCCCGCCTCTGGAAAAACCTTCCCCCGGACATTCACACGCCCCCCTCGCTGGGTATTTGTAAAAAGCAATTAAAGACAATGATGTTTCGGCAGGCCTTCCCCCCCACCCCTCCTTAGCTAATCCTGATTTTCCTTTTTTCTTTTTCTTAGTGTATAATTTCATGGTTGAAAGTTTTCTTCTTTGTAAATTTGTTTTTAGTTATTGTTGTACCCCTGTTGTGAGCCACCTAGAGTGGTCTATTGACTAGATAGGCTGGATATAAATAAACAAATAAATAAACAAATAAATAAAAAGCTGAATTGTTAAGTTATTGTGTATTTGGTATATTTGTGATATAAATATAATTAGGCTTCTCTGTGAATTGAGAATCTTATGGAAAAATAGAAAAGGAGGAGCTTCGTCTTTGTGAAGCTAGCAGCTCTTGGGAATAGCTCCCGGAAAAGCTAGAACCAGTTTGGTCTGGGACCCCCCAGAAACGGGGAAAGCAAGGAAGGGCCAGGAGAGACCCTTCTGCAGCAGTTGGGTGAGCCACAGAAGTTAGAATATTGGGCAGCAACTCGATTTTTCTTTCTTCTGGAAATTCACATCAGCACAGACCAGAGACGGGTGCCATTTTTGGCAACCAGCCAAGACAACTCCGATCCCGAGAATAAGAAAACAAGCACAGGAAAATATACATCAAAGTAAGTGGAAGCCCTTGTTCTATGACAAACCCCATTAAAATGAAGAACAAGTGATTGTGTGCTAATTTATGACAAAAATGAGATAAGGAGCGGCATATCTAGCATGCCAGCTTTTACTCAAGCTGAAGGTCGAGTTGTTTTTAAAGGAACATCCAGGCAGAAATAGCTCGTGTCTCCATTAAAGGAGAAAAAAAAACTCTTGAAGAATCAACTGACAGGCTTTGAAAAAATAAATTCTGTTGCAAGCTGTTCACTTTGGACCCTTTTCCTCTTTGGATATATATTTTTAGACTGTGTGGGACTCTGGTTTCCGCGGATAATATATTGGCCGGGACCCTGATTGCTGGACCTCCCTTTTTGGGGGAGGAGAAGGAAGCCCCTGGAAGTAAAAGGGAGAAGAACGGACTGTGAGCTGTGAACTGGGGGCCATGCGGTTTGAACTGAACTGGGATCTTGACAAATGACACTCTAATAATAGAGTCTTGCCGGGTGAAGGTAAAAACAAACTTTGAGAAGAGAAGAGAAGGGAAAAGAAGAAACAACTGGTCTGAAGGTCATCAGCGACGTGGAAAAGGACTGGACTACAAAGACACTTGAGAGATTCATGTTTTAGATTCCATCTCTTACTTGAGTGTGCCTGCTATTTTACTGTTAATACTGTATAGTTGTAATGTGAAATATTAGAAATATTGTATTTGAGGTTGACTTACATACTATGAGTATTTGGGTAAAGGGGAGAGGGAATTTGAAGTGAAAATAGTGGAAACTGAAAATTGAACCTCCTCCCGAGAAAATTACAGATGGTGGCTGGACTGGAAAACCTCTTTTCAAATGTCACTGTTGGAAAAATTTACGCAGGTAAATTTATTATTTTGATGTAATTTCATTCTCACATCAAAATTCCTTTTAAATGAAAATGTGGAAGGAAAAATTGCAGATCATGACTCAAAGGCGGTCATGACTCAAAAAAAGGTTGGGAAACAGTGTTCTTCATGCTTCTTAGAGAAGATCAGCTATCACATTGTGAAGGTGCAGGGCAGAGTGTGCCGTCCTCAGAAGAGAAAAACCCAAAGGAGGAGAGTGGTTGCGCGGAGGGGATCTTGGTAGAAACAGAATCAGAGGAAGAAACACGGAAGAGACCGACGGAAGTGTGTTTGGTCGAGGAGGGAGGAGCCGAGATGGACTTGATCATGTGGGAGGAGATGACAGGAGGAAAAAATGCGCCGGAACTGAGTTGGCTGGGGGAAGGCGAACTGGGAGGATATATGAACAGAGGGGTGCAGACGGACTTGTCGCTAGATGGGAGAAGCACCACCAGTCTGGCACAAGACTTCCCCAACCTGCAGAGAGGTGGAGGGCTGTTGCCTGAACCTCTTCCTCCTTGTGGACACGGTCGGGTTTATGAGCCCCGGGAATGGAGGGTGTTGGTTTTCCCGGTGAACTACCGTGGTGGGGGCCGGAAGGTCATCTGTCCGGGCCCGGAGTTTCAACAGAAACCCCCAGAGGGAGATTGGGCCCGACACCCCTGCTGTGGGACCATATGCGCCGTATGGAGTGCCCCACTTCGACTGTTGACAGACCGCGAGCGTTTCGGCCCGCCCCCCTGGTAAGGGAAGAGTTGAATCCAGTGGGTGTAAGGTCCAAGAAATATAATGTATTGACAGACGACATGTTAAGGGATCCGACTGATCCAGCCGAATTAAGTTTGTACTCAAATAAAACTGTTAATATGGAAGAACTCAACTCGCCTCCTTGTCTCTTTCCCACCTTCTCCACCCTACTCCCCCCAGCCGAAGACGGACCTTGTCACAGTGGCGCCCAACGTGGGGCCGGGGGGACGAGACTGGCGGGAAATGAAGAGGTAGCCAAGTTATGAGAGGCAATGGAAAGGCAAGCTAGGCTTGTAGAGAACCTTACAGAGCAACAGATTTTGATAGCAAGGCAAATGCGCGGTAAAGAGAATGAAGAGGAAAAAGGCGTGAAGAACCTTGCGAGTGTACGGGGCAGTCTAGTGGCCGGGCCGGCACCCATTACGATGCAGAAGATGACCAGCACAGATGACCCTGAAGCCTACTTGCACACTTTTGAGAGGGTAGCCACAGCGGCGGGATGGCCGCGAGACCAATGGACTTTGGTGCTCATTCCCTGCCTCATTGGGCTGCTGCAGGAGGTGGTGGATACCCTTGGCATACAGGAAGCGACACGATACGATACGGTGAAAAATGCCATATTGAGTACTTTGAACCTAACAGAAGAGACTTACAGGAAACAGCTGAGGGAGTTGAAGTGGAAGCTGGGGGCCCACCTGCACACCGTAGCACAACGGATGAGGGCTAATGCGATGAGGTGGCTGAAACCAGCAGAGAATGATGGGGAGAAGATAGTGGACGCGGTTGTGTTGGAACAGCTTGTGCAATCCTTGGGAACCAACGCGAAGAACTGGATACAGAAAAATAATCCGAAGACGTTAGAGCGGCGATTACGCTACTGGAGGACTTCAGCAACACGGAAGAAGGGAGTAAGGAAGTGACCGCCCCTTGGGCGGAGAAACACAGACCACGTGGGGGAGAGGTTTCTCTTTCAAGTTCTAATCTTACTGTGAAGTCGGGGTTGGACATAAGCGGATCGGCTAAGCCTCGCGGAAAAATGTTTGAGCCGTTTGCACAGAAAAACATCCGGCCCCTTATGGTAGATCAACGGATATATGCCCTGGGCATGGGATGGAGAGAGGGCAAAGATGGGCACCCCATCTATAACCCAGGAGCAGTATGGAGAGATAACAAAGAAGGGCGGCCCATTTGCTTTAACTGTGGGGTCCCGGGGCACGTAAAAAAAATTGCCCCGGGACCGACTGCTCATGGGTGGGGCACCTAACCCAGCCTGTAGAACCTAAGGCGCCATCCTCGGAATGATGGGAAGTCGACGCATGGGTGAATGGACTAAAAAAGAGGGCCCTTATAGATACTGGGTGTGGGACTACTTTGGTAAGGGACTTGCCGGGCAATAAGAAGGACGAAGGACTGTCCGTGCAGTGCATACATGGGGACCTTAAAAAGTACCAAACAATGTGGGCGACTGTGAAAGTGGGAAAAGAAGAGAGATGCATGAACATTGGAGTTATGCCTGGACTAACCCGCGAAATGTTGCTCGGAAGGGACTGGGTGGGCTCTCGTACTGTGGGCTCAATTAAGGAGGGATTGCAAGGGGATAACATGGTTGATAAGGATCAGTCAGATTTCTTTCAGAAAACATCACTGGAGCAGATGAGGGCCATGCAACAAGACGATGCTTCGTTGCAGGAGCCTTTGTTGGCGGCTCAACCATCAGGAACCATTGTAAGAGGGCAAAAGGGGTGGGAGATGGATAATAACCTGTTGTATTATGTGCATGATGATGGGGATAGGAGGTTGGTGGTACCTTCCAAATGGAGACTGAAAGTTTTGGAAATGGCTCATGATATTCCCTTGGCAGGACATTAAGCGGAAGAAAAAATGAGGGCAAGAATTGAACAATGATTTTGGTGGCCTGATTTAAGAAGGGATGTGAAGGACTATTGCGCAACGTGCCCCCAGTGTCAAAAAACACAAAGAAAGCCCCCAACAGGGGCAGAATTGATTCCACTCCCGCTTATGGACCATCCTTTCCAGAGGATTGGTCTAGATATTGTGGGGCCCCTGGTCAGGTCCCAAGGGGGGCATACCCACATATTGATGATTATAGATTATGCCACCAGGTATCCAGAGGCCATCCCACTTCGATCCACAACAGCTAAAGTGCTAGCGTGGGAGTTAATGCAGGTATTCTCTAGGTTGGGTTTCTGAAGGAGATCCTCACCGACCAAGGGACAAATTTCATGAGCCAAACCCTGAAAGAGTTGTGGCGCCTCCTAGAGGTGAAACCCATCCATACAGCTGTGTATCACCCGCAAAGTAACGGCTTAGTGGAGCGCTTCAATAAGACCCTGAAAGGCATGCTAAGGAAGTTGGTCATGGAGAAACCCAAACGATGGCACCTATTGATAGCACCCTTGATGTTTGCCATTTGGGAAGTACCACAGTCCTCTACAGGATTTTCTCCCTTCGAATTGATGTACGGGTGGAATCCGAGAGGGATTTTGGACCTAGTAAAGGAAAGATGGGAGGAAGGTCCCGATGAGGCCCAAATAACCATACAACAAGTGATAGAGATGCGTGAACACCTTAGGATGGTGGTGGGTCTGGCTAGGGACAATCTTAGCCAGGCCCAAGCAGGGCAGAAAAGGAGGTATGATCAAAAGGTTAAATTAGAGAATTTAAACCAGGCCAGAAAGTCTTGTTGTTGATGCCTTCCGAACAATCCAAGCTGTTTGCAACATGGCAAGGTCCTTATGAGGTGGTGCAAAAAATAGGCAATGTTGACTACGAAATATACATGCCGGATAAGACAAAGAAAAAGGGGATTTCCATGTGAACTTACTAAAAGAATGGAAAGAAAGAGAGGCTTTATGGGGGGAAGTAGATGAGAATGAATTTGGGCCTGAAATCGACATCTGGTGTCGGGCAGAAGGTAGATTACCTATAGATGAGACCTTGGCTATGTCTCAACAACAAGATTTAATGTGCTTGGAGAAGGAATTCCAACATTCGTTTTCAGGAGTACCCGGAGAGACTCAATGGATACAACATGAAATACACACTCCGGCGGGAGTAGTCACCCGTTCAGGAAATAGGACCTGGCCTTACCATCTCAGAGATGTCATAAATAAGGAGGTAGAGGAGATGTTGCAGTTAGGAGTTATCGAACCCTCGCACAGTCCCTGGCGTAGTTACCCTGTAATGGTATCGAAATCGGACGGGAAAATGAGGTTATGTGTAGATTTCCACCAGTTAAATGAAATTTCCAAATTTGACGCCTATCCTATGTCCAGAGTTGACGATTTATTGGAGAAACTAGGCGGGTCAGCCTACCTGACCTCACTAGACCTCACTAAAGGTTTCTGGCAAATACCCTTAAGGGAGGAGGATAAGGAGAAAACCGCTTTCGTGACACCCAAGGGGTTGTTCCATTTCAAGAAAATGCTGTTTGGATTACATGGAGCAGCCACGACTTTCCAAAGGCTAATGGATCATGTCCTCACTCCAGTTAAGGAATTCGCCAGGGCCTATATTGATGACATTCTGATCTATAGTAAATCATGGAGACAACATTTGGAACACATAAGGAGTGTACTTAGGGAGATAGAAAAGGCTGGACTAAAGGTAAATCCAGACAAATGCAAGACTGTGCGAAAAGGGGTACAGTTTCTCGGGTTTCAGGTAGAAGGAGGAAAAATACAACCAGTGTCCAATAAGGCTGATAAAGTAGTATCTTGGACTGTCCCCAGAAGTAAGAAGGAGGTGCAACAGTTTTTAGGCCTGGCAAGGTACTATAGGCAATTCGTGCCTAATTTTGCTGAGGTAGCTGCTCCCCTAACAGACCTGACACGGAAAAGAAAAGAGAAAGGGATAAAATGGGGTGAAACAGAGCAGAAGGCCTTTAAACAACTGAAAGAAATTTTGTCAACCTTGCCTTCTAGATACGCCCCTGATCTTAATCTACCTTTCCTGGTGCAAACTGACGCTTCTGACAGAGGAATTGGGGCCGTGCTCTCCCAAAGGAGAGATGACGTAAAATATCTTATAATGTACCTTAGTAAGAAATTGAGTGCTCGGGAACAGAGATACGCGACTATAGAGAAAGAGGCTCTTGCTGTTAAATGGGCTGTACAGGCCTTAAGGTATTATTTATTAGGCACTCCTTTCACGCTGGTAACCGACCATGCCCCTCTACAGTGGCTTAATAGGATGAAGGATACCAACTCGAGACTGACAAGGTGGTATCTGAGTTTACAGCCATTCTCATTCCAGGTGCAGTATAGAAAGGGAAAGGCCCACACTAATGCCGACTATTTTTCTCGACAGGAGTGTGAGGAGGGTGATCTGCCATGGAGGACGGCCCTCTCGGAGAGGGGGGCGTGTGAAGGTGCAGGGCAGAGTGTGCCATCCTCAGAAGAGAAAAACCCGAAGGAGAGTGGTTGCGTGGAGGGGATCTTAGTAGAAATAGAATCAGAGGAAGAAACACGGAAGAGACCGACGGAAGTGTGTTTGGTCGAGGAGGGAGGAGCCGAGATGGACTTGATCATGTGGGAGGAGATGACAGGAGGAAAAAATGCGCCGGAACTGAGTTGGCTGGGGGAAGGCGAACTGGGAGGATATATGAACAGAGGGGTGCAGACGGACTTGTCGCTAGATGGGAGAAGCACCACCAGTCTGGCACAAGACTTCCCCAACCTGCAGAGAGGTGGAGGGCTGTTGCCTGAACCTCTTCCTCCTTGTGGACACGGTCGGGTTTATGAGCCCCTGGAATGGAGGGTGTCGGTTTTCCCGGTGAACTACCGTGGTGGGGGCCGGAAGGTCATCTGTCCGGGCCCGGAGTTTCAACAGAAACCCCCAGAGGGAGATTGGGCCCGACACCCCTGCTGTGGGACCATATGCGCTGTACGGAGTGCCCCACTTCGACCGTTGACGGACCGCGAGCATTTCGGCCCGGCCCCTGGTAAGGGAAGAGTTGAATCCAGTGGGTGTAAGGTCCAAGAAATATAATGTATTAACAGACGACATGTTAAGGGATCCGATTGATCCAGCCGAATTAAGTTTGTACTCAAATAAAACTGTTAATATGGAAGAAGTGAACTCGCCTCCTTGTATCTTTCCCGCCTTCACCACCCTACCCGCCCCCAGCCAAAGACGGACCTTGTCACACACACTTTGGTAGAATTTTTTCATCTATAATGAATGTACCGATGATCAATTTTTAAATTCTCTTTTTAACCTCATTCCTTTATTCTCCCCAATGATTGTACTCAGGTTTGTAGAAAATTAGAAGGGAATTTCTCAAAGTGGATTAAAGAGGAAACAAATATTTGAATTAAAGGATTGGTTACCATAAATAAATACTGGGGAGGGGAGGAAGGACAGTGTTAGAAAGTAAAAGTGGAGGAATGTGATCCTGCAACCAAGTGCAGGATACGAAGACACAGTGAGTTCACCAGTTCTAAATGCTGCACAACACAATGCATCCTCTGTGACTTTATGCCATGCCCAAAATATGTAGACCACAACGCTGATTGCCATAGTGATGGTGGCGGCGCTAAAGACTAAAAGTTATGAGGAAACTTAATTCACGAACTGAAAGAAACGGGTGTGGGAAGTAAACCAAGCTATTATTTTGAACTGATTTCCATTCGTAAATGAGAAATTAAATAAACCGAAGTGTACGTAAACCAAGGTACTACTGTATGTTACAGATGTGGTCAAGTTATAGGTCCTTGCCTCCTGCAACCAAGTGCAGGCTAAGACACAGCTGCAGGGCAAGGAAGCCTCGGCCCCAGATACTGCCTCTCACCCCCTTTGAGGGGAGGTTTGGCAAGCTTGAAAGAAATGCCAGCATGCAGTCAGGAAGCCAGCAGTGGATTGGCGGCTATTCTGTGTTTTGCACCGAGGGTCACGTGCATGACAGCATACTGTAGCGGGCAGCCCAGACATCACCTGTCCGTCACTGCAGAACCTTGACAGGAGAGCCAATGGAGAGACCGGAAGGTGGGGTCTGAGGAGAGCTTGGAGGTCGGGGGAAAGAGAGAAGGGGTGCTGGAAGAGGGTTAGAGAGCTGGACGCTTGGGAATTGGACCTGGAGATTCAGAGATAGATAGATAGATAGATAGATAGATAGATAGATAGATAGATAGATAGATAGATAGATAGATAGATAGATAGATAGATAGATAGATAGATAGATAGATAGATAGATAGATAGATAGATAGATAGATAGATAGATAGATAGATAGAGATAAAAGAGTTATTTGAATGAACCAAACCTTGTTTAATATATGTGATTCACTTCCTGTGATTTATACTGCAATTTCCAACTGCTTATTAACCCCACCATGTTCAATAAACTGATTGTGTTTGGCAGCATAAGTGTCCAGTACTTAATTGATGTTAGGGAAACAACAACTGGTGGCAGCGTGAAGAGGAGGAAGGAGTGTGAGCCTTTATGAGATAAAACAGGGGACACAAGGCTGAGCACCACACATGCCTCTTGGGTAAAAGTCAGGGGTGTGTCCTCATTGCAAGGAGCTCTCCAGGAACTTAGGGAATGCGTTCGTTCCCTTGAGGACTTGGTTGTAGACAGGGAGAAGCAGAAGCAGAGAGAGAGGGACCTTAGTGAGACCTCCAGGGACCTTCAGCCATCATCCCACTCATTACCAAGCAGCTCCTCAGCTGCTGGAATTGGAAGTCTCCGAACTGGAGGGCGCCAATCTTGACAAGAGGGAAACCACAGCTTCGAAGAGACAGTTTCTTCAGTTGATGAGCCTGTACAGAGTCACATTGAGCATATTCCTCATGGGGACGGAAATAGGGAGTTTCTGATAGTGGGCAATTCGATCGTCAAGAAAACAGAGTGAGGGGTCTGAGATGGTTGTGAGGACCGCACAGTGACTCCCCTGCCTGGTGCAAAGGTTGCGGACATTACGTCTTGTCTGGAGAGGCTTGTAAAGAGTGCTGCAGACGAAGTAGCACTGGGGGTATATATCAGCACCAAAGAGACGGTGGTATTGGAGATCAAATTAGGGTTGTTAGGAAGGAAGATGAAAGCCAGGACCTCAAAGGAGGAGTTTTCAGATGTTCTACCTGTTCTACGCACAGGGCCAGCTAGGCAGGTGGCCTAGCTGGCCCATCTCACAGGTCTCAACATGTGGATGAGACGATGTTGTCAAGGGGAGGAGTTTAGATTCATTTGGCACTCGTTAATTTTTTTGGGACAAGCCAGGCTTGTACAAGCAAGACAGGATTCACTTGAATGAACATGAACCAGATTAACATTAAAAAGTTGGCAGAGAATATTTTAAACTGAAGCCGGGAGGAAAGCCGACAGGAGCCGAGCGGTGTCCAATTCGGGACTCCTTATTCCTGTGGACTGAGGGTGGAGAGGGTAGAGAACTACAAAGTGGTGATAGTGTAGAAATTAGGACTGGGAACATGATGGGATGGGAAGGTTGGTCCACTGGAAGGAGAAGCAAACAAGCAGCCCTTCTTGGGGGCCCCATACGCAGGTGCTTTTACGCAAGTGCCCAAAGGATCTAAGCAAAGGTGGGACAGCTGGAACATTGGAGTGTAGATATAAGATTGATATAGTGGCCATCCCCTTCACGGATGGCTGCCTCGTCGGGGTGAGGAGGTTTGAGTAATTCAGAGAAGCTATGGGCAATGCCCTGCAGGGACACCAAGGACGGACAGGTCATAATGGAGAAATCTGACTAAACGCGATCCACGTGGAGCAGGAATTGGCAAGCCACTCCAATATCTTTGCCAATAAGACTCCATGAAGAGAAACAAAAGCCTAAAAGATATGATGCTGGAAAATGAGCCCCTCAGGTCGTAAAGTGTCCAACATGCTACTGAGGAAGAGCGGAGGACAAGTACAAGTAGCCCCAGAGCTATTGAAGTTGTTGGGCCAAAGCCGAAAGGACGCCCAGCTGTGGTCGTCCCTGGAAGAAAAATACTGCATAGGAACCTGGAATGTAAGATCCATGAACCTTGGTAAGGTGGATGTAGTCAAACAGGAGATGGCAGGAATAAACATTGACATCCTGGGTTGGGATGAGCAGGATTGAGATTTTTTCTAAGAAAACCCTACACCTAAATAAGATGAAAGAAAATCATCTCCCCAAACACCAACACTCTGCACATGTTCAAAGAGGAAGTGTGGTGTCGTGGACGGAGTACCAACTGGAAACCAGGAGACCTGGATTAAAATCCCTCCTGGCCCAGAGAAACCGAGAGGAGAGTGTGTGCGGCAAGGCTACTTAAACTGCCTCTTGAAATCTCACTTACCTTGCAAATCCTGGAGGGATCTGGGATTTGGTTCTTTGTTTTTGGTCCCCAAAACAGCAAAGAGAATTCAGCTCAGTCTCAGCCCTGCCTAGGAGAAAAGAAAAATAGAAAAGATCAGCCTGGAGGCTTCATGGTTAAAGTAAATCAAAAACGTTTCCTTACAGGATGTGCCTTTGTTATGTTTCAAATGAACGGGACTCCATCCCCATCTTTTTCTTGTCTTCAGGCAGAGGAACAGGACAAGCACAAAAGCAGGCAGGCAGGAAGGCGGATCTTCCCTCTGACACATACAACGAAAGCAGCAGCATACAAGATGGGATGTCGCTCACTGTTTCTTTAAAACATTTTTTATCTTGCCTTTCTCATTAAAAAAGACCCAAGATAGCTTACGTGCATGAGAAAAAGGCAACATTTAAAAGTGAAGAACTGCAAGACTACAAGCATTAAAATGAATCAAACCAAAGCTGCACTAAAAACGTTAAACAAAATCAACATCTAGAAAGCACCAGAGCCCGTGTGATGTCGTGGACTGAGGGTTGCACCGGGCCCTCTGTTGTCACTCACCAAAGGCTGCTGAGAAACCTCCACAGTCAGGGGATAAAAGGGCAAGTCAAATCCAATCAAATCAAGTTTATTGTCATTGTAAGTCTATACACAGTATACCCATACAACGAAATTCACACAGACACCCAGAGACCCACATACACACACATACAAATATCCTCAAACACTCCCCACCCACTAAAAATCCCCCACTAAAAATATAAACCGCAGGTTAAGTAACACTGTCCAGGAATTCACTACTGGTGGCCTTTAAGTTCATTATTAAGTGCAATTATAGCTCTGGGGACAGAACAATACAAGGATAGATTGAAAATATTTGTAAAAACTCCAGCTAATTCTAACACCTCGTCCCATGATTCCATCTGGTCCAGCTGCCTTATGAATGTTAATATTTTGGAAAGCGCGTCTCACATCTGAAATCTGGAGTAGCAGTGGTTCTCTGTCAATGGTAGATTGTAGCGATTACTATAGAGAGTAGGTGCTGGAGTAATAGTTGTATCTGCTTCCATCTCAAAATGGCTGAAAAATTGGTTAAACTGCTGATCGAAAAAATTACTGTTGCTAAACAGACTGTTTTGGTTATTCCTCTTATAGACTGAGAATTGTCAATGAGCGGTTTTCAAAAGGGAGAGAGGGGAACAGCGGTGTGCCCCCGGGATCTGTCCTGGAATCAGTGCATTTCAACCGGTTCATGAATGATCTGGAAACAGGGATAAGCAGTGGGGTAGAGAAGTTTGCAGATGACACTAAGCTTTTCCGGGTGGTGAAAACCACAAGGGATTGCAAAGAACTCCAGAAGGATCTCTTCAAACTGGGAGAATGGGCACCAAATGGCAAATGCATTTCAATATAAGAAAACATAAAGTAATGCACACTGGGGCATGAAATCAATTTTTTTTTAAATGAGCTAATGAGTTCTGAACGGTCTGTGATGGATCAGGAAATAGATCTTGGTGTGCTGGTGGACAGCTCGATGGAAGTGTCCACCCAGTGTGTGGCAGCAGTGAAGAAGGCCAATTCGATGGATCTAAGGAACAACCTAAGGATCGTATTTCCTTATCAAGTGTGCTGTTTGTCTTTAGAACTGCTGTGGTGATGACATCTGGCCTAGATGCCTTGAAAAGGGGGATTGGAGAGATTTCTGGAAGAAAAGTCCATCACAGGTTACCAGCCATGATGGGGATGTATAATACCAAGGTTTAAAAGAAAGGTACCTCAAAAGGCCAGTGGTGGCACTTTGGGTTAAACTGCAGAAGCCTCTGTGCTGCAAGGTCACAAGATCAGCAGTCGTAAGACCGAATCCTCACGATGGAGAGAGCTCCCGTCACTTGTCCCAGCTCCTGCCAACCTAGCAGTTCAAAAGCATGTAAAAATGTGAGTAGATAAATAGGTACCAAATCGGTGGGAAGGTAACAGCATTCCTTCTCTAGTCACACTGGCCACATGACCACGGAAACTGCCTTCAGAGAAATGCTGGCTCTCTGGTTTGGAAATGGGGATGAGCACCGCGCCCTAGAGTCGGACACGACTGGACTAAATATCAAGGGGAACCTGCACCTCACCTCAAAAGGCCAGATGCAGGGAAGGGGTCTTGGGAGAAAGGTCTCTCGTTGTCTCGTGTGGTCTCAAAGGCATCAGGGAGCCAATGTGAGATAGAGGAAGTTGGATGACATGGGTTCTTGGCCTGACCCAGCAGGGCTCTTATGTTACTTATGTTATATCATGTCTCCAGAGGCAACAGCCTCTGAACAGGCAAAGGCTGCCAGCTTTCACTCCACCCCAAAGAAAAGATGACATGGGTAAGGGCTCTGATGCCACCACAATGCCTGGGGAGGGGGAGACAGCGGAGGGCTGAAGGATGCCGTTTCTCAGGCTTTGACATCCTTTACCGTCAAACACAAGGAAGGGAGAAGAAGCTGATGTGTGACACCTTTTCTGAAGAGAGACATGGATGTATTTTCTACACCTCTGGAGTTCATAGCCTTTTTGTTTTGTTTTTACATCAAAAATTACAAATCCCCCAGTCTGGATTGCCTGTTAAGGGGGAAGAAGAAGGGAGACTTGAAGGGAAACCCCCACACACCACAAATAAGGATTACCAAGGTTTGCCTCTTGTCAACAGGACCTGCCTTTGGTGACCATGGGGTTTGGGGTGAGCAGGATTGAAATATTTTTTAAAAAACCATTAAAAAGATGCAAAGAAAACCACACCCTCAAATACCAACACTTTGCACATGTTCAAAGAAGAAGTGTGGTGTCGTGGATGGAGCACCAGACAGGAAACCAGGGGACCTGGATTCAAATCCCTGCTGGGCCAGGGAAACTGAGAGGAGAGAGTGTGTGGCAAGGCTACTTAAACTGCCTCTTGAAATCTCACTTACCTTGCAAATGTTGGAGGGATCTGGGATTTGGTTCTTTCTTTTTGGTCACAAAAACAGCAAAGACAACTCAGCTCAGTCTCACCCCTGCCTAGAAGAAAAGAAAAATAGAAAAGATCAGCCTGGAAGCTTCATGGATAAAGCAAATCAAAAATGTTTCCTGCCAGGATGTGCCTTCGTTATGTTTCAATTGAACGGGACTCCATCCCCATCTTCTCTCCTCTTCAGCCAGCAGAACAAGACAAACACAAAAGCAGGCAGGCAGGCAGGCGGATCTTCCCTCTGACACATGCAATGAAAGCAGCAGCATACAAGATGGGATGTTTCTCACTATTTAAAATATTTTTAATCTTGCCTTTTTCATTAAAAAAGACCCAAGATAGCTTACGTGCATCAGAAAAAAGCAACATTTAAAAGTGAAGAAATGCAAGACTACAAGCATTAAAATGAATCAAACCAAAGCTGCACTAAAAAAGGAAAACAAATTCAACATCTAGAAAGCACCAGAGCCCGTGTGATGTCGTGGACCGAGGGTTGCACCGGGCCCTCTGTTGCCGCTCGCCAAAGGGTGCTGAGAAAACCCCACAGTCAGGGGATAAGAGGGCAAGTCAAATCAAATCAAATCAAATTTATTGTCATTGTAAGTCTATCCACAGTATACCCATACAACGAAATTCACACAGACACCCAGAGACCCACATACACGCACACACAAATATCCTCAAACACTCCACACCCACTAAAAATCCCCCACTAAAAATACAAACATCTACACCACAGGTTAAGTAATACTGTCCAGCTGTCCACTACTGGTGGTCTTTAAGTTCATTATTAAGTGCAATTATAGCTCTGGGGACAGAACACTGCGACAAGGATAGATTGAAAATATCTATAAAAACTCCAGCTAAATCTGCAGCGCAGCCCCTAACATCTCGTCCCATTATTCCATCTGGTCCAGCTGCCTTTCGAACGTTAATATTCTGGAAAGTGCAGCTCACATCTGAAATCTGCAGTAGCAGTGGTTGTCTGTCGATGGTAGATTCTAGGGATGTACTATAGAGAGCAGGTGCTGGAATAACAGTTGTACCTGCTTCCACCTCAAAACGGCTGAAAAATTGATTAAACTGCTCATCCACATATCACTGCTGCTAAACAGACTGCTTTTGTTATTCCTCTTATAGACGGAGAATTGGTTGAGAACCAGGAAACAGAGAATTGTCAATGGGCAGTTTTCAAAATGGAGAGAGGGGAACAGCGGTGTGCCCCTGGGATCTGTCCTGGGATCCGTGCTTTTCAACCTGTTCATAAATGATCTGGAGACAGGGATAAGCAGTGAGGTAGACAAGTTGGCAGATGACACGAAGCTTTTCCGGGCGGTCAAGACCACAAGTGATTGCGAAGAACTCAAGAAGGATCTAAGCCGCCTAGAGTGGTCTATTGATCAGATAGGCGGGATATAAATAAAATAAAATAAAATAAAATAAATAAATAAATATTTCCAAACTGGGAGAATGGGCAGTAAACTGGTAAATTCTCTCAATATAAAAAAATTTAACAAAATGTAAAGTAATGTACACTGGGACATGAAATCAAATCATTTTTTGAAGAGCTAATGGGTTCTGAATGGTCTGTGATGGATCAGGAAATAGATGTCGGTGTGCTGGTGGAAGTGTCCACCCAGTGTGTGGCAGCAGCAAAGAAGGCCAATTCGATGGATCTAAGGAACAACCTAAGGATCGTATTTCCTTATCAAGTGTGCTGTTTGTCTTTAGAACTGCTTGCGATGTCTCAGCTCAGTCTCACCCCTTCCTAGGAGAAAAAAAAAGAGAAAAACATCAGCCTGGAGGCTTCATGGATAAAGCATATCAAAAATGTTTCCTTGGCGGATGTGCCTTCGTCATGTTGCTGTTAAACGGGGTCATATTCCCATCTCCCTCTCTTCTTCAGGCAGCCGAACAAGAAGAACAGAAAGGGAGCGAACAAAGAAACCACAGGAAGGAAGGAAGGAAGGAAGGAAGGAAGGAAGGAAGGAAGGGAGGAGGGAGGGAGGGAGGGAGGGAGGGAGGGAGGGAGGGAGGAAAGGAAGGAGCATCTATTGCTGGGCCTTGAGATAAAAGCTCCCCCCCCCGTCCCAGTGAGGTGGGGGCAACAGCAGGGAACCAGATATCAACAGGGCCTGCGATGAAAGCAGCTGCAAACAACAGTGTATTTTCCCCACTATTTATTTAAAATATTTTTACCCCACCTTTCTCCTTTAAAAGGGCCCAAGGCTACTCATGTAAAGTTTTAAAACACAAAATCAATAGTATCAAGAAAACACCACAGCCTGTGTGATGTAACCGACTGACCGTTGAACCAGGCCCTCCGTTCTCAGGGGAGCATTTGTTATTTTTGTCACTTCAAGGATCCCAATACAGGGGGCGACTCTAAAGGCGTTCCTTGGCCTCCGTGCCAAAGGCCCTGTGTCTTGGGGGGTTTGCCAACACAAGGCGGGCACAGTTCAGATTTCAGGACTTTTCTGCCATGTTTTCTTCCAACCCCCAACCTTGCTTAGGCTTCGCTCTTCCCTCTGAGCTCACTCTAAACCTCGTAGGGGTTGGAAAGGCAGCTACCAAGGGAGGGTTTCTTGGTGTGAGCTGTCCGTGCTGTAAAAGAAAGCATTTCGTGACCACTTTGTCTGGGACTTTGTCTTCAGTGCCATTCACTCCGCAAAAGACCTGCTGGGAGAGGGAATGCCCCAGAAGGAGAGGCCGGGTTGCCTTCCGGTCCTTCTTTCCTCCTGCCCTCCATGTGGAAGGACCGGAGCTCCTTCGGCCTCTTTCCAAAGCCCCCTTTGCTCCACCCCATGGAGAGCCACGAATTGGAGGCAGGAGGGGGAATCCCTTGGGAAGCAGGAGCGAGGGGCAGGTCTTTTGCACAGCCGATGGCCCTGAATTGTCCCTTCAGGACCGAAAGACCAGAACAGTTTTGGCCCTGTAGAAAAAAGAACAACATCCACCCGGAGACCCTTCCTGGGGAAATTTCCCTTTCAGCCTCCGCTAGGAAACATCCCTGGAAGGAAAATCCACCACCTCGTCTCTCCTGCTTCTCTCCTGCCTCCCTTTCGGTAAAGAAGCAAAACAAGGAAGCTGCGAAGCTGGGGGTGGGGATGGGTGGGGGGGAGAGTCATCCTGCAGTTGATCCTCAGCTCAGGATCTAGTCTTGATTAGCCCTCCTCTCTGCCAGTTAATCCAGGAATATACACACACACAAAGAGACACACACAGAGCGAGCGAGCGAGCGAGCGAAACAGCGTGTGCAAAAGTGCAAGATGTTCACCCTCAGAAGGAAAATGCAGGGACGGCCCCCTTCCCTTGCAAACCCCATTTCTCCTCCCCGTCCCCCCAAATCCTCCACCTCCCTCCTGCCCCCCCATCGCCGCCCCCTTTGCCTCTCCAGCCCCTCCTGGGACTTTGACCCTTTACAATAGGGAGGGGGTGTCCTAAGTCATTAGAGCGAGGCAGTGAGGGGGGGGAGAGGAGATGGGAGGGAAGTTACTTTCTCTCCCGTTCCTTTGTTTCCATCCACTGGAAGATGATCGCAGGATTGAAGGGAAGGCAGGGTCTCCTTAAACCCCCCCTCCCGACACACACACACACACGCGCGCGCGCGCGCATTACAAGGGGTTTTGGTCTCCCTGCTCCTGGGGGGGGGGGAAATCTGAGCCCCAGAGAGCCTCTCATCCCTCCAAATCCCCTTTCCCCTTCCTCCGGAGGAGACCCAGAGGAAAAAAACTGCCTTGCACGAAGGTCGAGCAAGAGAAAACACAAGGGGCACCATCAGAAATGCCCGGAGAATCACCCCCCTCCCCCGAGACCGGCAGATATCTGGATATAATCTCCCTCCTGCAAATATTAACCCCCCCCATCCCCGATCTCCCCCCCAATCCAGCACCCCACCTCCGTCCAGGTCCCGATCCGGGAGGCGCCCCAAACGCCCCGCTTCTCTCCTCTTGGGCCAAAAGGGAAGAGGCAGGCGCTGCAGATCCCCGCCTCTTCCGGCTCCCGTTCAAATGGCGTCCAGGGGAGGGGCTCTTCCCTCGCCTTTCTAGCTCTAGGCTCATTCCCTTCCCCCCTCCTGCACGAACTGGGGGGGAGGGGAGAAGAGGATATTTTATGTAAAATTTAAAACAGTAATAGACCGGGGAGGGGTGTTGAAAGAATTTTCCAAAGAGGAAAATGGCCGAGTGGAAGGAAAGACTCAGAGGAGACACAAGAGTTCCCGTCACCAGAGTCTGTTCACAAATATTTGAGGAGAGAAAAGGAGACAAACGAGCAGGGAGTTCAGGCTCTCAGACCAACCCGGATTGTGTTTCTCTCCTTCCAAAGGGAGACTCACAACAGCTGAGGAGAAATGACGTCACATCAGCTTCTTCCATCATCTGCACTCTCCACTTTCCCCTCATTCATTCCATCTGCTCTGTTTGGCCTTTATTACCACACATTTCTCTCTTTTTCGTGAATAGAATTCCAAGTGCGTTACAAGATCAAACCCTCGACCGCCTCTTCCTTCAAGGGTCCTCCTCGGCCCAGCACAAGACTTTGTTTGGTGAAGGAAATATCAGGAGGGCCTTGATCCGGCCCTTCGATCCTGGCCGCTGGACTTCTTCTCCACTGTAATAGCTCACAAACCCAGCGAGCTCAATCACAGGGGAAGCTGGTGGGGGACAAAGTGATTTTAACCCCCCCTTCTCAATGAATGCGCTCTGTCCTGCTTGGTTGCTGATTACATGACCCATTCGTGTTTCTTTTAGCCCCAGATGTGGCATTTTTCCTACCCCCACCAAAGATCAGGTTGGCTGCTTTACTCTCCTCTTTCCTCCCTACCTTCGACCAGTTTGGCTAATGAAATATTGGGGGGGGGGGGGATCTGGATCAAGCACCACATCAGTTAAATTAGTTAGTTGCAAACAGCAGTAATCCAAGCAGCCTCCTTCCTTTGTTTACTGTCCACTAAATAGTTTGAGCAGTTCCTCTTTTTCCGCGGGAATAAATAATGGAGTCCATGTGTGCTTAACTTTTTATTATGTTTAACATCGGGAGAGTCCACAACAACTTCAATAGCATCAATTGTGCCAACATTTAATGGGCACTCAGTCCAAGATAACATTTACTCTTTGTTTAACTTTTCTTCATTTACTTGGGGGGGGGCTGGTCTAAACCGCTCCTGGTTGGCAGGCTTCCTCAAGGGAGTGCTCCGAACTTCACAAATCATCCTGCACCATGGATGGCGGGCCCTCGCCTTCCAGCTTGATGTTGGTATGAATGTATCCTGTCCGAACCCCATTCCTCCAAGGACCGTGGCTGCGTGGAGAGACTACCACTGTCCATTCCAGTGGATCTGGCAAATTCTCTTCAGCCTTCACCTTAGGGGGATCCGGCAACAGTTCCCCCCACCTTCAAATTAGGAAAATCCTATAGCCACACTTGAGTCTTCACACAAGATTCCTCTCTCTCCTTTCTTGTCTCATTATTCCTCTCTTTTTCTAATCTGTTTTATTGGTACTCTATATACTTGTGATTCCTTGCCTTCTCTTTCCTCTTCCACTTCCCAAGCTGACAGTTGCTCCACCTTCGTGTCTTTTTTTCTGCACCCCATTTAGGAAAACCTCTACCCTCCTTTCTTTCCTCTTTGACCCTACCTCTCTCTTTTCCTTAACATTCAGGTCTTTCCCCCCCTTCTGTCCCACCCTCTGCTGTCTCCTCTTTCTCTGCAGTCTTAGAGGATGGCTCACCTACTCCCTTTCCCTCTATTTTTTATTTTTTAATTTATTTTATTTATATCCCGCATATCTGGTCAGGCGAGGACCACTCTATTCCTACCACTCCTTCACACTGGCCCTATCATTTGGTCCAAACAGTGATCCGCCACCAGTCCCAGCGAGAAACCCATCAGAAGGGAGGGTGGGCATGTGGTGGCACTCTCAGGCCAAAAGGTGCACTTGAGGAGGCCCTTTGAATCCTTGGGGAATTCAGTGAGTCAGTTCATCCAGAATTTTCAAGTTCCAGCCTTTGGAGCTGTAGCGAAATTCAGGCTACAGGTGGTGAGAAACGCTCACAGTCCTGCTCAACAAACTGCCATCAGACAACCACGAATTCAAGCAGCTCTTCTTTATTAAAAAGCACTTTTGCGAAAGCGGGTGTCCTAACCAGGTAGGCACACCGATCAAAGAGAGTTCGATATTTCTTCCCTCTTCTCGGTCGCAGGGTCCCTCCCTTGTTTCCCCAGTAGCATATACCCCAAAGTGTACAACCGCCCAAACTTATCAAGTGAGGTCCCTCCCCTCGTTTAGAAAGAGACAGAATGCTGGTCCAGAAAAGGAGCTTCCCTCCTTGAAACAGTGACCGGACCCTTCACCTTAGGGCGATCCGACAATAGTTCCCCCCCACCTTGAAATTAGGATAATCCTCTAGCTACTCTTGAGTCTTCACACAAGATTCCTCTCTCTCCTTTCTTGTCTCATTATTCTCCTCTTTTTCTAATCTCTGTTTTATTTGTACTCTATATACTTGTGATTCCTTTCCTTTTCCTTCCTCTTCCGCTTCCCAAGCTGACAGTTCCTCCACCTTCTCCTCTCTTCCTTAATGTTCAGGCCTTCCCCCCCTTCTTTTTTTAATAGACATTTTATAGACATTTTATTAATTTTTCAATCTATCTACATTATTTGTGCTTGTCAAACATCGTGTTACATGTTTTGCTTACAATTATTTGTTTTTTACCACTCAGTGTCTTCCCAATTGTCCCCCCCAATTCAAACCATCTTCCAGACATTCAAACCATTCATATACAGCTTTTAGTATGTAACATGACTACTATCATAATATTACTCTCATATTATATAAAATTCTCAGGGTCTTCTAATAACATTCTTATTGAAGGTGGTTCCAGATCCATGACCCAGCTTTATATCTAGTTTAGTTTATTTAAGATAAAAACAAACAAACAAAAGGACAAAAGCCCACCATATTACCACTTTACCCTGCTTAGGGCTCCCTTATTTCCATTTAACTCTCCTTTTTAATATACAGAGTATACCCTTTTACAGTTCCCGATGTTAAATATATGCATATTCTCAATATTAAGGGGCCCTTCCTTGTTTCTCCTTTTTTCATCTTTCTATGTAATTCCCTCTCTGATTTCTCTCTTCTCATTTAGCATTCCTGTGTCTCTAAGCATTCTACCATCTTTCATATCCTCTGAAACCATTTTATACATCTGATTTATGTCCATTAGCTCTTTATGTAGTTGGTCTATCTTCAATGGATCTTCCAAGCTTTTTTTGGTTAATTTTGCTGTTGTTATCTCCTTGTCTTCCCTTGCACTCTCCTCTCCTGCTCCTGCTTTGATTGGCATGCATGGACTAAGTTATTCTCACTTCCGTCTTCATTGTTCCCTGTTGTTTGCAGACTGTAATTCTTCTGGTGCTGATTGAATAGCTTGGCCTCTTGATAGTGGGATCTCACTAATCCTAGTATTTCTTGAAGCGTAGCTTGTATTTCATTCCAAAATTGTCCTTGTTGTGCCATTCTGTTTCTGCTGCCCAGAAACCAGGGTGCAATATTGTATCCGTGGCTTGATGGCCTATTTCCACAGATTTAGGAATGCCCAAGGAACAGTTTAAAAAGTTCAATTTAGGGTTAATTCTCCAGCCGGGAGTAAGAAGAGAGAGAAAAAAAATCAAGAAGTAAACATATTCTCAGACTTTAGGCAGCAGCAGAGTATTCAAGGCCACTTCTCCTGAGAACCATGTCAGAGAATTCCAGTAGTCCAAACAAAGCAATGTCCAAACTTGTATTCGCGAAGACAATGTCCAAATTTAGCTTACAGAAAAATCTATTAAACTTTTCCAGATTGTAATATTTTTAAAGTATATTTTTAAAAGGTTATTTCTTCAGCTATCCGTCTCACAAGGTTTTTTTTGCCACTTATAAGATTAATGAGATGAATAGCAATTCTTTTTTTCTATATATAAAAGTTGCCTCGAGGGGTACATAAGAAATTAATTTTAAAAAGGTATCTCACTAGATGCCAGATGGTAAACAGCGATGCTGAAAATCTGAATCTTGCCCACCCTCCCTCTCCAGGGAGCAGCTGGCTAACAAGCAGCGACTCTCCCCCCATGCCCTTGCCTGCCTTTGTCCTCCTTCATGTGCAAGAAGCCGGACATGGAGCTACTTTGCAACTCGTGCCTCCCGGAGGCAGCGCTTCCTCCACGTGCCCAGCTGGCTTGTCTGCAAAGTTGCTCCATCTCTCTCCCCCTTCTGGCTTAGGCTATTGCCGTCCCTCCCACTGCTCCCCGCAAGTAGCTCCACGTCCCGGCTTCTTGCAGATGGAGGACACAGGCAAACAAGGGCATGGGGGAGGGCAGCTGCTTGTTAGCTGGCTGCTCCCTGGAGAGGGAGGGTGCGGAGCGAGCAAGCAAAGAAGCAAAGCCGTGCATCTGGGCGCTTCCCGGGCTGGTTGCCCCATGGTGGCTTTCCCGCAGGGAAGGGGCGCTGCTCTCCTGCAAGGGGCGCTGGGGGAAGGGTTAGCATGAAGGTCACACACCCACCTGAGCCAGGAACCTCAGCCGAGCCAGAAGACCTCAAGGCAAGCAGAGGCTGCTCTGAACGCTTCGAAACCAGATCTGGAATCCACAGCATTGTCAGGTATGGAGAGGCTACCAGTTCCGATGTTCCTGCGGCTGAGGACTTTGTCACGGAGTTCCTGGAGGTCATGACAACACAGGGCTACCTTCCACAGCAGGTCTTCAACTGTGATGAGACCGGGCTGTTTTGGAAGAGGATGCCCAAAAGGAACTTCCTCACTCAAGAGGAGAGCAAGCTGCCTGGCCACAAACCCATGAAGGACCGTCTGATCCTCCTCTTCTGTGCCAACGCCAGTGGGGACCTGAAGATAAAGTCCTTGCTGGTGTACCACTCGGAGAACCCACGGGCCTTCAAGAAGCACACGGTCAACAAAGGCCAACTTGGCATGTTGTGCCAATCCAATGCTAAGGCTTGTGTCACATGCATCCTGTTTGTGGACTGGGTCAATCTGGCTTTTGGCCCTCCTGTCAAGCAGTACCTGCTGGACAACGACCTGCCATTGAAGGCCCTGCTCCTGATGGACAATGCTCCTGCTCATCCTCCAGGCCCTGAAGAAGACTTGTTAGAGGAGTTCAGCTTCATTCAAATCATGTTCCTGCCGCCTAACATCACCCCAGTACTCCAGCCAATGGATCAGCAGGTGAGTGCCAGTTTCAAGAAACGGTACTCCAAGGAGCTTTTCAGGCGCTGCTTCGAGGTGACCGATTGCACCAACCTCACCCTGCGTAATAATTAATGGGTCTTTCCTGGAGGGCAGATTTCCATCTGCCCTCAAGGAGACACTCATTAGGCCCATTAGGAAGAAACCAAGTTTGGCGGCGGACGAGATTGGCAACTACAGGCCCGTCACCAATGTTTCTTTCCTAAACAAGGTGGTTGAGAGGGTGGTGGCCGATCAGCTTCAGGCGCACCTGGACGAAACAGATGCCCTGGATCCATTTCAGTCGGGCGGCAGGCCACGCTATGGTATAGAAACAGCATTGGTCGCCCTGTGCGATGACCTATTGAGGGAGGCCGACAGGGGAAAAGTTTCCCTGCTGGTACTCCTCGATATCTCAGCGGCCTTTGATACCATTGACCACGGTATCCTCCTGGGGAGACTCTCCGAGTTGGGAATTGGTGGCCTGGCATTGGCCTGGCTCTGTTCCTTCTTGGAGGATTGTCCCCAGAGAGTACAGCTTGGGGAGAGCGTCTCGGCCCCGTGGAGTCTCAACTGTGGGGTTCCACAGGGGTCGATTATCTCCCCAATGCTGTTTAACATCTATATGAGGCCGCTGGGTGGGGTCATCAGGGGATGTGGAGCCCGGTGTCATCAGTACGCTGATGATACTCAACTGTACATCTCCTTTCCACCTACCGCAGGAGATGCCATTCTGTCCCTTCAGCGCTGCCTGGGAACCGTACTGCAATGGATGCAGGAGAACGGGCTTAGGCTGAACCCAGACAAGATGGAGGTATTAAGGGTGGGCGCCCCCACAGCTGGGGGCTTGGGAAACTCCCTCTCCTTTGGGGGGTGACCCTCCCCACCAAGGATGGGTCCGCAGTCTGGGGATCCATCTGGACCCGGCTCTCACCATGGAATCCCAGGTGGCGACAGTGGCCCGAACCGCCTTTTACCATCTTAGGCAGATAGACCAGCTGCGGCCCCATCTTGAGGTTGGGGCGCTCACTACCTTGGTGCATGCGCTCGTAATCTCAAGATTAGATCACTGTAATGCGCTCTACGTGGGGCTGCTTTTGAGGCTGCTGCAGAAACTACAGGTGGTGCAGAATGTGGCGGCCAGACTTCTTAGTGGTGTGAAAAAATACCAACACATTTTACCCACTCTGGCCACATTGCATTGGCTGCCCATCCGTTTCCGCATCAACTTCAAAGTGTTGATGCTTACATATAAAGCCCTAAATGGTTTAGGGCCTCGATACTTGGCGGAACGCCTACTCCCACCAAGATCTACCCGTGTCACCCGCGCGAGCCAGGAGGTGAGGCTGAGGAGCCTAACGCCAAGGGAGGCCCGGAAAGAAAAGACAAGAAATCGGGCCTTCTCGGCGGTGGCTCCTCGCCTCTGGAATAACCTACCTCCTGATATTTGCGCGGCTCCCTCGCTGGGCATTTTTAAAAATCAACTAAAAACATTGATGATTCGGCAGGCCTTCCCCTTAGTCAATTCCTGTTCTCCCCTCTCTCTCCACTTCCTACTGTTTGTTCCATCTTGCTGAAAGTTTTCTTTTATGTAAAATTGTTTTTAATTATATTGTTGTTGTTTTCTGTTGTTGAAAGCCGCCTAGAGTGGTCTTAATTGATTAGATAGGCGGGATATAAATTAAATAAATAAATAACAAATAAATAACAAACAAACAAATAAATAAATAAATAAATAAATAAATAAATAAATAAATAAATGTTTTAAAGGTTAAAGTTTTTTGTTTGAAATATTTGAAATCATCTGCACAGTATGTATGGCTTTAAAGAGCACTTACTAAACCCTTTGCAAACTTAACGTTCTGACTTTTTTTGCCCATAGGAACACATTAATTAGATTTCAATGCATTCCTATAGGAAAACACGTTTCACAAGATGAAATTTTTGCAAGACGACATTAACCACGGAATGAATTAAATTTGTCTTGCAAGGCACCACTGTACTCCCGTGTGGGTTTTTTGATGTATCCTTAAGTTTCTGCTCAGACTGAAGCTGTTCCCACATTCTTTGGATTTCAATGTTTTCCCCTTTGTAGAAGATCCTGGATGAATAGAAAGAAGATTGCTTTTATGAAAGGTCCTCCTACATTCTTTGTATTTCTATCACCTCTCCCCAGAATGACAGCTTTGATATCTACAGGCCAAAACTTTGTTAGGATATCAGACTCCACAGGAATCCTAAAGAAATTTACAGACCTCCCAGGCAAGGAGATTCTACAATTCATTGATGTTGATATGACTGAAGAAAAAAGGTGATTCCCACAATGAAACCAGACTGTGGGGGTTCAGTATTCTCAGACATCTAGAGATGTGCTTTTTCTCCTGTGGGTTCCAATAAACACAACTGACCCGCCGGGGTCCTGTCAAAAGCTGTGAGAGGTTGGTCTATCTCTCCCTTTCTCTCTTCAGCTAGCTTGCCTCTCTCCTCCCTGAACTTTCTCCTCCACTTTCTCACCCCTTTCTCTCCCCAGTATGAGGTTTCTCCAGTCTTACTTCTCACCGACTCCTTTCTACCTCTTTGTGACGTATCATCAAGTTCTCCCACTGTTTGCTCCAGGGTTTTTCCATTGATATCAACTCCCAGCCTTGTAGTAATATCCTCTCCTTCTTTTGCCCTTCTACCTCTCCAGCTTCTGATGTCTCCCTTCTTGATTGTTCCCCAAGATATATTTCTCTTCCCTCCTCCTCTCTTATTCTTCTTTCTCCTGCACCTCTGTTGCTCCTAACGTTCCTTTATCCGGTGGATCCTTCCCTTCCTCTGATGGACCTTCTGCTTCCCTCAATGGAATTTCCAACTTAGACACCCCAGGCTCTTTATTTCCAGACTCTCCCATCCCTTCATTTGTCTCAACCTTTGATTCTTCAACTGGAACTATCTCTATCCTCCTGGTTTTCTCTGTGACCCTTCTCATCTCTCTATCTTCCTGTTCTCCCCATGGAGGTGTCGCTTCTCTAAAGGGTCATATATTCTGCCTCACGGGTCCATGGGCTTCTCCCTCCTCTCCTCAGGAAAGGACAACAATACAGTCAGGATGGGTTCAGCCTGATTTTTCCCATCAGATAGACAACCAGTGACAAGGTGTTCAAAGGTCATCTGTGTAGCTCTTAAGAAGTCTTTTCATTGCTGCAATGATTTCAGGCAATTCCAAAACTTGTTAATTTTGTACAAGTTCATTGATTTACATCCTTTCTAGATTCCATACTTAAATAAACTAAATTGAAAAAAAAGTAAGGCAGTCTTACAGGGATCAGGAAAAAACTGTAGGTAGATATCTTCAAATCCAAACATCATACAGTTATGCAAAAACTGCAGGCTTACTTAAAATACAATCTTGCACCTTGTAAAAAGAAGCAGGATTTTAAATTTAGATAATATGGAAAATTTAAGATGTGTTTGAATCTAAAATACAAACATATTAAAAATAACTGGATCTCATAATCTAGAAAGACAGAGAATACATCTTCAGAACACTTTAAAGTTCCTAAGAATACAATGATAAACAAAACCCTTATAATTTACAATGAAAGACATTAAAAATATCTAAATGTTAAGAATAAATATATACAAATTAAAAAATCACTATTTAGTTTTAAGTCTGTTGTTAATAAACAGAATATTTTGTTCTCACGTAGCCTTGTGTAAAATCTTTTGCTGGCTGTCACTTGTTCACGGTTATCTTTCCGCTCTTCCAAGGACTTTCACCTGGCATCATTTCCATCGTATGTTGTACTTAATGAAACCAAACATCTATGGTTCTCTGTTCCTTTCTAATAACACTTTCTGTGAGATCTCTCCCAATATTTATATCCCTTTGTTCTGCCTGAATCAGAGAAAAACAACTGTCCTCAAGGCTTGAGTTTCACAGCCTCTGAAAGCTCAGAAGTTGAGGATCAAAGGATTTGGTCACCTCCGACCCAGTGCAGTCCAGGGCCCAAAGAGGCCAGAGCTTGAAAAACCAAAATTTCCACTCCTTCCAACAGTTCCTGCCATTACAAAGTAGTATACTCTCAATGGCCTAGAAAGACCTAGTTCGTCATAAATAAGGAATATGTATTTTTGTTCATATAAAAGAGAGAATACAAATTCATTGGTACCCTCCTTAAAACTCAAATATTATTATTATTTTTGAGGGCAAAGCCATCTAAAAGAAATGACAAATTCTCTCTATTCATTACTTGCTTTTCTTTCATCAGTTAGCCTTAGAACATCCATCCTTTTCTCTTTTTACATTCATTTGGTAAAAGCTTCTGTTACACAATTTATGCTTATAATCAATTTTTTAGTACAAGGTTCCACATCAATTTCGCAATATCTCCCTGTTAATTAAAGATAGAAGTAAAACACATCAGAAGTGGCACTTCAAAATGCAATCCAGTTTTTGTCTTCTGCATTATGTCAGCATTTGGATGATTATTCTATACAGTGGGAACCAGGACAAAACTGAATGAGCTCCTTATGCCTTCTTAACTTATCAGGACCTCTGAATAAAGTTTTTTCCACGTTCCATGCATTTCCATGGTTTCTCCCCAGTGTGAGTCCTTTGATGTAACGTAAGGGCACCACTGCGACTAAAGCTCATTCCACATTCCATGCATTTATAAGGTTCCTCCCCAGTGTGAGTCCTTTGATGTGACCTAAGGGTACCACTGTGACTAAAGCTCTTTCCACATTCCATGCATTTATATGGTTTCTCCCCAGTGTGAGTCCTTTGATGCAACCTAAGGTTACCACTTTGACTAAAGCTCTTTCCACATTCCATGCATTTATGCGGTTTCTCCCCAGTGTGAGTTCTTTGATGTAATCTAAGGGAAGCACTGCAACTAAAGCTCATTCCACAATCCATGCATTTATGCGGTTTCTCCCCAGTGTGAGTTCTTTGATGTAATCTAAGGGAAGCACTGCGACTAAAGCTCGTTCCACATTCCATGCATTTATGTGGTTTCTCCCCAGTGTGAGTCCTTTGATGTAACCTAAGGGCACCAGTGTGACTAAAGCTCTCTCCACATTCCATGCATTTATGTGGTTTCTCCCCAGTGTGAGTCCTTTGATGTAACCTAAGGTTACCATTTTGACTAAAGCTTTTTCCACATTGCATGCATTTATGTGGTTTCTCCCCAGTGTGAGTTTTTTGATGTAATGTAAGGTTACCACGGCGACTAAAGCTCCTTCCACATTCCATGCATTTATGCGGTTTTTCCCCAGTGTGAGTTCTTTGATGTAACCTAAGGTTACCACTGTGACTAAAGCTCTTTCCACATTCCATGCATTTATGTGGTTTCTCCCCAGTATGAGTCCTTTCATGTAATCTAAGGACACCACTGTGACTAAAGCTCTTTCCACATTCCATGCATTTATGTGGTTTCTCCCCAGTGTGAGTTCTTTGATGTAACCTAAGTGTACCACTTCTACTAAAGCCCTTTCCACATTCCATGCATTTATGTGGATTCTCCCCAGTGTGAGTTCTTTCATGTGACCTAAGGTGACTTCTCAGATGAAAGCTTTTTCCACATTCCATGCATTTATGTGGATTCTCCCCAGTGTGAGTTCTTTCATGTGACTTAAGGTTACCAATCTGAATAAAGCTCTTTCCACATTCCAGGCATTTATGTGGTTTCTCCCCAGTGTGAGTCCTTTGATGTTTCCTAAGGTCACTACTGTGACTAAAGCTCTTTCCACATTCTATGCATTCATGTGGTTTCTCCCCAGTGTGAATTCTTTGATGTAACCTAAGTGTACTACTCCTACTAAAGACCTTTCCACATTCCATGCATTTATGTGGTTTCTCCCCAGTGTGAGTTCTTTCATGTGACCTCAGGTTACCACTGCGACTAAAGCTCTTTCCACATTCCATGCATTTATACGGTTTCTCCCCAGTGTGAGTCCTTTGATGCGACCTAAGGGTACCACTCTGACTAAAGCTCTTTCCACATTCCATGCATTTATGTGGTTTCTCCCCAGTGTGAGTCCTTTGATGTAACCTAAGGCTACCACTGTGACTAAAGCTCTTTCCACATTCCATGCATTTATGCGGTTTCTCCCCAGTGTGAGTCCTTTGATGTAATCTAAGGCTACCATTCCGACTAAAGCTCTTTCCACATTCCATGCATTTATGCAGTTTCTCCCCAGTGTGAGTCCTTTGATGTAACCTAAGGCTACCACTGTGACTAAAGCTCTTTCCATATTCCATGCATTTATGCGGTTCCTCCCCTGCATGAGTTATTTCATGTCTACTGAGGTGACATGTTTTTATATGCTTCCTTCCTTGCGTTACTTCTTTCATTTGACGTCCATTCCTACCCACTTGCATTTTCAATTCTCTGTTTTCTTGCTTGAATATGAGTTTCTTCCCAGGATGCCCCAAGTGTTGCTGGGAAATTCATCTTCTCCTGGTCATCATCTGATAGATTAGAAAAAGACATGAAGCAACCATGTCAGAAATCTGCAGGAATAAGGAAAGACCCATTCGGGCTCTGCCTGAGTCACGGAGGAGGAAGCAAAGACCGTCCATGTGCTTGCAATCTCGGGATTGGACTAATGTAATACACTCTACATGGGGCTGCCTTTCACATTGATGTGGAAGCTTCAAATGATAAAGAATGTGGCGGCCAGACTTCTCACTGGGGTGAGAAAACATCAGCATATTTTCCCCACTCTGGCTGCCTTGCATTGGCTGCCTGTTTGTTTCCACATTTATTTCAAAGTGTAAATAAAAGCCCTAAATGATTTAGATCTACTTGAATCCCTCATTCTAACTAGGAAGGGTGGCTGAGGGGCCTTCTCAGCAGTGGCCCCTTTCCTCTGGAACAGTCTGCCCCCAGAGATCTGTCTGGCTCCCTTGCTGGGTGCTTTTAAGAGTAAACATAAGACCTGGCTCTTTAGGCAGGCTTTCCCTCCTGTCATCACCTAATTATTTTTTCCCCATCTTGAACTATATTATTACTGTTATTTTTTAATTTATTATGATGTTTTTTTTAATCTATTATTGTTAGCTGCCCAGAGTAGACATCAGTATAGATGGGTGGAGTATAAATTTAATAAATATATAAATATTTGGTAGACTAAATTTGCAACCCTCCTATAATCATTGGGGTAGAACCCTATTCTGAGAAGTCTAAATTGATGTAATTCCATTCTCACACTTAGCGATTATACAAGGCGGCCATGACTCAAAAAAAGGTTGGGAAAACTTCACCATTATCAGCAGTAATTATAATCAGTGGGAAAGGACAAAATGAACTGGAATAAACCTGAGATGACCTTCTTTAATTAGAATAAGGAGGAAAAATACTATTGCTATATATACGACAATAAAGAAGATAAAAGTTACTAAAAATTAAAAGATTATAAAAAGTTAAATTTTGAGAAAGTGAAATTAGAAATTAAAAATACAGTGGTGCCCCGCATAGCGACGTTAATCCGTTCTGGATTAACCGTCGCTATGTGAAATAGTCACTAAACAGATCGAAAAACCCCATAGAAATACATTAAACTTTAATGCGTTCCTATGGGTCCTTAAACTCACCGTTCAGTGAGCATCCTCCATAGCGCCGCCATTTTTGCGCCCTCAGTAAGTGAGGGCAGGGCGCGAAAATGGTTGCTGCGGCCATTTTGGGCGTGCGGTGGCCATTTTGGAACCGCCGATCAGCTGCTGTAGAAACATCGCAATGCGAAGATCGGTAAGCAAAACGCTTACCGATCATCGCAATGCGATGTTTAGCCTTTCTAAAAATGCGACGTCGCTATGCAGATTCGTTGTTAAACGGTGCGCTCGTTAAGCGGGGCACCACTGTAAATTAAATCATTATAGGAAGATCAGCTATCACAATTTGGTAGAATTTTTTCATCTGTAATGAATGTAACGATGATCAATTTTTTTAATTCTCTTTTTAACCTCATTCTTTTATTCTCCCCAATGATTGTACTCAGGTTTCTAGAAAATTAGAAGGGAATTTCTCAAAGTTGATTAAAGAGGAAACAAATATTTGAATTAAAGGATTGGTTACCATAAATGAATTTGGGGGGGGGGGAGGAAGGCCAGTGTTAGAAAGGAACAGTAAAATTGGAGGAATGTGATGCAGCAACCAAGTGCAGAGTAAGAAGACACAGTGAGTTTGCCAGTTCTAAATGCTGCACATTACAATCATCCTCCAAGACTTTATGCCATGTGAAAAATACATAGACCAGAACGCTGATAACCACAGCACTACAGACCACCAGTTATGAGGAAACTTAATTCACAAACCGAAAGAAACGGGAGACAAAGTAAACCGACCTATTATTTCAAACTCAGAACAACATCGACTTCTGCTTCATTGGCTACTCAAAAATCCTTTGACTCTGTGGACCACAGTAAACTATGGCAACTCTTTAAAGAGTGCCTGACCACCATATGTATCTCCTGAGATATCTATATGTGGGACAGTTAGAACTGGATACAGAACAACTGATTGGTTCAAAATTGGGAAGGGAGTATTGCAAGGCTGCATATTGTTCCCCTGCGTAGTAAACTTACATGCAGAATACATCATACAGAAGGCTGGCCTGGAAGAATCCCAAACCAGAATTAAGATTGCCAGAATGATTATCAACAACCTCATATATGCAGACAATACCACTCTGATGGCAGAAAGAGAGGGGGAATTAAAGAACCTCTTAACGAGGGCGAAAGAGGAGAGTGCAAAAAATGGTCTGAAGCTCAACATAAAAAACCCCTAAGATAATGGCCACTGGTACCATCACCTCCTGGCAAATAGATGGGAAAGATATGGAGGCAGTGAGAGAGTTTACTTTCTTGGTTTCCATGATCACTGCAGACAGTGACAGGAGCAACAAAATTAAAAGACGCCTGCTTCTTGGGAGGAAAGCAATGACAAACCTAGACAGCATCTTAAAAAGCAGAGACATCACCTTGCCAACAAAGGTCCGCATAGTTAAAGCTATGGTTTTTCCATTAGTGATGTATGGAATGGAGAGCTGGACCATAAAGAAGGCTGACTGCCAAAGAATTGATGCTTTTGAATTGTGGTGCTGGAGGAGACTTTTGAGAATCCCCTGGACTGCAAAGAGATCAAAGCTATCCGTTCTGACAGAAATCAACCCCAAGTGCTCACTGGAAGGACAGAGCCTGAAGCTGAGGCTTCAGTACTTTTGCCATCTCATGAGAAGAGAAATCTCCCTGGAAAAGACTCTGATGTTGGGAAAGTGTGAAGGCAGGAGGAGAAAGGGATGACAGATGGATGGACAGTGTCATTGAAGCAATCAACATAAATTTGACCAAATTCTGGGTGGCAATAGAAGATAGGAGGGCCCTTCACTCCCGGGTTTGTACAAGAGGGATGGGCTTTTATGAATGAATACGGAACCAGACTGCTGGCACATAACATTGAAAAAGTTGCAGAATAACTTTTAAACAGAATCCATGAGAAAAGCTGACAGGAGACGAGTGGCATTCATTTTGGGACTCCTCCTCCCTATGGAATGAGGGTGGAGAGGCTAGAGAACTACAAATTGATGATAGTGTAGGAATTAGGAGCGTGATGGGATGGGATTGTTGGTTCACTGGAAGGAGAAGCAAACAAGCTTTGTGGGCAACCCCACATGCAGGTGCTTTTAGGCAAATGCTGGAAGCGTCTAAGGAAAGATGGGAGAGCTGGAACAGTTGGAGGGTAGATAAAAGATTGATGTAGTGGCCATAACGGAGACCTGATGGGATTCGGAGAACCAGAGGGATGATGCCATCCCAGACCATAAACTCTACAGGAGGGATAGGGAGGTGCGTGTTGGAGGTTTAGGTGGGACGTTTGCCCCAACCCCTTGGGTAACAGACCTTTTCAGATAACAGACACCAGACCACGTTTCCTTCGACCGAGTTTCCTGGTTTCATGAAACAGGCTGTAGCAAATACCGATCTGCCGTCGTGGGGGTTCCCAGCCAATTGGAGACTCTTGGGATAAGGATAGCAACTCTTTCTATAATCATGACAAAGCAAGCTTGTTTCGTTCCTTCCACAGAAGCCTATTCTCCCCTTCTCACGGTCGCTCCCTTTGAGAACAGACCGGGTCCTCCCTTGCAAGACCAGTTCGAGCCCCACCCGGGTCGAGCGCCCTGTCACAGTCCAGACCAACATTCATTTGGTCTGTGGGTCAACCCAGATCTATGAAGGAAGAGAAAGTCAATGTTTTGATATTGTAATGCAGTTAGAATTTATTAAGAAAAAAAGAGGGGATGCAGAGCTACAGCAGCGATAGCAGAGGGAATTCCCAGGGCTCTGGGGACCCCTGTGTAAACTCTGGGTCAGGAGACCCCCCCCAACAGTGCCAGGGGGAGGCAGGTTCTACAGGAGAGTAGGGCTTGCAGTGAAGGAGAGCTGGAAAAAGTCTGGATTCAGACAGCAATCTGTCTTCATGAGAGTTTCCCTTTTCTAAGCATCTGGCCCCGGAGACACCATTTCTGGTCAGTTAGCTGCCTAACTTTGCCAAGGTAGGAAGTGTGAAGAAGGTTCTTGCTTGGCTACATGGAATGTGAGTAGCCGGCCTTTTATTCCTCTTGAGCAGGTACAGCTCAAACTGAAGCTGCTGACTTAAGTGTAGAAAGAAATAAAGAAAGCAATATTGTTGGAGGAGCAATAAAGAGAACAAAAGAGTAACAAATAAAAAGAAGAACAAAAAGCCAGCTAAATTGGGGCAATTAAGAGACAAATTAGCTCTTACTTAATCTCTCTTTGAAATGTACCGGAGAAGCTTATTTTCTAAATAGTTTTATTATTGTATCCCTGAAACATTGGCCAATTTTTAACTGTGTCACACCTTAAAGAAATGAAACTTTATTGCACATAAAGACCCATAGTATTTGATGTTTAAGAAGATCTGAGTTTTTAAAGAGATTGTGCAACAGAGGTACAGTGGTGCCTCGCACAACGGGCGCCTCGTAGAGCGAGGTGCCCGCATAGGGCGAAAATCGCAGAGCAAAGGTCAGTAAGTGGTTCGCTTACTGACCTTCGCTTTGCGACCCGCCGATCAGCTGTTCGGCGGGTCCAAAATGGCCACCGGAACAGCCGAAATGGCCGCACACAGCATTTTCGCGCCGTCGGTAAATGAGGGGGGGCGCGAAAACGCTGTGCACTGCCATTTCAGCTGTTCTGGCGGCCATTTTGGACCTGCCGAACAGTTGATCCGCGGTCTCGCTGGGGCCGAAATGGCCGCACGCAGCGTTTTCGCACCCTCCCCTCGCTTACCGAGGGCGCGAAAATGGCTGCCGGCCATAGGAAGCATCGCTGTACGGTGAGTTTTTGACCATTTGGAACGCATTAAAAGCTGTTTAATGCGTTCCAATGGCTTTTTCCTTCCCGTACAGCGATGCTTTCACACAGCGAGGGTTAATCCGGAACGGATTAACCTCGCTGTGCGAGGCACCAATTTGGGGAGAATCTGTGTGTTTATGTAGAAAAAGAAGGAAACTCCCCCCCCCCAAGTGGCCTTGCTGTGATTCGCGAAAGGTGGATTTGGATAGACAATGTGGATGTGCTAAATGGGAGTTTGGGACTGACAGATCAATGGTTTTACTGCGTTACAGCTTTTGACTGAATTTGAAGTACATGGAAAAGAATGGATTCGGTTGATGTGGCATGTCTTGGAGAGAAGATGGAAGTAGAGGTAGTCCTTCTGGATTTATGAAAAGCTACATCAACATAACTGAATTTTTAAAAGTTGAATTATTGTGTTTTCGGTATATTTGTGATATAAATATAACTAGGCTTCTCTGTAAATTGAGATTTGTAGGGGAAAATTTAAATTAAAAAAATAAATTGAGGTTTTATTTCTTAGTGGAAATTGTTACCTTACAATAAATTTATACCCAAGAAATAGAAATGGCAGATTCTTTTAAGAACTAGATGAAGGAGATTCAAATACTGTAAACATTATTAATCAACTTATAGATCACATCAAAGCGCAAACTCTAAAAATTAAGGCAGTAACTTCAGGACTCAAAGAGGATGTGGAATGGACTATTCAGAAGAAAGAATAATTCACCAAAGCAGTGGGAGTAGCCGAAAAAGAAAATTTAGAATCAAGACTGAAGAAAGACAAAATAATGGACTTTTATGAGAGGAAGGTCGAGGTGGATGAGCTGTGGATTTATACTAGTGAGAAGATCATACCAAAAATGTGCATCTTTTTGTTAGAAGAGAATTTAGAGAATGAAAGGGTGAAAGCAGTGATGATGAAAGGGATACAATATAGACACATATGACTGGATTCGAATGTGGAATGAGAACTATAGGCAGATTAAATCAGTAAACCTGAGAGAAAATGTTTTAAAGATGTTCCATAGATGGCATTTAAAATGGCAAAAAGGGTGTTAGCCATTAGAAATCAACATTAAAAATGTTGGCAGCAACTTTGGACTCTCTTTGCACAGGTGGTGGATATGTGACAAAAGTAAAATGATATTAGAGATAAAAAAGATATTACATAAAGCATTACACAAGTAAATAAACAAACAGTTTCTGGCCTTATAAGAGCATTAATGGTTTAACCCCTTTCTCCAAAAGTAACACCTAACCTGAAAATAGGTCCTAGTATGATTTTCAAGGATAATCGTAATATAAGCCCTACCTCAAAAATAAGCCCCAGTTAAGTGAAATCCCGCCCTCCACCCTTGTACAGCAACCAGAAGATGATATAACTCTATTTGAATGAACCTAGATCTTTGAACAGAAAAAAAACATCCCCTGAAAATAAGCCCTAATGCCTTTTCTGGAGCAAAAATTAAAATAAGGCCCTGTCTTATTTTCGGGGAAATTGCACATATAAGGTTGATCTGGGCTGAAAATGGGATAGCTTGTCAGAGTCATTATCTGTCCTAAAAAATTCCCATCTGTCCTGAACTCCCCTCTCCTTTAGTGCCTCTGTCCATGGAATTTTAGCCAATAAATCCCTAAATTTACAAAAATTGGCTTTCTTGAAGTCCAGAATGCATGTGTGATTACACTTCGCTTCCCCTTCCCACTGTGTAACGAATTCCAAGAGAGGGCAGTCACTCCCACCACTTCAACCTCATTAACAAGGTCCTCCCTGTTGGCAAAGATGAGATCTGAAATAGCTGTTCCCCTTGTTGCCTCTTCCACTTTCTGGACCATGAAATTCCCTGCAAGGCCAGAAAGGAATTTGTTGGACCTTGTGCTCTTGGCAGAGTCTAACAACCATCATATATCGGGATAGTTGAAATCTCCCATTACTTCTGCATTTTTCCCTGTTGAATGTGTGGCCATCTGCTCCAGGAAGGCTTGAGACTATCTGTGCATGGACCAATCTGGGGAGTGACAATTGCATCCAGGCAGGGAAGTTAGCAGATCATTTAACAGGGAAGTGGATTGGACCACGGGCTCTTTCTGGTTCTCCACTGACAGCGTTGTGTCCAGAAGAACACCCAGCGTGTGTTGGGAACCACACAAATCACGGACATCAGGGGCTCCCATTTGGAGGAGCCCCGTCTTGTTTGGGTTCAGCCTTGGACTATTGTCCCCTTAATCTTCCCACTAAAGGAGATGGTAAGAACAGAAATGACGTTAATCTGTTAATCAATTATCCTAAGAGTCCAAAATAGTGGTGGATGGTGCAAAGCAAAATTCCCCAGTCTGGCTTGTCTGTTCAGGGGGAACAAGAAGGGAGTCTTGAAGGGGAACCCCTACACCCCAAATCAAGATGGCCAAGGTTTGCCTTTTATCAACAGGACCTGCCCTAGGTGAGCATGGGGTTGGGGTGAGCAGGATCGAGATTTGTACTTAAAAAACCCTACACCTAAATAAGATGAAAGAAAACCATCTCCCCAAACACCACCACTCTGCACATGTTCAAAGAAGAATTGTGGTGTTGTGGATGGAGTGCCAGACTGGAAACCAGGAGACCTGGATTCAAATCCCTGCTGAGCCAGGAAAACTGAGAGGAGAGAGTGGTTGGCAAGGCTACTTAAGCCACCTCTTGAAATCTCACTTACCTTGCAAATGTTGGAGGGATCTGGGATTTGGTTCTTTTTGGTCCCAAAAACAGCAAAGACAACTCAGGTCAGTCTCACTCCTGCCTAGGAGAAAAGAAAAATAGAAACGATCAGCCTGGAGGCTGCATGGATAAAGCAAATCAAAAATGTTTCCTTACGGGATGTGCCTTCGTTATATTTCAATTAAAAGCAGGCAGGCAGGCGGATCTTCCTTCTGACACATGTGATGAAATCAGCAGCATACAAGATAGGATGTCTCTCACTGTTTATTTAAAATATTTTTAATCTTGCTTTTCTCATTAAAATACACCCAAGATAGCTTACGTGCATCAGAAAAAGGCAACATTTAAAAGTGAAGAACAGCAAGACTACAACCATTTAAATGAATCAAACCAAAGCCCCTTCATGGATTGCTGCCTTGTCGTGGCGAAGGGGCTTGAGTAACTCAGAGAAGCTATGAGCTATGCCGTGCAGGGACACCCAAGGCGGACAGGTCATAGTGGAGAGTTCTGACTAAATGTGATCCACCTGGAGTAGGAACTGGCAATGCCACTCCAGTATCTTTGCGAAGAATGCCCCATGATCAGAAACAAAAGGCTAAAAGACATGACGCTGGAAGATGGGACCCTCAGGTTGGAAGGCGTCCAACATACTACTGAGGAAGAGCAGAGGACAAGTACAAGTAGCTCCAGAGCTGATGAAGTGGATGGGCCAAAGCCGAAAGGACGCTCAGCTGTGGATGTGCCTGGAAGTGAAAGGAAAGTCCAATGCTGCAAAGAAAAATACTGCATAGGAACCTGGAATGTAAGATCTATGAACGTTGGGAAGCTGGAGGTGGTCAAACAGGAGATGGCAAGAATAAACATCGACATCCTCGGTGTCAGTGAACTAAAATGGACGGGAATGGGTGAATTCAACTCAGATGATTATCATGTCTTCTATTGTGGGCAAGAAACCCGTAGAAGGCATGAAGTAGCCCTCATAGTCAACAAAAGAGTGGGAAAAGCCTTAATAGGATATAATCTCAAAAATGACAGAATGATGTCAATACGAATCCAAGGCAGACCTTTCAACATCACAATAATCCAAGTTTATGCACCAACCTCCATTGTTGAGGAGACTGGAATTGAACAATTTTATGAAGATTTACAACACCTTCTAGAACTGACACCAAAGAAAGATGTTCTTCTCATTCTAGGGGACTGGAATGCTAAAGTAGGGAGTCAAGAGACAAAAGGAACAACAGGGAAGTTTCGCATTGGAGTTCAAAACGAAGCAGGGCAAAGGCTAATAGAGTTTTGTCAAGAGAACAAGCTGGTCATCACAAACACCCTTTTCCAACAACACAAGAGGCGACTCTATACATGGAAATCACCAGATGGGCAGTAATGAAATCTGATTGATTATATTCTCTGCAGCCAAAGATGGAGAAGCTCTATACAGTCAGCAAAAACAAGACCTGGAGCTGATTGTGGCTCTGATCATCAGCTTCTCATAGCAAAATTCAAGCTTAAACGGAAGAGAGTAGGAAAAAACACTGGGCCACTCAGGTATAATCTAAACCAAACCCCATATGAATACACAGTGGAAGTGAAGAACAGATTTAAGGAACTAGATTTGGTGGACAGAGTGCCTGAAGAACTTTGGATAGAGGCTCGTAACATTGTACAGGAGGCAGCAACAAAAACCATCCTAAAGAAAAGGAAATGCAAGAAAGCAAAGTGGCTGTCCAACGAGGCCTTAGAAATAGCTGAGAGGAGAAGGGAAGCAAAATGCAAGGGAGATAGGGAAAGTTACAGAAAATTGAATGCAGACTTCCAAAGAATAGCAAGGAGAGACAAGAGGGCCTTCTTAAATGAACAATGCAAAGAAATAGAGGAAAATAACAGAAAAGGAAAGACCAGAGATCTGTTCAGGAAAATTGGACATATTAGAGGAACATTTTGCGCAAAGATGAACATGATAAAGGACAAAAATGGAAGGGACCTCACAGAAGCAGAAGACATCAAGAAGAGGTGGCAAGAATACACAGAGGAATTATATCAGAAAGTTTTGGATATTCCGGACAACCCAAACAATGTGGAAGGGCACTTATTCACTTTACTTCTTTGCTTTCCTTTCCAGAGGGTTAGCAGGAAACCTTTCTACTGAGGTAAACAGGAGAGAAGAGGATGGAGCCAAAGGATAAGGGAAGAGCAGACGCAAAAAGGAAAGGAGAAAAGAAAGAATACAAAATGGAAGAACCTTCCCCCATGCGGGGGTGTGGAATCGCCTTCCCAGAGGAGAGGACCGGAGGGGGAGAGCGGTGGACTGAGGAGACGCTGACTCTCTTGCATCTGCTGGTGTCAGCCTCAAGGGAAGCCCCACATAAAGAGAATTACGGTAGTCTATTCTTAAGACTATCTGTGCGTGGACCAATCTGGGAGGGGTTCTTGGTGTGAACTGCCCCTGCTGTAAAAGAAAGCAGTTTATGATCACTTCCTCTGGAACGGACAATTCAGAGCCATTCACTCTGCAAAAGACCTGCTGGGAGAGGGAACGCCCCAGAAGGAGAGGCTGGGTTGCCATCGGGTCCTTCTTTCCTCCTGCCCTCCATGTGGAAATGTATTGTCTGTTAAGAGGGAACAAGAAGGAAGATTTGAAGGGGAACCCCACAAACCCCAATTCAGGATGACCAAGGTTTTCCTTCTTATCAAGAGGACCTGCCTTTGGTGACCATGGATTTGTGGTGAGCAGGATTGAAATATTTTAAAAAAAACCATAAATAAGATGCAAAGAAAACTAAACACCACCACTTTGCACATGTTCAAAGAACAAGTGTGGTGTCGTGGATGGAGCACCAACTGGAAACCAGGAGACCTGGATTCAAATCCCTGCTGGGCCAGGGAAACTTAGAGGAGAGAGAGTGTGTGGCAAGGCTACTTAAGCCACCTCTTGAAATCGCACTTACCTTGCAAATGTTGGAGGGGTCTGGGATTTGGTTCTTTGTTTTTGGTCCCCAAAACAGCAAAGACGACTCAGCTCAGTCTCGCCCCATCCTAGAAGAAAAGAAAAAATAGAAAAGATCAGCCTGGAGGCTTCATGGATAAAGCAATTCAAAAATGTTTCCTTGCGGGATGTGCCTTCGTCATGTCGCTGTTGAACGGGGTCACATCCCCATCTCTCTCTCTTCTTCAGGCAGCAGAACAAGAGGAACAGAACAGCAGCCAACAAATAAACCATAGGAAGGAAGGAAGGAAGGAAGGAAGGAAGGAAGGAAGGAAGGAAGGAAGGAAGGAAGGAAGGAAGGAAGGAAGGAAGGAAGGAAGGAAGGAAGGAAGGAAGGAAGGAAGGAAGGAAGGAAGGAAGGAAGGAAGGAAGGAAGGAAGGAAGGAAGGAAGGAAGGAAGGAGGGAGGGAGGGAGGGAGGGAGGGAGGGAGGGAGGGAACGAAGGAAGGAGGAAAGGCAGGAAGGAGGGAGGGAGGAAGGGAGGGAGGAAGGAAGGAGGAAAGGAAGGAGGGAGGGAAGGAAGGAAGGCAGGAAGGAGGGAGGGAGGAAGGCAGGAAGGATCGAGGGAGAGAGGAAGACAGAAAGGAGGGAGCAAAGGAAGGCGCATTTATTGCTGGGCTCTGAGATAAAAGCTCCCCCGTCCCAGTGAGGTGGGGGCAACAGCAGGGAACCAGAGAGCAACAGGACCTGCGATGAAAGCAGCTGCAAACAACAGTGTATTTTCCCCACTATTTATTCAAAATATTTTTACCCCACCTTTCTCCTTTAAAAGGGCCCAAGGCAGCTCATGTGAAATTTTAAAATACAAAATCAACATTTAGAAAACACCAGAACCTGCATGATATAGTGGAATGACCGTTGAACCAGGCCCACTGTTCTCAGGGACGCGTTTGTTATTTTTCTCACCTCAAGGATCCCAACACAGGGGGCGTCTCTAAAGGTGCTCCTCGGCCTCCGTGCCCTCCGTGCCAAGGGCCCTGTGTCTTGGGGGGTTTGCCAACCCAAGATGGGCAGAGTTCAGATTTCAGGACTTTTCTGCCGTGTTGTCTTTCAACTTCCAGCCTCGCTTAGGCTTCGTTTTTCCTTTGAGATCACTGACAACCTCACAGGAGCTGGGAAAGGTGGCAACCGAGGGAGGGGTTCTTGGTGTGAGATGCCCCTGCTGTAAAAGAAAGCATTTCATGACCACTTTGTCTGGAACGGACCCTTCAGAGCCATTCATTCTGCAAAAGACCTACCTGGAGAGGGAACGCCCCAGAAGGAGAGGCCGGGTTGCCTTCCTCTCCTTCTTTCCTCCTGCCTCCATGTGGAAGGACTGGATCTCCTGAGGCCTCTTTCCAAAGCCCCCTTTACTCCACCCCATGGAGAGCCATGAATTGGAGGCAGGAGGGGGAATCCCTAGGAAGGAGGAGTGAGGAGCAGGTCTTTTGCACAGCCGATGGCCCTGAATTGTCCCTTCAGGACCCAAAGACCAGAACAGGTTTTTTTCTTTGAGGGAAGAACAACTTCCAAGAGGAGACCCTTCCTGGGGAGATCTCCCTTTCGGCCTCCACTACCAAACATCCCAGGGAGGAAAATCCACCACCTTCTTTTTCCTGCCTGCCTTTTGGTAAAAGTTCAGAGGAAACACAAGGAAACTCAAGGGAGAGGAGTCGTCCTGCAGTTGATCCTCAGCTCAGGATCTCGTCTTGAGATGGATTAGGATTAGCCCTCCTCTCTGCTAGTTAATCCTGTGTGTGTGTGTGTGTGTGTGTGTGTGTGTGTGTGTGTGTGTGTGTGTGTGAGAGAGAGAGAGAGAGAGAGAGAGAGTTGAAAAGAGCAAGAGGTCTGGCAAACGTTCCCCTCAGAAGGAAAGTGCGAGCGAACAAGCGAGCGAGAGAAACAGCGTGTGCAAAAGTGCAAGATGTTCACCCTCAGAAGGAAAATGCAGGGAGGACCTGGGAGGCGGGGGGGGGGAGGAGATGGGAGGCAAGTTACTTTCTCTCCCGTTCCTTTGTTTCCATCCACCGGATGCTCCTCGCAGGATTCAAGGGAAGGTAGGGACACACACACACACATACACACACACACACAGGCACTGGATGAAGTCCTAGGGCCTTGCAGGGGGGTTTGGTCTCCCTACTCCTGAGGGGGGGAATCTGGACCCCAGATATCCTCTCTCCCCTCTGAATCCCCCTTCCTCTCGAGGAGACCCGGAGGAAAAGACTGCCTTACACGAAATGGAGCAAAAAAAAAACCACACACACAACGGGGCACCACCGGAAATGCCCGGAGAAACCGCCCCCCTCCATCTGAGCCTGGTGGGGAGCTGGGCATCGGAACCCCCCTTGCAAATTTCACCCCCCCATACCCCATACCCCCCATCCCGACACACACACATACACAAACACAAACACACGCACGCGCGCGCGCGATATTCAGTTCCTAGGGCCTTGCAAGGGAGTTTGGTCTCCCTGCTCCTGTGCCTTGGGGGGGGGGTATCTGGGCCCCAGAGATCCTCTCTCCCCTTCAAATCTCTCTTCCCTTTCCCCTTCCCCTTCTCCCCCTGAGGAGACCCAGAGGAAAAGCCTGACTTGCACGAAGGTCGAGCAAAAGAAAACACAACGGGGAACCATCGGAAATGCAGGGAGATTCACCCCTCCTCCCCCGAGACCGGCGGGGATCCGGCCATCTCTCTCTCTCACACACACACACACACCTCACCCCCGACCTGTTCCCCCCCCCAATCCAGCGCCCACCTCCGTCCAGGTCCCGATCCGGGAGGCGCCCCTAAAGCCCCGCTTCTCTCCTCCAGGCGCCTTTCTTGGGCCGAAGGGGAAGAGGCAGGCGCTGCAGGATCCCCGCTTCTTCCGGCTCCCGTTCAAAGGGCGTCAAAGGGAGGGGCTCTTCCTTCGCCTTCGTAGCTCTATGTTCCTCCCCCCCCCCTGCACGAACGGGGGAGGGGGTGAGTGAATGGCAGAAACAAGGCGGGGGGGGGGCGTTGAAGGAAAGGAAGGCGACAAAGAGGAGGAAAATGACTCCTCCACTGAATCAGGAGGACGTCCAGAGGCCAGGACACCCCTGCCCGAGAAGCTCAACTTTCCTCACTTCTAGTGGCACAAAACCCTCAGAGAAGACAGAGTTCCCCTCAGCAAAGTCTGTCAGAGGCACCAAAGTTAAGATAGGGCACAATATTCATGTCTTAGTTGCTGAAAATGTGTGTATTCCTTACATGCATCTCTATACTGCTGACTTGGTGCTTAGCACTCCTCTCAGTGTTTTACTGCAGCATAATATAGAACGGTCATCTAAACACACAACATGAAACACTTCAAATTTGTTTTTCCATTATTTTGAATTCTATCTCCAAAAGTAGTTCACATTTTCTAGCTCTGCTTTGGGAAATGCAGATCTTTCTAAGACATCTAATGACATCAAAATACTAAAATTCTAATAGACCTTTTATAGATAATTGAAAACAGTAATAGCTCACAAACCCAGCAAGCTCAATCAGAGGGGAAGCTGGTGGGGGACAGAGTGATTTTCCCTCCCTTTCTCAATGAATGAGCTCTGTCCTGCTTGGTTGCTGATTATGCTGATTACATGACCCATTTGTGTTTCTTTTAGCCCAAGATGTGGCATTTTTCCTACCCCAGGAATGGCTGCTTTCCTCTTCTCTTTCCTCCCTCCCTTTATTTATCCCCTTTCTCCTCCTCGGACAGAATCATGAACTCTCTTCTCTAACTTTTATACTTGATCTCACACCCTTTTACCAGACACCCTCCTCCCCAGTGTACACGTGGGTATGAACTACAAGGTAAATATACATAATGAAGAGTTAGAAGAATAATTATGTTTAATTACTGATGTTTAACAATGATTATACTTTAGAGCAAACAGATTTTATCCTCTTCTGCCATTACAAAATACTGTAGTGTATTTGGGCCAAATACAACATGAAATGTTTCAGAGTTGTTACATTTGCTCAAGGAATTGTGGAAATCCTCATTCTAGGCAGGGCTAAATATCCCTTACAGATCATTCACTGCACTCAGTAACTACAATTTCCCAATATTGTTTAAGGGGGGGGGGAACTCTCATGCTTTATAATAGTTTCCTGTTTTAAACCTGGAATACATTTGTAATGTATAGACGTGTCTTCAAAGTGGAGAAGAAAGCTAAGCTTGGGGGCCTTTTAAATTCTTGTTTGTCAGTTGGTGGGTTGGGAATCAATACGAGGTAAAAGGGTCACAACAGCATCTCTACCATGATGTGGATCAGTGGTTCCCAGTCTTGGGTAGCTCCGGTGTTCTTGGACTGCGACTCCCAGAAACCCTAGTCAGTAGAGGTCGTTGCGAAGCTTTCTGGGAGTTGCAGTCCAAGAACACCTGGGTTACCCAAGGCTGGAAACTAATGATCTAGATATATGCTAAACAATGAAGAACTGGATCTGCGATGGAATGCTTGGGGCGAAGGCAGCTCCTTCAGTCGGGACTAAGTCCGCCTCTGCTGTTAGATGAAGCGATGCAACCAGGATGTATATAAGATGCTGGGAGGCAGCAATGGCAGTAATTGGCCGCTCTTCCTAAGCCTTGTAGTTGAAAGAGGATGCTGTGTGTGCCAGGCCTGTCTGTTCTCCTAAAAAGGCCGGCTGCTGTCAGGGGTGATGGAAAACGCTATCTGATGGCCAGCATTTAGCTGACAGTCCAGTCATCTCCCAGATGGAGACGAGGGCATTGATTTGTCCTTAAAGGTTGGAGTTGGCTTTGCTGGGGACTCCAGGAACGTAGCTCATTTCAAGGCATATCACACCTTTGCTGCTCCAGCCAACCCTCTCTTTGAAGGATGTCCGCCCTCGTCCCCCCATCTCCATCCCAGACCTCCCCCCCGTGACCTGTTTCCAGAAGCAGTAGTTCAAGAAACTGTGCAAAGGTTTCTTTCAATAGAAAAAGTACATCACAATCACTGATCAATCATCTGTTGAGACCCTGTGAAGTTAAAAGCTTTCTGTGTGTTGATAGAATGGGGATCCCTATTAATTGCTTTCTAAAAGCTTGACCTTCTGACAAGAATTATGCTCTTAAGAGCTTAGAATCTTTCAGGGTTAATAGACCTGACTTTTTTTTTTCACAATCGCTTTCATTTCCCAAACCTCATTAGGAATGGATTTTGGACTCATTCTTAAAAAGACCCTGCATTTTAAAAGTCTCCTTTCACTAATCTTAAATTGGCCCTGATATGATCCTTGTTTCCCACTTCAACTGGCTTAGAAAGGAGTTATTATCCCTGATGTTTCATCCTCTCGGCCTGCCCTGAGCACTTTGGTACCATCTATCAAAGAAATAGAGGAAAATACAGTAGTGCCTCGCATAGCAATCGCTCCGTTTAGCAACGAAATCGCTTAGTGACAGAGTTTTTGCGATCGCAAAAGTGATCGCCCCTATGGGTTTTTTTCGCTTTGCGATGATCGCGGGGAAGCGATCATGGCAAAGCGACCCTTTTTAACAGCTGATCAGCGGTTTCAAAATGGCCACCGGGAAAACAAAATGGTCACCTGCTGTTTTTCCTCACTTAAGAGGCAGCGAAAATGGCGACGCTATGGAGGATTTTCACTTAAAGGTGAGTTTTAAGCCCATAGGAACTCATTAATCGCATTTTAATGCGTTTCTATGGGGTTTTTAATTTTGCTTAGCGATGTTTTCGCTTAGCAACATCTTTTCTGGAACGAATTAACATCGCTAAGCGAGGCACCACTGTAATAGAAAAAGAAAAAAACAGACATCTGTTCAGGAACAATGGAGGTATTAAAGGAACATTTTGTGCAAAGATGGACATGATAAAGGACAAAAATGAGAGAGACCTAACAGAAGCAGAAGACATCAAGAAGAGGTGGAAAGAATATACAGAGGAATTATGCCAGAAAGATCTGGATACCCCAGACAACCCAGATAATGTGGTTGCTGACCTTGAGCCAGACATCCTGGAGAGTGAAGTCAAGTGGGCATTAGAAAGGTTAGCTAGCAACAAGACCAATGGAGGTGATGACATTCCAGTTGAACTATTTAAAATCTTAAAATATGATGCTGTTAAGATGCTACATTCAATATGCCAGCAAGTTTGGAAAACTCAACAGTGGCCAGAGGACTGGAAAAGATCAGTCTACATCCCAATCCCAAAGAAGTGCAGTGCCAAAGAATGCTCCAACTACCATACAATTGCACTCATTTCCCACGCTAGCAAGGTTATGCTCAAAATCCTCCAAGGTAGGCTTCAACAGTATGTGGACCGAGAACTCCCAGAAGTGCAAGCTGGATTTCGAAGGGGCAGAGGAACTCGAGACCAAATTGCTAACATGCGCTGGATTATGGAGAAAGCCAGAGAGTTCCAGAAAAACATCTACTTCTGCTTCATTGACTATGCAAAAGCCTTTGACTTTGTGGACCACAGCAAACTATGGCAAGTCGTTAAAGAAATGGGAGTGCCTGACCACCTTATCTATCTCCTGAGAAACCTATACGTGGGATAGGAAGCAACAGTTGAAACTGGATATGGAACAACTGATTGGTTCAAAATTGGGAAAATTGTCTCCCTGCTTATTTAACTTATATGCAGAATACATCATGCAAAAACCTGGACTGGAGAAATCCCAAGCCGGAATTAAGATTGCCAGAAGATATATCAACAACCTCCAATTTGCAGATGATACCACTCTGATGGCAGAAAGTGAGGAGGAATTGAGGAACCCTGTAATGAGAGTGAAAGAGGAGAGTGCAAAAAACAGTCTGAAGCTCAACATTAAAAAAAAAAAAACAGAGATCATGGCCACTGGTCCCATCACCTCCAGGCAAATAGAAGGGGAAGATAGGGAGGCAGTGACAGATTTTACTTTACTACATAAAGAAAGCTGACTGCTGAAGAATTGATTCCTGAATGCTCTAGGGGAGTTTCCAGCTGATATGGTCGGCACTCCTGTCGAAGCCCAGGTCACCTTGTGGTTCAAGGAGATGGCCCAGATGGTTGACACGATTGCACCTAGGCACCCTCTCCCTGCCCGCAGAGCCTATATGGATCCATGGTATACAGAGGAGCTTCTGGCTATGAAACGGTTGGGGAGACAGCTTGAGCGCAGATGGAGGAAATATCACTGCGACTATGATCAAACACAACTTAGAGCCCATTATCGGGCCTACTCTCTGGCAATACGGCTTGTGAAACACCAGTATTTCTCCAGTCGTATTGCTTCCTTAGCATGTCGTCCAGCAGAGCTATTTCGAGTGGTCCGGGACCTTCTTCAACCAAATGGTTCAGTGGAGGTCCTGGACTCCTCAGTGGTTCGCTGTAATGAATTTGTTACACTCTATTCACAAAGAGTTGGACTACACTGTTGATGCAGAGCCTATGGTTGTATCCAGTGCTCCGGACTTATGTCATAATTTATTGGATGAGTTCCTGTTGTTACGGCCCAAGGATGTGGACAGGGCGCCTGGATCGGTTCGTGCCACCACTACACAACTCGACCCTTGCCCAACATTGCTAATAAAGGAGTTTGCACCTGGATCCTGGAGGTCATCAACTCCTCGTTAAGAGAGGGAGTGCTCCCTGCCCTAGGAGTGGTGATTCGCCCACTCCTAAAAAAAAAAAAACTAATCTGGACCCAGGTCTAGTGATCAACTATCGACCAATAGCAAACCTCCCTTTTCTGGACAAGGTGTTGGAACGTGTGGTGGCTGAGACTCTCCTGGATGCTCCAAACTCTCCTGGATGAAATGGATTATCTAGATCCATTTCAATCAGGTTTCAGGCTGGGTTATGGGACGGAAACTGCCTTGGTCGCCTTGTTTGATTACCTTTGCCAGGAGAAAGAGAGGGGCAATGCATCCCTGTTGATTCTCCTGGATCTCTCAATGGCTTTCGACACCATCGACCATGGTGTCCTTCTGGACAGATTGACTGAGATGGGTATGGGAGGCACTGTTTTACAGTGGTTCCACTCCTACCTGGCTGATCGAGTCCAGAAGGTGGTGCTGGGGGACAGTAGCTCTTATCCATGGTGGTTGTGTTGTCGGGTTCCTCAGGGCTCTACACTGTCCCCCATGCTGTTCAATATCTAGATGAAACTGCTGGGGGAAGTCGTTAGGAGGTTTGGGCTGAGCAGTCAGCAATATGCTGACGACACCTGTAAGCACACAGCCTCCTAAGACAGTGGTCCCCAACCTTGGGCCTCCAGACGTTCTTAGACTACAACTCCCAGAAGCCTTCACCACCATCTCTGCTGGCCAGGATTTCTGGGAGTTGAAGTCCAAGAACATCTGGAGGCCCAAGGTTGGGGACCACTGTCCTAAGAGATTTGTGTGGCTGGAGCAGAGAGGTTCCAGGAGCAAAGTGTACTCCTAAATCAGCTGAGATGAGTCAGTTCTCAGCCACTAGCACAGACTTGTCCAACCTGTGGTCCAAGGGCCGCAGGTGGCCCAGGTCAGCTCATAATGCGGCCCAGTGCAATTTTTTATTTTTAAAGAAATACAAAGTTTCAAGATACACTGCCGGTGCTTGCAGTCCGGGCACGTCACAACGGTAGGGGGGAGAGGGAAGGAAGGAAGGAGTGGGAGGGGAGAGGGGGGCTGCGTGACTGCATTGCGCCATCCCCGTCAATAGGTGGACCCCCTCCTGGCACCATAAAGCCACCGGAGTCGAAGCTGGCAGCCCCTGCTGTCTGAGATTGCAGCTGCCGGTAAGCGTGCTTGGAGCGGGGCTGCAGAGGACAGCTAGGGCTGCCCCCCCATGTGACCCAAACCAAATTTATTTGCGGCCCAAACCAAATTTTCATTTTAATGTGGCCCAAGGAAGGTGAAAGGTTGGACACCCCTGCACTAGCACCTTTTCCCAAGTCTGTTCCAATTAACAATTAATTGAGAGAAAAACAAAGATAAAAATCATGAGTTTTGGAGTCTGCCAAGATGAACAAAACTCAGGCAATTAACGGACTCCAGTAGCATAATTGTGGCCCAAAGATATTATGCAGGTTTGCTGCTTAGGAGACCAAACATAAGTTTTTAAGAATTATTGTTTTATTAGAAAAATAAAGTATTCAGAGATATTCAATTTGTTGCAAAGCATAGCATTCAAGTACATTTCCATAAATCAAAGCAGTTAGAACTATAGCAAATTCCAGCTATAAAAATAAAATAACAAACTCTAAAAATAGTTTTGAAAGGTAGGCAAGGCTTAGCCCCCCTTCTTTATATCCTTGCTCTGAACTACATCCTAGCAAAATACTAAACAAATAGCAATAGGAACTGCAAAGTCCATTCAAAAATCCAAATCCAAAATCATTCTAAAAATACAAGTCTCTCTCTGTCAGCATTCTTCCATTTTTCTTTCCATGCTGGAACCACCCTTCTTCTTCACTCTCCACTGACGTAAACCAATCAGGACGAAGGGCTATTTCTCCACTCTCCACCTCCTTTTCTCATGGGATGTGCAGGTGTTGTTAACCATCTTTCTGATGTTGTGTCTTGACCCTTATCGTCTCTGGCCAAGCTTGCTACATGGAAAATTCCAACTAGCTCTAAGACAAAACAGCTTCTCGAAGCATCTAGTTATGTTACACACAGACCAAGACGGATTCCATCTACACAATTCCATGACTCCAAATCCCATTAAGAATTTTAGCCTCAATAGCCTAACCTAAAACTAAGATTATGGCCACTGGTCCCATGGGAAATAGAAGGGGAAGACATGGAGGCAGTGACAGATTTTATTTTCCTCGGCTCCATGATCACTGCCATGAAATTAAAAGATGCCTGCTTCTTGGGAGGAAAGCGATGACAAATCTTGACAGCATCTTGAAAAGCAGAGACATCACATTGCCAACAAAAGTCCGAATAGTCAAAGCTATGGTTTTTCCTGTTGTGATGTATGGAAGTGAGAGCTGGACCATAAAGAAAGCAGACCGCAGACAAATTGATGCCTTTGAATTGTGGTGCTGGAGGAGACTCTTGAGAATCCCCTGGACTGCAAGGAGAACAAACCTATCAATTTTGAAAGAAATCAACCCTGAGTGCTCACTGGAAGGACAGATCCTGAAGCTGAGGCTCCAGTATTTTGGCCATCTTATGAGAAGAAAAGAGTCCTTGGAAAAAACCTTGATGTTAGGAAAGTGTGACGGCAAGAGGAGAAGGGGACAACCGAGGATGAGATGTCTGGACAGTGTCTGCGAAGCAACCAACATGAATTTGACACAACTCCAGGAGGCAGTGGAAGATAGGAGGGCCTGGCGTGCTCTGGTCCATGGGGTCACGAAGAGTCAGACACGAGTAAACGACTAAACGAACGAACGAACCTAAACCATGACAACACCCAGCTCTACCTCTCATTCTCTACCAATCCAGGTTTGGCAGTCACCGTTCTGAACTCGTGCCTGGACTTGATAATGGTCTGGATGAGGGTCAATAAACGGAAGCTCAATCCAGACAAGTCAGAAGTGCTGCTGGTAGGTGACCCGCCAGATAGGTTAAAGGGCCATTTCCCTGCCTTAGACGGGATTACATTCCCCCTAAAGGACAGGGTCCGCATGTAGAATTTAAATTTAGATAATAGGGAAAATTTAAGATGTATTTGAATCTAAATAGATAGAGAATGCATCTCCAGAACACTTCAAACTTCCTAAGAATACAAAAAGTAAAAAAAAAACTTATAGTTTTCAATGAAAGACATGCAAAAATATTTAAACTTTAAAAATAAATACATACAAAGTAAAAAAAAAATTGGCTCTAAGTGTTAGCAAACAGAAAATATTGTTCTCTTCCCTAACCCACCACTGAGAAGCTCAGATGTTGAGGATCAAAGGATTTAGTCACCTCCGACCCAATGCAATCCAGGGCCGGAAGTTAACAGGGCTTGAAAAACCAAAATTTCCACTCCTTCCAACAATCCCTGCCATTACAAAGCAGTGTACTCTCAATACAAATAGCATAGAAACACCTAGTTCTTCATGAACAATACAGAATATATATTCATTGGTACCCTCTTAAAAACTCATTATTATTCATAAGGGTAAAGACATATAAAACAAATGACAGCTTTTCTCTCTTCACTACTTGCTCTTATTTCATCAGTTGGACTTAGAACATCCATCTTTTTCTCTTTTTAAACTAATTTTGTAAAAGCTTCCATTGTAAAATATATGCTTGTTCTCATTTTTTAAGCACAAGGTTCCATGTCTATTTTATTATTTATTTATTTATTTATTTATTTATTTGATTTATATCCCGCCCATCTGGTAGATTTTACCACATTGGGCAGCTCGATATTTTGAGATATCTTTATGGTAATTAACGATAGAAGTAAAAGACATCACAAGTGGCATTTCAAAATGAACTCTTTTATTTTTCTTCTCTCCGTTGGAAAGTAGGACAAAACTGAATGAGCTCCTTATGCCTTCTTAATATATTAGGAACTCTGAAAAAAGCTCTTTCCATATCCCGTGCATTTATGTGGTTTCTCCCCACTGTGAGTTCTTTGATGTGACCTAAGGTGACAATTTTCACTGAAGATCTTTCAAAATTCCATGCATTTCTATGATGTCTCCCCAGTGTGAGTCCTTTGATGTGACCTAAGGTTACCACTCTGAGTAAAGCTCTTTCCACATTCTATGCATTTATGTGGTTTCTCCCCAGTGTGAGTCTTTTGATGTAACCTAAGGTGACCACTCTGAGTAAAGCTCTTTCCACATTCCATGCATTTATGTGGTTTCTCCCCAGTGTGAGTCCTTTGATGTAACCTAAGTTCACCACTCCAACGAAAGCTCTTTCCACATTCCATGCAATCATAAGGTTTCTCCCCAGTGTGAATCCTTTGATGTAACTTAAGGTAACCACTACTTCCAAAGCTCTTTCCACATTCTATGCATTGATGTGGTTTCTCCCCAGTGTGAGTCCTTTGATGTAACCTAAGCTCATCACTTCGACGAAAGCTCTTTCCACATTCTATGCATTGATGTGGTTTCTCCCCAGTGTGAGTCCTTTGATGTAACCTAAGTTCACCACTCCAACGAAAGCTCTTTCCACATTCCATGCAATCATAAGGTTTCTCCCCAGTGTGAGTCGTTTGATGGAACTTAAGGTGACTACTTTGACTAAAACTCTTTCCACATTCCATGCATTCATGTGGTTTCTCCCCAGTGTGAGTCCTTTGATGTAACCTAAGGACACCACTGTGGCTAAAGCTCTTTCCACATTCCATGCATTTATGTGGTTTCTCCCCAGTGTGAGATCTTTGATGTAACTTAAGGTGACTACTTTGACTAAAACTCTTTCCACATTCCATGCATTTATGTGGTTTCTCCCCAGTGTGAGTCCTTTGATGTAACCTAAGGACATCACTGCGCCTAAAGCTCTTTCCACATTCCATGCATTTATGTGGTTTCTCCCCAGTGTGAGTCCTTTGATGAGTCGTAAGAGTAACACTATGACTAAAGCTCTTTCCACATTCCATGCATTTATGTGGTTTCTCCCCAGTGTGAGTACTTTGATGTGTCCTAAGAGTAACACTATGACTAAAGCTCTTTCCACATTCCATGCATTTATATGGTTTCTCCCCAGTGTGAGTTCTTTCATGTCTCCTAAGGTTACTACTTTGACTAAAGCTCTTTCCACATTCCATGCACTTATATGGTTTCTTCCCAGTGTGAGTTCTTTCATGTGACCTAAGATGATCACTGCGACTAAAGCTCTTTCCACATTCCATGCATTTATGTGGTTTATCCCCAATGTGAGTTCTTTCATGTGACCTAAGTTTACTACTCCGATTGAAGGTCTTTCCACGTTCCATACATGGATACAGCTTCTCTCCGGCATGTTTTCCTTGATATCTACTTCGGTGACATGGATTTACATTGTTTCTCCCCTGAGTCATTCCTTTCATGTGAAGTCCATGCCTGGCTATTCCTGTTTTCAATTCTCTGTTTTCTTGCTTGTTTTTGAGTTCCTTCCCAGGTTGTCCCAGATGTTGCTGGACAGTTCTTCTATTCCTGTTCATCATCTGGTAGATTAGAAAAAGAAGAGAAACAACCACTTCCAAAATCTGCAGGAATAAGGGATTATGTGTTCGGGCTCCGCCTGAATCATGGAAGAGGAAGGAAAGACAGGCAAAAAGGTGAGGGAAGAGAATCAGGGAGGGGATGAGGCCAGATCGGGGGTTGTTCCTTTGGGATTGAGGTTGGAAGGGCTCTTCACTGAGGGACCTTTTGGAGGGAGGAATAATGAAGGGAGGATCATTTCCACACGCAAATAAATACATCAAATTCAAAGAATAACTTCTCCTTCTCAAATTCTCCCCAATGTACTTAAGTTCCCAGAAAAATCAGAAAGCAATTTCTCCAAGTTGATTAAAGAGGAAACAAATATTTGAATGAATGGATTGTTTAGCAAAAATGCATAACAAGGGGGGAAAGGACAGTGTTAGAAAGGAAGAGTAAAAGTGTATTAATGCGAATCAGTTAGATTGTTGGATTTAAGAATGGGTAAAGAGCAGTCAGTTGCCAATGCTGAGAATTGACAAAATCTGCAGAGATTATTATTCAGAGGGAGAAGAGAAAGGACAGGTCCGTGAAAGGGATGGGATGTAGAGTTTATAAAATGCTGTTATGGGCAGAGAATCATCAGGAATTTCTGAAAACAGGATAGGAAGCAGAGATGGTCAGGGAAATAGGTACTGAGGTAATAGAATCTTAGTACTGCAGAGCTAGAAGGGAAGAAAATTCTCAACCTCTGGCTCCTGAGTTAGATACCTCAACCAAAATGTATGGAAAGGGGGTGGGGAGAATTTGATAAACCACATCTGTGAGAATAAAAGCAAAAATTTAAACATCGAAATTGAGAAGGTACTTGACCCCAGCAAAATTAAATATTACAAATTCTAAAGGTTGCGTATTACCGTAGTACCTCTGTTTACAAAATCAGTGTGGCCTCCAGGGTGTTACATCATGCGAAAAATACATAAACTGGAACACGAATTGATATAGCAACAGTGGCAGTGCTACAAACCTCCAAGTGCAGGGAAACTTCCTTCACCTGGCAAAAGAAATGGGGGGGGGGGAAGAGCCATAAACTGAAGCACCATTTCGAACTGATTTCTGTTCGTAAACTGGAAATTATGTTAACTGATGTACTACTTTACCTCAAAGGTAGCTGTGGCAACCCCAGACCTACTGGAGTATCCCACCCTATAGTTATGCTGCCACCAACCATTCCCTGTAAGGAGTCACACAGACCAGGAATGGATTTTAATAAACAAAAGAACAAGGTTTATTGAAACAACAAACAGGGTAAATAAAAGAATCAGGTAAATAGGAAACTGTAACGTGGCATAGTCCCAATCACACACATTCAACAGATTGGTTCCCACGGAACACTTTAAAGTAACGCACAGACCCTGAACCTATCAGTTCTGGCTACCTAGAAAGAAACCTGAACCTATCAGGTATGTACTAACTGACAAACAGTTGTACCCAGTCTGACACACAGACTCCAACTCCTCTTCTCCACACCAGCTCCAAATATATCTACAGTACAGCTCCTCCCCCCAGATGTCCCGCCTTCCACTCCCCATAGGATGGAAATTTCCCTCCAAACCCATGACAGACAGGTACCATCAGTGCTGTATGTGACACCTCCCCTCTTTATAAGTTGTTTTGCGGGGGAAAAGCTAAAGTGCTTTTCTCCAAAAAAACAACCAGGATCAAAACACAAAACAGTTATACATTATAACACAATCCCATAACCCATACTTACTCACTCTAGGTCAAACATATCACTTATGCATTTAAACATTAATATTTGCAATACATCAAGTTACCTTTATTAATACAAACCAAGCCTGTTCAATAAACAGGTAAATTTAACTTTTGGTCACCAAAATATACATAGTCCATGTTTCTTCGCCGTCTTCACTCGTCGGGTCTTCTTGACAAGGCGTCAGCAACACAGTTCATTGACCCTCTGACCACCTTCACTTCGAAGTCAAAATCTTGCAGGTTTAAAGCCCACCTCATAAGTTTACTATTATGGGTTTTCATTGTCTTTAACCACTGCAGTGGGGAGTGGTCAGTGCACAGAACAAAATGTCTTCCCCAGATGTAAGGTTTGGCCTTCTGAATCGCGTATACTATGGCCAGGCACTCCTTTCCCACGGTTGCCAAATGTCTCTCACCTTTCTGGAGTTTCCTACTCAGGTAGGACACTGGATGCTGGTCACCATTTTCATCCTCCTGGCAAAGAACTGCTCCTACCCCGCTGTTAGACGCATCGGTGTAGATGATGAACTCCCGGTCGAAGTCGGGAGCACGCAGCACTGGATACTGGACGAGCGCCTCCTTCAACCTCTGGAACGCCTCCTCCCAGTCGCTGGTCCACGGGATGCGGTCATCAGTCTTCTTCCGCGTCAGATCGGTCAGCGGAGTCGCCATCTCGCTAAACCTCGGGATGAACTTTCTGTAGTAGCCCACCAACCCAAGAAATGATTTGACTTTCTTCTTGGTGTTGGGTCTGGGCCAATCACGAACGGCTTCTATTTTGGCCTCTAGGGGTTTGATCACTCCCTTCACTATCCCCGGCTTATTCGAAAAAACCTTATGATATTTAGTGAGCAGCACTTTTAGTTCTTGCTGCTGGTCTTGGGTGAGTGCAGGACTGATCTTCACCTCATCTGGGTTGTATTTCACTTCCCCTCTACCCTCCCAGAAGGGTAATTCAGCTTCCTCACTCTCAGCTGCTTTTATGGCAAATAAAACCCTCTGTTCCCCTCTGTAGTAGGGTTTCAGGGCATTCACATGTACCACCCTCCGTGCTTGGTGTTCCTCCTGTTCTATAAGGTAGTTCAGATCTGACATCTTGGACATGACCCTGTATGGTCCTGCCCATTTGAGCTGCAGTTTGTTCTCTTTGCAGGGCCTAAGCCAAAGCACTTCCTCCCCTGGGTTAAAGTGCCTCTCCCTGGCTTTCTGGTCATACCAGGTTTTCTGTCTGACCTTCTGAGCTTGCAGGTTTTCTGCTGCTAGCTCTAGGTTTCTCTTCAGGTCATTCGTTAAAGTGTCTATATACGTCACAACATCTTGTGGGTCATCCTGGGTGATCTGCTCCCAATTTTGTTTGATTAAATCAAGTGGACCTCTTACTTTTCTCCCAAACAAAAGTTCAAACGGACTGAACCCGGTACTGGCTTGGGGCACTGATCGATAAGCAAACAAAAGGGATTGCAGCTTCTGGTCCCAATTGTTTGGATTCTCTGCCAAGTAAGCCCTAATCATGCGCATCAGAGTCCCATTGAACTTCTCCGTTAACCCATTACTTTCGGGGTGATAGGCAGTGGTTTCCTTGTGTTTAATTCCACAGATTTGCCATAACCGTTTCATGAGCTTTGATGTAAACGATGTGCCCAAATCTGTGATTATTTCTGAGGCAAATCCCATCCTGGACATATACCCCACCAAGGCATCTGCCACTGTGTTAGTTTCGATGTTAGTCAAGGGAATGGCTTCGGGGTACCTCGTGGCATGGTCCACAATGGTGAGAATGAACCGGTTCCCCCTCTTTGTGGCCTTGGGCAACGGTCCCACAATATCCACTCCTATACATTTGAACGGGGTGTCAATCACAGGCAAAGGGCACAACTTTGCTTTGGTCCTGTCACGGTTATTCCCCTGCCTCTGACACACATCACATTGTTTACAGAACTCCTTGATCTGCTTCCCTATTTCCGGCCAGTAAAAATTTTGTGTGATTCTCTGCTGTGTTTTGTTCACCCCTAAGTGCGCAGCAAACATGTCAGAGTGCCCCCTTTGTAAGATCATGGGGCGATACTTTTCAGGTACCACTAGCTGACTTCTGATCCCATCTCCCCCTTTTGAGATATTCATCAGGGTCTCTCTATATAAAATTCCCTTTTTCTCGCGAAATCTCGCTGGGGTTTCAGGTGTTAGCTGGGTGTCTGTCACCTTTTCAAAACACTTTCGGAGAGTGGCGTCTGCCTTTTGCTCTTGGCCAAATTTGCTGTCCGTGGCTAAGGTTTCTGCCATGGCTTCGGGACTACCCTCATCTGCTTCAACCTCGGGCTCTTCAGTACCCCCCTGAACTGTCCCCGTGGTAGCTTGTGAGCGTGTAATCACTAGCACCCGTTTCACATGTTCAGCCAGGTCATTTCCCATGAGCACGGCTGCTGGCAGAGTCGATGAAATCGCTAGCCGCCAAACTCCCCTCCAGCCTTGAAAGCTCACAGGTACCTCAGCTACTGGCAGTGAGATCACCTGCCCCTCAATCCCTGCCACCTTCAGGCTCTCATTTGGGATTATATACTTCCTAGGAATAATGTCTGGATGGCACAGGGTCACCTGGGAACAAGTATCCCTTAGCCCCCTATACTGATGGTCAAGTATTCCTACGTCCACCCCTGCGGTCTCAAACAATTGCGAATCTGTCCTCACTAGTAAGCAGCGCTTGACCTCCACAAGAGGACCATTTTCCCCAGCCTGATCAGCAGATGTAACTGGTCCAGATTGAGTAGCCATGGTAACAGGCTCCCTCAATGGCAAGGAGCTTTGCTCTGTCTGGACACAGAACACAGCTTTTGGCTTGGTTCCACTCAAATCATGAGGCAAATTTCCCTTTAGCTGCTTTAATTTCTCACACTCTGAGATTAGATGGCCCTTTCCTTGACAGAAATAACATTTTCTGCTGTACTTGGACTCTTTCTCATCTGGTTTTGGTTTTCCCTCCAAAATCTGAGGTCTTGGTGGTTCATGTCTGAGGGCTTCCCTTCAACATGGGCCCCCCCCTTGCTGGTTTTTCCCTGGTCCCTGAGAGTACCTGCTGTAGGTTTCTTTGGGCTTACCCACAGATTTCCCCTCAGCACCTAAGGGCTTCCTTATTTGGGAAATAAAATCTGCGATCTCTGCCGCTTCTGTCACAGATTTAGGTTTCCTCTCCCTCACATGGAACTTTAGTTCCCCATGCAGGACTGAATAAAATTGTTCCAGCGCTATCAGGTCTTTGAGCTGCTGGAAGGTCTCTGTCCCCTCCTGAGACAGCCATTTCTCTAGCAACCTCACCAGTTGGGCCCCCACTTGGGTAAAAGTCTGCTCTGGTTTTTTTGGGAGTGACCTGAATCTTTGCCTCAGCTGTTCAGCATTTATCCCATGCCGGGCAAACACCAGTTTTTTAAACTCAGTGAAGTCCTTCAGCAGTTCCACTGGCATCTCTGCATAGACTTCTGCCAGGCTGCCACTGATTAAAGATCGCATAATGGTCATCTTCTCAGTTTCCCTTACTGAGAAGTCCACAAACGCTCTTTCCACGAGGGAAAAGAACACCTCAGGGCAATCTCCCTTGTGGTACACAGGGAATTTCTTCAGGTCAGTTTTAGACAATTGGCCCACCTCAGAATCTCTATTGTTATTATTGTTCTGATTCATCAGTTCCAATTTTCTTAACTCAAACGCCATTCTGTCTCTCTCCAATCTTTCTTCTCTTTCCATTCTCTCTCTCTCTAATCTTTCTTCTCTTTCCATTTTCTCTCTCTCTATTTCAAATTGTCTTTGTTTCTCTCTTTCCCTTTCCTCCATTTCCCTCACCCTCAGCTCATGCTGTTGGGCTAGGAGCATTCTTCTGAGTTCTGAGGTCAGTTCTCCCGTGCTCTCATCCTGCACTGAGCCAAATTCCTCCTCAGAACCTTGGTCTCCCTGTGGTTCTCTCACTTCCCCCATTTCTGCCATTTGGCTTCGAGTCAAGGGCATAATCCCCCCCCAGAACAGGCTGCCTTCAAAAGTCAAGCCTCAAAATAAAACGACGACTTTTTTTCTTTTGCCTCAGAAACAGCCTTCTATAGACTGCTGCTGTCCCTCCAGCACCAACTTGCAACTGTTGCCAGGCAGAATCCACCCCCTCTGCTAGGCCTCTCAGAAGACAGGCTAGATCACTGTTCCTTCACACAGCTTTGCCTCAGCCCTTTCCCGCCAAAACGGGTTGCCTCAGAGCTCCCTAATCTAGTCTCCCAACCTGAGTTTGCACGTTCTTCCACTAGCCTACCTCCCCGTGAGGTAAGCCTAGAAGATTACCTACGCGCCCTCAGATTTTCCCTGACTAGACCCCCCTTGCTCTGGGCCCACTTGCCAAGGCTTTGCTGGACCACTGGACAACTGGACCAGTCGTATCCCACACGCTGGACACCAATCAATGTGGCAACCCCAGACCTACTGGAGTATCCCACCCTATAGTTATGCTGCCACCAACCATTCCCTGTAAGGAGTCACACAGACCAGTAATGGATTTTAATAAACAAAAGAACAAGGTTTATTGAAACAACAAACAGGGTAAATAAAAGAATCAGGTAAATAGGAAACTGTAACGTGGCATAGTCCCAATCACACACATTCAACGCACAGACCCTGAACCTATCAGTTCTGGCTACCTAGAAAGAAACCTGAACCTATCAGGTATGTACTAACTGACAAACAGTTGTACCCAGTCTGACACACAGACTCCAACTCCTCTTCTCCACACCAGCTCCAAATATATCTACAGTACAGCTCCTCCCCCCAGATATCCCGCCTTCCACTCCCCATAGGATGGAACTTTTCCTCCAAACCCATGACAGACAGGTACCATCAGTGCTGTATGTGACAGTAGCGTTCTCAAAAGTGCTACGTGTTCTGCATGCAGGGTCAACTAGGCAGGTGGAGCTCAGGGGTCTTAATGTGTGGATGAGACAGTGGTGTCAAGGGGAGGGGTTTAGATTTATTCAGCTCTGGGAGATGTTTTGGGACAAGCCGGGGTTGTACAAGAGGGACGAGCTTCACTTGAACACGGAACTTAACTGCAGGTGAGCAACATTTAAAAGGTGGCAGAGCAGCTTTGCAAATGAATCTCAGGGGAAAGCCAACAGAAGCCGAGCATTCATTTCAGACTCCTCATCCTTGTGGAAGCGGGATTGTTGGTCCCCTGGAAGGAGAAGCAAACAAGCAGCCCTTCTTGGGGGACCCCCCATACGCAGGTGCTTTTATACAAATGCCCAAAGCATCTGAGCAAAGATGGGACAGCTGCAACCACTGGAAGGTAGATATAAGATTGATATAGTGGCAAAATAAATGTAAGAAGAATGTACGGAAGGCAAAGAAATACTTTGTGAAATGTACAGCCAGCAATATAAAGAGGAATAATAAAAGCTTCTTTAAATATGTTAGAAGCAGGAAACTTGCCAGAGAAGTGGTTGGCCCTCCTGAACTCTTCAGGAGCCACAGATCTCTTGGGGAATGTCACCATGGAGATACAGTGGTGCCTCGCCAGAGGATTGCCTCGCCAGACGAAAAACTCACTAGACAAATGGGTCCGATGAGGTTTTTGGTTCCTCCCAAGACGATTCTTCCTATAGCTGTTTTCCACAGGACGAATGCACTTGCAGAGGCTAGCCCAGCACATTTTTAAAGATTGCGCCCCTTTCCCCTGCCTTCAGCACACCTCCGAACAGAAAAAGGAAAAAAAGAAAGCCTTTTTCCATTCGGAGCCTTACCGAAGGCATGGAGAAAGGGCGCAATCTTCAAAAATCGTGTTGGACAAGCCTCTGCTCACAACTAGGAGGGACCCCCACCAGTCTTCTGATGGTACAAGGGAAGCCCTGGGGGACCTCCTAAGGTGGCAATCTGGGCGATGACCCCCTGCCAGTCTTCAGATGGTGCTTCCCCAGCTCCCTAACTGGTAAGTGACTATTTTTAAAAAAAATTCCCATAGGAACGCATTAATTAAATTTCAATGCATTCCTATGGGAAACTGCAGCTCGCAAGACAAAAATATCGCAGGACGACATTAACTCCAGAACAGATTAATTTCATCTTGCGAGGCACCACTGTACAAGCAAAATTAAAGGCTGAAGTAGTTTCCCTGAAGAATATCATTTTGCAACAGAGGTTAGCCACAGATAGGATACTCCTGCACCATTGCGGCCTGTGTGTGTATATAAATCAAACATGTTCTTTCTACCAGGATGCCTTAAAATGACTAGTATGGGATCATTAAGTTAACAGACTTGACTGGCAGGAATCGTGATGATAGGGATAGAAACTATGTACTGTTGAATTTAGGTTCATAGGATTGGTCTTGGATAACTTAATGGATGTTGGCTTTCTTCACCCTACAGTATGTTGTAATTGGAATTGTGGTTCTTATTATTTTGGGATTATTTGTATGTTCTATCTAGACCTCTGCCTCTGTGTGTTGCTTTTTGTTCAACTCCAAGCCCAGGAAAGGCTAAACAAAGAGGAGCAGATTTAAATCCATCATCATTTTTATTGTCAGAATTTGAAAAGCATGGAATGGTACCTGGATATGGCTGAAACTATCCTTTGCTGAATGTAACATTTGTTCTATTTTTGTAGTGGGTTTTAATACTCTTTGTAGGTTGTGTGCTGCACCCTTCGCACCCACATTCTGGTTCTGATATGTGGATGAACCTTCATAATTTGGAACCACGGTGAAGAAAAACTGGAAGAATTTCTAAACCATCTCAACAGCACCCACCCAAATAAACAATTCACCAGTGAAAAAGAAATAGAGGGCCAACTCCCGTTCTTAGATGTCATGGTCGTACGAAAAAACTGACCTATTGGGACACAAGGTCTACAGAAAACCCACCCACACAGACTGGTACCTTCACAAAAACTCCAACCACCACCCACAGCATAATCAAAACACTGGTAGACTGTGCAAATCGGAACTGTGAAGCTCAATTTCTCAGCACCGAACTCCGCCATCTGAATTGGGCCCTACAGGCAAATGGCTACTCCAAAAATGAAATTACAAGAGCCATCAAACCAAGAAAAAAACACCTAACTGAAGAAGAAAAACAGCCACCAACAAATAAAGTATTTCTGCCATATATTAAAGGGGTCACGGACACAACCTACAAACAGTATTCAAGCCCACCACAAAAATACAACAAATGTTACGATCAGCAAAGGACAGATGGGACCCCCTCACAACTACAGGACTATACCAGATACCTTGCAGTTGTGGACAGGTATATATTAGAACCACAAAATAAAGCATCCACACCAGAATCAAAGAACATGAGAGACACTGCAGACTAAAACAACCAGAAAAATCGGCAGTAGCTGAAAAAAACAAGCTGGACATGAAATTCTATTTCAAAATACTGAAATACTGGACAACACCAGCAATCATTACGTTAGACGGCACAGGGAAGCCACTGAAATCCACAAACACCAGCAGAGCTTCAACAAAAAAAGAAGTTTAAAACTCAAGAATGCTTGACTTCCAGCACTGAAAAATATAGCCTGCAAAAGGTCAACAAACTCTACCCAGCCACAAGGACCGGTGATCACTACACACAAAAGACCAGCTAACAACACCCATCAATCACAGTGACAGAGGACAGGAGTAGCACTCTGTGCTCTGGTGCAGTTTGTTTGGAGAGGAGTATTTATAGCTGTGGGATCAGCTTTTGTCTTTTTCAGGATATGGTGATTATGGTGAGCAGTGTGTTTTTGTTGTGGGTGTATTGTGATAAAGAGAGATTATCTGTCACTGTGATTTATGGGTAATGAGAGTGAAAGAGGAGAGCGCAAAAAACGGTCTGAAACTCAACATCAAAAAAACTAAGATCATGGCCACTGGTCCCATCACCTCCTGGGAAATAGAAGGGGAAGATATGGAGGCAGTGTCAAATTTTATCTTCCTGGGCTCCATGATCACTGCAGATGGAGACAGCAGCCTTGAAATTAAAAGGCGCCTTCTTCTTGGGAGGAAAGCGATGACAAATCTTGACAGCATCTTGAAAAGCAGAGACATCACATTGCCAACAAAAGTCCGAATAGTCAAAGCTATGGTTTTTCCTGTCGTGATGTATGGAAGTGAGAGCTGGACCATAAAGAAAGCAGAGTGCCGAAGAATTGATGCCTTTGAATTGTGGTGCTGGAGGAGGCTCTTGAGAATCCCCTGGACTGCAAGGAGAACAAACCTATCAGTTCTAAAGGAAATCAACCCTGAGTGCTCACTGGAAGGACAGATCCTGAAGCTGAGGCTCCAGTACTTTGGCCATCTCATGAGAAGAAAAGAGTCCTTGGAAAAAACCTTGATGTTAGGAAGGTGTGATGGCAAGAGGAGAAGGAGACGACCGAGGATGAGATGGCTGGACAGTGTCTGCGAAGCAACCAACATGAACCTGACACAACTCCGGGAGGCAGTAGAAGACAGGAGGGCCTGGCGTGCTCTGGTCCATGGGGTCACGAAGAGTCGGACATGACTAAACGACTAAACACACACAGCTGGTCTTTTGTGTTGATGGTGTCAAAAGCTGCTTTGAGGTCCAGGAGTATCAACAGGGTCACACTCCCCCTGACTCTCTCCCGGCAAAGGTCATCATACTGGGCGGCCAAGGCAGTCTCTGTACCAAAACCCGGCCTGAAACCCGATTGAAATGGATCCAAAAAACCGTTTCATCCAGCCACACCTGGAGTTGCCCAGCCACGACCCGCACCAACACTTTGCCCAAATAAGGGAGGTTTGCCACTGGTCAGTAGTTAACCATCAGCCTTGGGTCCAGGTTAGGCTTTTTAAGGAGTGGCTGAATTACCGCCTCTTTCAAGGTGGTAGGGACCACTCCCTCTCTCAAAGAAGTGTTCACAGTCTCCTGGACCCAGGTGCAAAGTCCACTGGCAGATCTTCCAATTACCAAGATGGGCAAGGGTCGAGCAGAGTGGTGGTAGAATGGACAGATCCAAGCACCCTGTCCACATCCTCAGGTGTCAACAATTGAAACTCATCCATTAATACTTGACCTAAGCATGGCACACTGGACACATCCTCTGATTTTGCGGTAATAGTGGAGCTGTAATCAATTGCTAACCGACCAAGACCGGACTATCATAGAACGGGTAGCGAAATTTTGGGCGGCATGCTACAGCAGACAGACTAGATAGCTCAACCCTTAGACCTTGGCCATACATCGCTATATTTGCTGCTTTAGACATTCTTAGCTGTTTTTAGACATTTTACCTTTTGTATGACTATATATGCCACTCTCCTCAACGGTTTACCTTTTATCTTTTAGCAGTTTTACCTTTTATCCTTTTATCTTTTTATCCTTTTTTTATCCTTTATTTTTACCTCTTGTATGACTTTGTAGTACATGCTTGTCTATGAAGTTATGTATTCAATTTTGTATGGCTCGATGCCGTAATAATAAAATGTATGTATGGTAATAGTGGAGTCCAAGCCACTGCGAACCTGAGCGATATCCCCCTCAAAATGGATGGCAAACTCATCACAGCAAGCTGATGAGCAGTCCGGGACCTCTACCTGATTTTCCGGTTGAAGGAGATTCCAACCGCCCGAAACAGCTCTGCTGTTTCTGAGAAAGCAATACAGCTGGAGAAATATTGCCGTTTCTCCAGCCGTATTGCCACGAAATAGGCCCGATAATGGGCTCTAAGTCGTGTTCGATCGGACTCCCAGTGGGATTTTGAGAGGAGAGCCAACCATGTCAACTTCAAAGTGTTGATGCTTACGTACAAAGCCCTAAATGGTTTAGAGCCTCAATACCTGGCAGAACGCCTACTCCCACCAAGACCTACCCATGTCACCCGTGGGAGCCAGGAGGTGAGGATGAGGAGCCTAACGCCAAGGGAGGCCCAGAAGGAAAAGACAAGAAATCGGGCCTTCTTGGCGGAAGCTCCTCGCCTCTGGAACAACCTACCTCCAGAGATTCATGTGGCTCCATCGCTGGGTATCTTTAAAAACCAATTAAAACATGGATGTTTCGGCAGGCCTTCCCTCCAGTCAATCCCTAATGCTTTTTTCCCTTCCTCTTCCCATTGTTTGCTCCCATCTTGTGAAATGTGTTTTACTATGTAGTAACTGTTTTTATATACAGTGGTGCCTTGCATAGCGAGGTTAATCCATTCCGGATTAACCTTCGCTATGGCGAAACATTGCTGAACGGGACAGGGAAACCGATGTTTAATGCGTTTCAAAAGGGCCGAAAACTCACCGTTCAGCGATGCTTCCCGGGTCCGGCAGCCATTTTCGCGCCCTCAGTAAGCGAGGGCAGGGCACGAAAACGCTGCGCGCGGCCATTTCGGGGCTTCCGGCGGCCATTTTGGAGCCACCGAACAGCTGATCCGCGCCTTCGTTTTGCGAAGATCGGTAAACGAAACACTTACCCATCATCGCAAAGCGATTTTTGCCCTATCTAAACATCGGTAAGCGATCGCATTAGCGATCCCCTAAAAGAGATTGCCATGCAATTTCGTCGTTCTACGGTGCGCTCGTTAAGCGAGGCACCACTGTATATTTCTGTGGTTTTTTTGCTGTAAGCTGCCTAGAGTGGTCTTAACCGACCAGACAGGTGGGATATAAATAAATAAATAAATAAATAAATAAATAAATAAATAAATAAATAATCCCCCAGAGCATTCAGGAAACCATCTGGATCCATTAGTCTCAGAGAGTGGATCATCTTAATAGATCCCCCACCCTTGCAGAGAGGAGAAGAAGCTAATAGTCTAAACTTGACCAGGAAGTGGTCTGACCATGACAATGGGGTCACAACCAGCCCCTCCACATCCAAACTACCATCTTCTAGTCCCGTTGAGAAAACCAGGTCCAAGGTATCACCCTTCTCATGTATCGAGCTGATGACACATTGAGACAGACCCATGGTTGTTATGGCGGCTATGAAGTCCTGGGCTGCCCCAGTCAAGGCAGCCTCGGCATGAATATTGAGGTCCCCCAGCACCAACAGCCTGGGAGTCCTCAACACTAGGTCCTAGATGACCTCTGTCAGCTCAGGCAGGGAGACCGTTGGTACGCAGCAGGGTGGGCGGTATACCAACAGAATCTCTAATCTCTCTCACAAGCCCAACACACAATACAAGCCCTCCTCTCAAATGGATAGAAAGCCTGGTCAAGGAGATAGAACTCCTATAGACTACAGCAACTCTACTTCCCCGACCCTCCGAGCGACACTGGTACTGGACCGAGTACCCAGGAGGACACAGCTAGGAGAGGGGAACACCAACCTCCTATTCCACCCAGGTCTCAGTAATGCACTGAGTTCACTGACACCCAGAATGTCAATGTTTACTCGTGCCATCTTCTGTTTGACCAGATCCAGTTTATCAAGGTTCATAGATCTTACATTCCAGGTTCCTATGCAGTATTTTTCTTTGCAGCATTGGACTTTCCTTTCACTTGCAGGCCCACAGCTGAGCATCCTTTTGGTCTTTGACCCAACCACTTCATTAGCTCTGGTGCTACTTCTACTTGTCCTCCACTCTTCCCCAGTAGCATGTTGGACGCCTTCCGACCTGAGGGGCTCATCTTCCAGCATCATATCTTTCAGCCTTTTGTTTCTGTTCATGGAGTTTTCTTGGCAAAGATACTTGAGTGGCTTGCCCGTTCCTGCTCCAGGTGGACCGTGTTTAGTCAGAACTTTCCCCTATGACTTGTCCATCTCAGGTGTCCCTGCATGGCATAGCCCATAGCTTCTCTGAATTACTCAAGCCCCTTGACCATGACAAGCTAGCATTCTGTGGACATAGGATCATGAACCATAGAATCATGAAGAAGTGATGTTGGAAGGGGCCTGTAAAGCCATCAAGTCCAACCCCCGATCAATGCAGGAATACAGTCGAAACATATCTGCCAGGTGATAAGTTTTTCTTGAATGCCTCCAGTGTTGGAGCACTCCAAAATAGTCGAAACATAAAGCCCAGCAGGGTCTAGAGGCATAGCTCTGCCTCCCTTCCATCGGGTGACGTGTGTTTCAGGCTTGGGAATGAAGTCTTGAGGAGTCCAGGCTGAAATGTTCACCACCCTTTCTTACATATTTTTTAAATCCTTATTTAAATCACTGCCTTGCTTATCCCACATGGAGGAGACTCACCCGCCAGTCTCCGGGAGTTTGTCAAGGCAACTTCAAGGTTAAAGAGTTCTGCGCCCCTTGAGATTAATAATCGGTGTGGCGTTCACCTTTGTGGCACCTGCATGTTGTGCCCTCACAAAGGCTCCTGTCGTGTTTTCCTTCCACTGCCACTAGTAGATTACCTCAATCTAAATGAGGTAATATAAATGATGTTTGCCAAAACACTTGTCTTGTGAATGCAAACCAAACCTATTTATTGAAATAAAGCAAAGTTCTTCAGATGAACATTGTACACAAGCAAATCATTAACAGGTCTTTCAGTACATACTTTTCTCTTGACATACAATTACCACTTTGTCTATTTTCTTAACCAGCTTTATCACTCAGGATCTGTTCCTTCCCTTTCTGACTAACCAGTCTCTTATCTCTCTCTGGATCTCTTTCAATCTCTTTACTCTCTCTATCTCTCTATTGCCAAACCTTTATATATCCTGACTCCACCCTTCCAATCCTCTCATAGGCTCATGCAAATTAGATCATGACTATGAATGGCATGAGTGACATGGGGTGATTGTCACATACCTCCCCCCCCCAAGAAAAGTTTGTTTCATGGGGGAAACCTTACAGTTTACCCTTATGAACAACGGAACATACAGAGAACAATACATCCAAAACACCATCATAACAATATGCTTACCAGTTATGGTCTAAATCATATACCAAATTTTACCATATAAAACATTATATTTACTATATATAGTACTGATACATCTCTTATACTGGTTTTCTCTCTATTACTATGTTTACCAGATCAAACGTATTACTTTAAAAATTTAAAACAATCAATACAATTATAAACATTTGCATTACTCACATTAATACAAATCACGTAAACAGAACATTTAATACAACCTTACAAACTTTGGTTTATCCACCCGGCCTTCAAGGCAAGGTATCAGCATTCATGCTCTAAGTCCATTTTTCACTGTGGATTACAAAGTCAAAGTCTTGCAGGTTCTGTGCCCATCTTGCAAGCTCATTGCTAGTGGATTTCAAAGTTCGTAGCCACAACAGAGGGAAAGGGTCGGTGCAAAGGATGAACTTCCTTCCCTTAAGGTTTCAGTCTTTGCAGTGTCCAAACAATTGACAGGCATGCCCTCATGTGGCAGACAAATGTCTCTCACCAGGTCGAAATCTCCTGCTGATCAGAGTCATTGGGTGTAGATTCCCTCTGTAGTCTGTTCGGCATAGCATGGCTCCCAGACTCACACTCGACACATCGATGTATACAATGAACTCTCGGTTGTAGTCCAGCACAACAAAGGCAGATCTTGAAGTCCGCACTCTCTTCTGTTGTCTGGCAGTTATCAGGCACCCTGAGGTCCCCTGGATGTCCTCCACTTGCCATTTCCGTGTGAAGCCTGCTCTCTTTCTGGATCATGGCTTCACTTTTTCAGCTGGGAAAAGGGTAGGCAGTTCCCTCTCCTCCTCCAGAACATCTCTGGATGCATCCTTCTCTGAGAGTCTATTGCTTTCACCTTCCTTCTCACCCACAAATTCACCCACAGGTACTTTAGTTGCAAAGTCTTCCATATGTGAGGGACCACTAGCATAGGCCACTTCCAAATTCTCAGGTGAGTTTCTTTTAGGTGCCATCTCTGACACTTGGCTTATGGCAGATCTTTTCATCTCATCCTATTTCTTTATTCATTGATATGTTAGGTAGGGGTTTGCTTTGCAAGGTTTTAAGGCCTTTTGCAGCTGCAGAGCTACCAGCCTCTCTAGCACTCTGGTGCTGCTACAACAAATCAATAGGTTCTGAGCATGCCAAAACTAATTTACTCCCCTCTATGGTTCTCAACCTCACAACTTTGTTCTCAGGACAGAATGCTCTTTCTTGGGCCTCATGCAAGCCTTTCTCCTTTCCAGGAGTACCTCCCAAGCTTGGCTCTTCTACCTCTATAGCCTCTTCCCTATATTTTACAGGGTCAATTAACTGTTTGTAATGTCCATCACTCCTAGGAGGCGTTGATAAAACCTCTCTATATATCAGGTTTTATCACCTATAAACCTCTCTGGGTGTTCAGGTGTCTGTGGAATTGGACTCTCATTAGCTTTTGTAATTCAATCATTTTTAAAGTACTATCTTCCTCCTGCTCATCAATAAAGTAAGTATTATTAGGATTCTCCAATATGACCACCTCAGCCATTTCTGCTATCTCAGGCTTTTCCTCTGAACTGAGACATCATTTAAAATTTTCAGCTGTATATTACCGAATCATCCTCATTAGGGTACCATTAAGTTTCTCAACTAAACCATTGTTTTGGGGATGATAAGGGGATGACGTGATGTGGGTAATGCTGCAAACATGCCACAATCTCTTCATTGATTTGGAAGTAAACGAAGTCCCCATTGGAAGCGAAGCCCATACGACACATATGATTAATTAGGGCATCTGCCACTGTCTCAGTTTCAATATTCCGCAAAGGTACAGCTTCTGGATACCTTGTGGCATAATCAATAATCTGTTCCCATGCCTGGTAACTTTGGGTAGGAGTCCCACTATATCTAGGCCTATTTGTTGAAAAGGGGTCAAGATGACTGGCAATGGGCACAACTTAGCTTTTGTTTTGTCATTCCCAGTACCCTGCCTTTGGAAGGTGTAACAGCTCTGGCAATATAGCTTAACCTGCTTCCCCATCCCAGGCCAATAGAAGTTCTGAGCAATTCTTTGCTTAGTACATGAGATCCCCAAAAGGGATGAAAACATGTCTTTATGCGCCTTTTCTAAAATTTTCTATATATATTTAGAAGGTACTACTAGCTGTCTGTGTCTGCTTTCCACTCCCCTCATAGGATTCACTGTTGTTTAGTCGTTTACTTGTGTCTGACTCTTCGTGACCCTATGGACCAGAACACGCCAGGCCATCCTGTCTTCAACTGCCTCCCGGAGCTGGGCCAAATTCATGTTGGTCGCTTCGATTACACTGTCGTCCCCTTCTCCTCTTGCCCTCACACTTTCCTAACATCAGGGTCTTTTCCAGGGAGTCTTCTCTTCTCATGAGATGGCCAAAGTACAGGAGCCTCAGCTTCAGGATCTGTCCTTCCAGTGAACACTCAGGGTTGATTTCCTTCGAAATGGATCTGTTTGTTCTCCTTGCAGTCCAGGGGACTCTCAAGAGCCTCCTCCAGCACCACAGTTCAAAAGCATCAATTCTTCGGCAGTCAGCTTTCTTTATGGTCCAGCTCTCACTTCTGTACATCACTACAGGAAAAACCATAGCTTTGACTATTCGGACTTTTGTTGGCAATGTGATATCTCTGTTTTTTAAGATGCTGTCGAGGTTTGTCATCGCTTTCCTCCCAAGAAGAAGGTGTCTTTTAATTTCAGGGATGCTGTCACCATTTGCAGTGATCATGGAGCCCAAGAAAGTAAAATCTGTCACTACCTCCATATCTACCCCATCTACAGTTGTGTTCAAAATTATTCAGCCCCCACTGAAATTGAATGTTTTGGCCATTTTGACATTGATTTTGATCATTCAGTCATCTTGCTTACATTTACATGAAAGAGGCACTTGTAGGTCAGAGAAATATAACCTTAAGTTTATAATGAAATAACCACAAATGTGTTTTCTGTGCTCACATCATTATTAGTTTTTATTCAACCCCCAAGTGACATTCAATCTTAGTACTTAGTACAACATCCTTTTACAGTTATAACAGCTTTTAAACGTGAAGCATAGCTTGACACAAGTGTCTTGCAGCGATCTACGGGTATCTTCGCCCATTCTTCATGGGCAAAAGCCTCCAGTTCAGTCAAATTCTTAGGCTTGCGCACTGCAACTGCTTTCTTTAAGTCCCACCAGAGGTTCTCAATCGGATTTAAGTCTGGTGACTGCGATGGCCACTCCAAAATGTTCCAGCCTTTCCTCTGCAACCATGCTCTAGTGGACTTGGAGGTATGCTTGGGATCATTGTCCTGTTGAAAGGTCCAACGTCTCCCAAGCCTCAGGTGTGTGACGGACTGCATCACATTTTCATCCAATATCTCCTGGTACTGAAGAGAATTCATGGTACCTTGTACACACTGAAGCTTCCCTGTACCTGCAGAAGCAAAATAGCCCCAAAGCATTATTGACCCTCCGCCATGCTTCACAGTAGGCAAGGTGTTCTTTTCGTCATATGCCTTGTTCTTCCTCCTCCAAACATAGCGTTCATCCATGGGCCCAAACAGTTCTAATTTTGTTTCATCAGTCCACAGAACACTATCCCACAACTTTTGTGGTTTGCCCACATGACTTTTGGCATACTGCAGTCGACTCTTCTTATTCTTGGGAGACAGCAAGGGGGTGCGCCTGGGGGTTCTGGCATGGAGACCTTCATTACGCAGTGTGCGCCTTATTGTCTGAGCTGAAACTTCTATACCCACATCTGACAAATCTTTTTTCAGTTCCTCAGCAGTCACACGGGGACTTTTCACCATTCTACGCTTTAGGCAGCGCACAGCAGTCGAAGTCAGCATCTTCTTTCTTCCACGACCAGGTAGCATTTCAACAGTGCCCTTTGCCTTGAATTTGCGAATGATGCTTCCTATGGTGTCTCTTGGTATGTTTAACTTCTTTGCAATCTTCTTATAGCCATTGCCCTTCCTGTGAAGACAAATCACCTCTTCTCTTGTCTTCCTGGACCATTCTCTTGACTTCACCATGTTTGTAACCACACCAGTAAATGTCTAGAAGGAGCTGAGTATCACAGTCATTTTAAAGCTGCCTAATTGGTGCTTATTATGCTTGATTGGTGCTCGGTGACATCCACAGGTGTTTTCAATACCTGATCGAAAACACCAGAATGAACCTCTCTTCTTCAGAGTGGTAGTCTTTAAGGGGTTGAATAATTGTGGAAATGAAGAAACCAAAAAAGAAACATTTACTACTGTATTACATAAACAATTGATGTTATTTTAGTTGCATTTGGTTCTTTAAAACATCCTTGTAGGATTTCATTCTGAATACAATTCCAAATGTACACTATAGTCCCTAAACCCCTTTACAGCATTGGGGGCTGAATAATTTTGAACACAACTGTACAACCTTGTTGTACTCCTTTCCCAATTTTCCCAGTGTTTCCGTATCCAGTTCTAACTGTTGCTTCCTGTCCCACGTATAGGTTTCTCAGGAGATAGATAAGGTGGTCAGGCACTCCCATTTCTTTAAGGACTTGCCATAGTTTGTTGTGGTCCACACAGTCAAAGGCTTTTGCATAGTCAATGAAGCAGAAGTAGATACAGTGGTGCCTCGCTTAACGGACATTCCGTTTAGCGATGAAATCGCTTAATGATGACTTTTTCAGAGCATTTTTGCACTTCGTTTAATGATGGTCCCTATGGGCGATTTTCACTTAGTGATGGTTGGGACCATGCTTCACATAACTATTACATTTTGGGTCCCCTCTTTCGCTTAACGATTGTCGCGACTGCCACCTCCTCCTACATCACCACAAGAGATGACAGGTCACGATCCTTCACACACACATACACAACTTCGCTGCCACCAACCACACATAAACCTGACACTTCAGACTTAGTATGGATTTCAAAATAAAAATGATGATTTATTGTATACAAAAATAAAATGTAAATCACTGAGTAAAAGAATCACTTGTCACACTATATTTCTCAGACCTTAACCCTGCACAGTTCTTTGTTACTTAACACACAATTACCTAACCTATATCTAACCCTGTCTACAGATCTTCTTTCAAGCCCTCTCTCAGCCCTCTGTCTCCCCCTTCTTTGCACTTCACCCTTATATACACAAACTCCACCCCTTTAAGACCCACCTCCTGCCCTGCCATAGGCCAGGAAACTCCAGCCTTAGCCAAGACAGGCAGGTGACGTCATGGCACACGTCACATACCTTCCCCCTTTAATAAGTTGTTTTGTGGGGGAAAGCTAAGGTGCTTTTCCCTCAAAACAACTGAAAACAACATAAAGCATTACATTTCTTACATATCAACCCAGTTTTATATAACAAAATTATACACATATACTTACACTTCCGCCATACAGGTGTATAAGAACATGCAATGCATAAAATTCATCATAACACAACACATAACTGTCCAAACATTTTACATTGCCATATACCATGTACAGAGTCCATAAGTTCTTCAGATGTCGTCTTCCGGTCTTCTGGATAAGGCGTCAGCCACACAGTTTATAGTCCCTCTGACCACCTTAACCTCGAAATCATAGTCCTGCAAAAGAAGCGCCCACCTCATCAGTTTACTGTTCTGTGATTTCATAGTCTGCAACCACGACAGAGGTGAGTGATCGGTGCACAAGGTAAAATGTCGACCCCAGACGTAAGCCTTCAACTTCCGGATCGCGAAGATGATCGCCAAACACTCTTTCTCGATGGTAGAAAGACTCTTCTCCCTGGGAAGCAACTTCTTGCTCAGGTACGCCACCGGATGTTGGTCTCCGCTGTCATCCTGTTGGCACAATACCGCTCCCACACCGGCATTAGACGCATCCGTGTAGATGATGAACTCTCTGCTGAAGTCAGGAGCATGCAGCACCGGATGGTTGGTTAGAGCATCTTTCAGCCATCCAAACGCCATCTCGCACTCTTCCAACCAGGAAACGCTGTTGCTGCTCTGCTTCTTTGTCAGGTCTGATAAAGGTGCAGCAATCTCACTGAAACCGGGTATAAACTTTCTATAATACCCTGCCAGACCTATAAAGGATCTCACTTTCTTTTTAGTGGTAGGTCTGGGCCAATTCAGGATTGCTTCTACCTTGGCCTCTAAAGGTTTGATTAGGCCTCCTCCCACTATGTGACCTAGGTACTTCATCTCTGAGTTACCTAGCTGACACTTACTAGCTTTAACGATTAAGCCAGCATCTTTCAATCTTTGTAGCACTAATTCTAAATGATGTAGGTGATCTAGCCAGGTGTTGCTAAAGACCCCTATGTCATCGATATAAGCTACCGTGAAGTCACTGCACCCTTTCAGAGTATGGTCCATGAGCCTTTGAAATGTTGCTGGTGAATTTCGCAAGCCAAAACTAAGGACTCGAAATTCAAACAGGCCAAATGGACTACAAAACGCGGTCTTCTCTTGGACCCTAGGATCACTTCTTCCTTGCCAACACTCTTTGGTTAGACCTAAAAAGGATATGACTCTGCAACCTCCAATCGTCTCACTTAGGTCATCAAGCCTAGGCATAGGATAAGCATCAGGTTTAGTTACTGAATATAACTTGCTGTAGTACACACAGAACCTGACACTGCCATCCGGCTTGTCTACTAAAACTACAGGGGCTGACCAAGCGCTAGATGAGTGTACAATAATTTGATCGTTCAGCATTTCCTCTAGCTTTTTGCGAATATTGTCAAAGTAATAACCTGTTACTCTATATGGTGTTACAGACTGAGAAGCATTCCCTGTGTCAGTCCTGGGTAGCACACCCTTGTCAACACCAGGTTTGTTTGAGAACACTTCTTGATGTTTTGTAACTAGCGTTCTACGACTATTCTGCTGTTCTCTGGATAGAGCAGGGCTGATCTGCACCTCTTGTGGATTGAACTTTTGTGGGCCCCTCCCTTCCCCGAAGGGCAACCCATGTTCCTCCTTATCAACCACTTTTATTGCAAACAGCACCTGGTTCAATTCTCTATAATAAGGCTTAAGGGCATTGAGGTGAACGACCCCCCTGCCTAACCTTTTCATAAGTTTGGATGTATGAGAGGTTCCTGAGTCTGTGATTATCTCAGAAGGGAAACCCATCCTACTCATGTAATTTACTAAGGCTTCTGCTACAGTCTGGGTCTCTATATTACGTAATGGGATCGCTTCTGGATATCTCGTTGCATGGTCTATTATAGTTAAAATAAATCTGTTCCCCCGCTTAGTGGCATTGGGCAATGGACCTATGATATCCACCCCTAGACGTGTAAAAGGAGTTGAAATCACTGGTAATGGGCATAGCTTTGCTCTAGTTTTATCACAGTTAGAGCCCTGTCTCTGACAAATATGGCATCTTTGACAGAAACTCTTAATATGTTTACCCATATCAGGCCAGTAAAAGTTTTGGGCTATTCTTTGTTTGGTCTTGTTTATCCCCATATGAGCTGAGAAAATGTCTGCATGTCCCTTTTCCAGAATCATAGGGCGATATTTCTCAGGCACCACCAACTGTCTCTTAACTTCAGGCCCCCCTTTTGAAATATTATTCAGTTTTTCCTTATAAAGTAAACCACCCTTAATAATAAAACGTTCAGGGCACTCAGGTGATCAATCTTTATCAGTCACCTTTCCAAAACAGTCTTGTAAGGTGGGGTCTGCTGTTTGTTCCTTGACAAAGAGGCTTTTCTGAGGTATTTCAACTGAGAATTCCTCAGGTTGGGGTACAAATTTCTCTGGCTCTTGAGAGTCAGTCTCATTACTGGCTTCACTTTGTACTGATTGTGAACGTGTTACCACCAGGGCACTCTTGACATGCTTTGTTAAGTCATTACCAATAAGAAAAGGGGTAGGAATCTCAGAAGACACCCCCACTCTCCAAAATCCCTTCCAACCTTGATATTCAATTTTCAAATCAGCTACAGGTAATGAAACTAGTTCTGAACCAATCCCTTTCACAGATAAGAGTCTGGCCAGCAATTATACAACTTTGTGGTACTATGTCTGAGTGGCAAATAGAAATTTGAGAACAAGTGTCTCTCAAAGCAGTATAGTTATTTTCAAAAATCTTTATTCTGTCCCCAGCAGATTCCAATAACTGAGAATTAGTCTCTATGTAATAACAGTGGACAACTTCAGCGAGAGGCAGCTCCTTCAATGTATCCAATTCAGAGCTCCTAACTGCTTCTGCCTGGGTTTCCATGGTAACAGAACTTTCAGTAGAAGAAGCTTGAGGTTTACTCTGAACACAAAATACAGCCTTTGCTTCTTTTACATTAACTTTCTGAGGTGGAATTTCTTTATTTTGCCTTGTATTAAAACACTGTGCAGCAATGTGGCCTTTCTTTTTGCAAATGAAGCAGATTCTCTCCCCCCATGAGCTTTTCCCATCAAATCTTTCAAGTTTCTCTTTTCCCTCCAAAACTTGTTTACTGTGCTGGCCCTGTTCTGAGAGCTTTTCACTAAAATGGCCGCCTACTTTAGTCTGTCTCTGTCCTTGTTCCTTAGAGAACTTTGGGTCCCATGTTTTCCTCACACCTCTCCCCTCATAACAACTAGGACCCCTTATTTGAGAAATAAAATCAGCTATTTGAGCAGCATTTCTAACGTCAGTTGGTTTCCGTTCTTGAACTAAAAATTTAAGTTCCCCATGGAGTAAGGAATAAAACTGCTCCAGGCCCACAACATTTTTCAATTCCTGAAAAGTTTTTACATTCTCCTGTTCAAGCCACCGATCTAAACACTTTTCTAAGTTAAAACCAAGTTGGGTATAAGATTCATCTGATTTTTTTAGTAAGTTTTCTGAACTTCTGCCTAAGATGTTCTGAATTAATGCCAAATCGATTGAAAACCATTTTTTTGAACTCTGAATAATCTTTACTGAGCTCAACTGGCATATCAGCATACACATCAGCCATTTTTCCACTCAGGAGAGACCTCAAAATTATCATTTTCTCTGTTTCCCTCACAGAAAAATCAGCACAACTTCGTTCAAAGATTTTAAGGAAGTTTTCAGGACAATCCCCCTGTTTATATGTAGGAAATTTCTTCAAATCTGATTTTGATAACTGGCCTGGTTCAGTACCAGAATCTCTGTTGTTGTTATTGTTTTGGTTCAGTAATTCCAATTTCCTAAGTTCAAAAGCCATACGCTCCTTCTCCAGTTCAAATTGTCTTTGTCTCTCTCTTTCCTCTTTTTCCAAGGCCCTTAATCTAAATTCGTGTTCCTGGGCTAATTGAATTTTCTTAATTTCTGATAACTGTTCACCATTAGCTTCTTCCTGCACTGAGGCAACTCTTCCCTCACCATTTGACTCATCCCCAGACCAGTCTGACATCGCTTGGTCTCTTTGTTCACTCATTTCTGCCATTTGACTGCGTGTGAGAGGCATTTTACTAACTCAAAGGCTCCTGTCAATTTCCACACCTCTTGTTTAAAATACTTTTCTTCTGGCTGTGCTTTAGGTCTGACACTCTTTAACAGGGTATACCAACAGATACGGCTAGGCTTGTTACTGTAATCTCTAATGGCTTCTGCCCCTTCACCGGGCCTCTTGCCAGATTTAGAGCTACTTTAATTTTCTGCCCTTGGCTCTACTTCAGAATCCACCACAGCTTCACCTTCTCTCAGGTTCTGTAGTTCACTAGAGAAATCCCAAATCTTCGCTGCCCTTGGTCTGTCTGTCCCTTCCGAGTTCTCCCAACTCTGGACTCTCAGACCAAGTCACAACAGCCTCCTACTTTGGGCCAATCTCTCTCACAAAATGGACCTTCCAGAGCTCATAAGTCTGTTCCCTCACTCTGAAGTTTAGGTGCCTCTCTACTAGATCTGCTCCCCCCTGGAGACAAATCCTCGAGAGTTACCCACACCCCACTTCAGGTGCACCTAACTGAAATCCTTTTGCTCTGGTCACACTAGCCAAGGCTTTTCTGGGCAACTGGGCAACTGGACCTTCGTATCCCAACCGCTGGACACCAGTTTGTCGCGACTGCCACCTCCTCCTACGTCACCACAAGAGATGACAGATCACGATCCTTCACACACACATACACAACTTCGCTGCCACAAACCACACATAAACCTGACACTTCAGACTTAGTATGGATTTCAAAATAAAAATGATGATTTATTGTATACAAAAATAAAATGTAAATCACTAAGTAAAAGAATCACTTGTCACACTATATTTCTCAGACCTTAACCCTGCACAGTTTTGTTACTTAACACACAATTACCTAACCTATATCTAACCCTGTCTACAGATCTTCTTTCAAGCCCTCTCTCAGCCCTCTATCTCCCCCTTCTTTGCACTTCACCCTTATATACACAAACTCCACCCCTTTAAGACCCACCTCCTGCCCTGCCATAGGCCAGGAAACTCCAGCCTTAGCCAAGACAGGCAGGTGACGTCATGGCACACGTCACAACGATGGCTTAAACAGCCCCATGTTTGCTGTTTTTTAAATGTTTTTATGTTATTTATTAAGTTAGTTTACTGTTTAAAATGTTTGAAATCATAAAGTGCACTTAATAAACCCTTTGTTAACCAAATTTAACTTTGTTCTGACTCTTTTTAAATTTATTGTTGTATTTTTCCCCCCATTGAGATGCATTGAATAGGTTTCAATGCATTTCAATTGGGGAACCGCGTTTTGCTTACAGATGTTTCCTATGGCGATTTTCGCTTAAGGATGGCAATTCGTTCCTATTGGAATGGATTATCTGGTTTTCAATGCATTTCAATGGGAAACCACATTTTGCTTAAAGATGAAATCGCTTAGCAGCGATTTTTTGGGAACGAATTAACATCATTAAGCAAGGCACCACTGTACCTCTCTATATAATAGGCCTTCCTTTACACAATATCTTTCAGGGTTTTCAGGAGGAGGACTTCCTTAACTTGTCTAAAGCATTCACTTAAGGTAGGGTCTTTTTGTTTCTGTATGAAAGATGGATTATTAGGGTTTCTCATAGTAACCATATCAGCTGTTTCTCTCCCTTGTCTTATTTCAGGAAGATTCTCATCGTTTTCCTCAGTGGCTTCAATTTGCCTTCCATGAGAGTGAGTTGTCACAAAAACACTTGGCACATGCTCAGCTAAATCCAGGCCTATTAAACACGGGGCAGGACTCTGATCAGATATGACCACCTTCCAAATTCCTGACCATCCCTTATATCTCATTGGTATTTTTGCCATGGGCAACACCACTATTTCAGAACCAATCCCTTTAATAGAAATGTTTTCATGGTCTAACATATTTTCCTTAGGGAAATATGTAACTTGTGAAGAAGAATCTTTGAGTGTTAGATACTTATTATTATCAACATAAATAACATCTGAGCTACATAAAAGATTCTGGTTACATTCTATCAAGAAGCACTGGATGACCCTAGCCACAGGAGGCTCTTGGCTCTCTGGCCTCTGTGTTACTTGTGTTGCTATGGCAACAGCTTCAATGGCTTCATTAGTTGTTCCATTATGCTGTACACAAAACACCTTCTTGGGGGGATTAGAATCTCCACCCCTATGCTGATTACAATCCCTAGTCTTTTGAGTATCACACTGGGCCCAAAAATGACCTTTCTCCCCATACATATAACACTGTTTACTTGCCCTGGGTTCAAAATAAAGGGTCTTGTTAACCTTTCCCTCAGAGCTATTATGTTTTAGGTGGCTCTGCTCGGTGGATGAGGGATGTGTATATGTGTGTGTGTGTGTGAGAGAGAGAGAGAGAGAGAGAGAGAATGACTCAAACTATGAAAAAAGGAACAGGCAAGCAAAACAGAAGGCTTGAATTTTGTGGCTGCTGTTGCCATCTGCAATGATCATGGAGCACAAGAAATTAAAATCTGTCACTGCCTCAATATCTTCCCCTGCTATTTGACAGGAAGTGATGGGGCCAGTGGCCATGAGGTTAGTTTTTTTTAATGTTGAGCTTCAATTCCTCCTCACTTTCTGCCACGCTTTTGTGTAGTCAATGAAGGAGAAGTTTTTCTGGAACTCTCTGGCTTTCTCCCTAATCCATCACATGTTAGCAACTTGGTCTCTAGTTCCTCTGCCCCTTCCAAATCTAGCTTGTACCTCTAGGAGTTCTCGGTCCACATACTGCTGAAGCCTGCCTTAGAAGATTTTGAGCATAACCTTGCTAGCGTGTGAAATGAGTGCATTTGTACAGTAGTTGGAGCATTCTTTGGCACTTCCCTTCTTTGGGATTGGGATGCAGACTGATCTTTTCCAATTCTCTGGCCACGGCTGAGTTTTCCATTGATGATGATTGTGACAAACCCAGACCTACTGGGATCTGCCACACGTTAACTAAGCTGCCACCAACCATTCCCTTTAAGAAGTCACACAGACCAGGGATGGATTTTCAACAAATAAAAGAATAAGGTTTATTTAAAACACACACAGGGAAAATAAAAGGATTATGTGAATAAGATATAGTAACGTGGCTTAGTCTCATTCATACATGCATACAGTTTGGTTCACACAGAACCCTTAACTTGAAGCACAGACCCTGAACCTATCAGTTCTGGCTAACCAACAGACACCTGAACCTATCAGGTTGGTACTCTGACACACAGTAGTACCCTGTCTGACACACAGACTCCCACACCAGCTTCTTCTTCCCAGCTGCTGCTTCGTCACATCCCAGCGTCTGCTCTTCACCACACAGGCTTCACATATATATACACAGTACAGCCCCTCCTCCTGATGTCCCGCCTTCCACTCCCCATAGGATGGAACTTTCCCTCCAAACCCATGACAGACAGGTAACATCAGTGCTGTATGTAACACCTCCCCTCTTTATAAGTTGTTTTGTAGGGGGAAAGCTAAGGTGCTTTTTCCCAAAAAACAACCTGGATAAAACACACAACAACAGTCATACATACCATATCATACTTACTTATACTTACATTCTAAGTTAACCATAGCAATTAGGCATTTAAACATTTACCATATACATTACATCAATTTACCTTTATTCATACAAACCAAGTTCAAAAAACAGGTACATTTAACTTTTTGTCATCAATATATATACATAGTCCATGTTCTTTCGCCGTCTTCAATCTTCAGGTCTTCTTGACAAGGCGTCAGCAACACAGTTCACTGATCCTCTGACCACCTTCACTTCAAAGTCATAGTCCTGCAGATTTAAAGCCCACCTCATAAGTTTGCTATTGTGGGTTTTCATTGTCTTTAACCATTGCAGTGGTGAATGGTCAGTGCACAGAACAAAATGTCTTCCCCAGATGTAAGGCTTGGCCTTCTGGATCGCGTAGACTATGGCCAAACACTCCTTCTCCACGGTTGCCAAATGTCTCTCACCTTTCTGGAGTTTCCTACTCAGGTAGGACACTGGATGCTGGTCACCATTCTCATCCTCCTGGCACAGAACTGCTCCTACCCCGCTGTTAGACGCATCGGTGTAGATGATGAACTCCCGGTCGAAGTCTGGAGCACGCAGCACTGGATACTGGACGAGCGCCTCCTTCAACCTCTGGAACGCCTCCTCACAGTCGCTGGTCCACGGGATGCGGTCATCAGCCTTCTTCCTCGTCAGATCGGTCAGCGGAGCCGCAATCTCGCTAAACCTCGGGATGAACTTTCTGTAGTAGCCCACCAACCCAAGAAATGATTTGACTTTTTTCTTGGTGTTGGGTCTGGGCCAATCACGAACAGCTTTTATTTTGGCCTCCAGGGGTTTTATCACTCCTCCCCCTACCATGTGACCCAAGTATTTTATTTCTGGGCTACCCAGCTGCAGTTTGTTCTCTTTGCAGAGCCTAGGCCAAAGCACTTCCTCCCCTGGGTTAAAGTGCCTCTCCCTGCCTTCCTGGTCATCCCAAGTTTTCCTTCTGACCTTTGGAGCTTGCAGGGTCTCTGCTGCTAGCTCTAGGTTCCTCTTTAGGTCTTTCCTTAAAGAGTCTATGTATGTCACAACGTCTTGTGGGTCATCCTGGGTGATCTGCTCCCAATTTTGTTTGATCAAATCAAGAGGCCCTTTCACCCTTCTCCCAAATAAAAGTTCAAATGGACTGAACCCGGTACTGGCTTGTGGCACTGATCGATAAGCAAACAAAAGGGATTGCAGCTTCTGGTCCCAATTGTTTGGATTCTCTGCCAAGTAAGCCCTAATCATGCGCATTAGAGTCCGATTGAACTTTTCAGTTAACCCATTACTTTCAGGATGATAGGCAGTAGTTTCCTTGTGCTTAATTCCACAGATTTGCCATAAGCGTTTCATGAGCTTTGATGTGAACGATGCGCCCAAATCTGTGATTATTTCTGAGGCAAATCCCATCCTGGACATATACCCCACCAAGGCATCTGCCACTGTGTTAGTTTCAATGTTAGTCAAGGGTATGGCTTCAGGGTACCTCGTGGCATGGTCCACAATGGTGAGAATGAACCTGTTCCCCCTCTTTGTGGCCTTGGGCAAAGGTCCCACTATATCCACCCCTATACATTTGAACGGAGTGTCAATCACAGGCAAAGGGCACAACTTTGCTTTGGTCCTGTCACGGCTATTCCCCTGCCTTTGACACACATCACATTGTTTACAGAACTCCCTGATCTGCTTCCCTATGTCAGGCCAGTAAAAATTCTGTGTGATTCTCTGCTGTGTTTTGTTCACCCCTAAGTGTGCAGCAAACATGTCAGAGTGCCCCCTTTGTAAGATCATGGGGCGATACTTTTCAGGTACCACCAGCTGACTTCTGATCCCATCTCCCTCTTTCGAGATATTCCTCAGGGTCTCTCTATACAAAATCCCCTTTTTCTCTAGAAATCTCACTGGGGTTTCAGGTGTTAGCTGGGCGTCAGTCACCTGTTCAAAACACTTTTGGAGAGTGGCGTCTGCCTTTTGCTCTTGTCCAAATCTGCTGTCTGTGGTTAAGGTTTCCACCACAGCTTCTGAACTCCCCTCTGCCTCCGTCTCGGGCTCATCATTACCCCCCTGAACTGTCCCCGTGGTGGCTTGTGAACGTGTAATCACTAGCACCCTTTTCACATGTTCAGCCAGGTCATTTCCCACGAGCACGGCTGCTGGCAGAGTCGATGAAATCGCTAGCCGCCAAACTCCCCTCCAGCCTTGAAAGTTCACCGGTACCTCCGCTACTGGCAGAGAGATTACCTGCCCCTCAATCCCTGCCACCTTCATGCTCTCATTTGGGATTACATACTCCCTAGGAATAATATCTGGATGGCACAGGGTCACCTGGGAACAAGTGTCCCGCAGCCCCCGATACTGATGGCGAAGTATTCCTACGTCCACCCCTGCTGTCTCAAACAACTGAGAATCTGTTCTCACCAGCAGGCAGCGCCTGACCTCTACAAGAGGACCATTTTCCTCAGCCTGATCAGCAGATGTAGCTGTTCCAGATTGAGTAGCCATGGCAACAGGCTCCCTCAGTGACAATGAGCCTTGCTCTTTCTGGACACAGAACACAGCTTTTGGCTTGGTTCCACTCGAATCCTGAGGCACAATTCCTTTTAGCTGCTTTAATTTCTCACACTCTGAGATTAGATGGCCCTTTCCCTGACAGAAATAGCATTTTCTGGTGTATTTTGAGTCTCTCTCATCTTGTTTTGGTTTTCCCTCCAAAATCTGAGGTCTTGGTTTCATGTCTGAGGGCTTCCCTTCACCATGGGCCCCTCCCCCTTGCTGGCTTTTCCCTTTTATTCTCAAATCCAGCTTCTTTTGCTTGGCCTCAAACTCAGCCCTGATCTGTAAAATTTCTTCCTCAGCCCTAGCTTTTATCTCTTTTACTTTTTCTTCAGTCTTATCTCTGATTTCTTTTAATTTAATGTCTTTTTGCTGAGTATATTTTTTAAGATCTTGCTCACTTTGTCTGACCTGAGCCTTATACTTTTCCTTCTTTGACATTTCTTCAACTGATAAATTGTTAATACACTTATTTAGGAAATCCAATTCCAATTGTACCATTCTAATTTGGTGTTTCAGTTCCATCTCTTTTATCCTCATGGCCATTCCCCTTTTCTTGGCATCTGCCTCTGCCTGACAGATTTCAGCTGTTTCTCTGGCCTCTATTTCAAATTGCCTCATCCTCAGTTCATGCTGTTGGGCTATGAGCATTTTCCTGAGTTCTGGGTTCTGTTCTCCTGTGCTGTCACCCTGCACTGAGCCAAATTCATCCTCAGAACCTTGGTCTACCTGGGGGTCTTTCACTTCACCCATTTCTGCCATCTGGCTTCGAGTCAAGGGCATAATCCCCCCTCAGAACAGGCTGCTTTCAAAAGTCAAGCCTCAAAATAAAACGACCACTTTTTTTTTTCTTTTGCCTCAGAACCAGCTTTCCCTATAGATTGCTGCTGTCCTTTCAGCACTACTTGCAACAGTTGCGAGTTAGAGTCTACCCCCCTCTGCTGGGCCTCTCAGCAGACAAGCTAGCTCACTGCTATTTCACAGTTTTGCCTCAGCTTTTTTTTCCCGCCAAAACAGGCTGCCTCAGAGCTCCCTAATCTAGTCCCCAATCTGAGGTTACACGTTCTTCTACTAGTGCACCCCCCCGTGAGGCACACCTAGAAGATTACCTACGCGCTCTCAGATTGTCCCTGACTAGACCCCCCCTTGCTCTGGGCACACTTGCCAAGGCTTTGCTGCACCGCTGGACAACTGGACCAGTCGTATCCCACACGCTGGACACCAATCAATGTGACAAACCCAGACCTACTGGGATCTGCCACACGTTAACTAAGCTGCCACCAACCATTCCCTTTAAGAAGTCACACAGACCAGGGATGGATTTTCAACAAATAAAAGAATAAGGTTTATTTAAAACACACACAGGGAAAATAAAAGGATTATGTGAATAAGATATAGTAACGTGGCTTAGTCTCATTCATACATGCATACAGTTTGGTTCACACAGAACCCTTAACTTGAAGCACAGACCCTGAACCTATCAGTTCTGGCTAACCAACAGACACCTGAACCTATCAGGTTGGTACTCTGACACACAGTAGTACCCTGTCTGACACACAGACTCCCACACCAGCTTCTTCTTCCCAGCTGCTGCTTCGTCACATCCCAGCGTCTGCTCTTCACCACACAGGCTTCACATATATATACACAGTACAGCCCCTCCTCCTGATGTCCCGCCTTCCACTCCCCATAGGATGGAACTTTCCCTCCAAACCCGTGACAGACAGGTAACATCAGTGCTGTATGTAACAATGATTTTTTTAAAAATAGCACCCGGGTCCTTTGATATTGGGCTGTGGCAACAGGGTGGGTGACATGACCTTTAGCCTGGCTTGTTCCTTTTTGCACACCACACGCAGAATGATTAAAGTGGGAGAGAAAGCCCCTCCCCCCAACTCTGCGTTGGCTGTCTCTAGCACCCATATCATTGCTAGCACCATTCTGGCAGCCATTGATGATTAAATCCTCTGCGAGGTAGCAAAAATTTAATGCAGCTTGCTAGGCACACTGAACACCTTACTACTCCCTATACCACCCCATGGCTGGAGTGCAATGTGTGTCAGCAAAAATAGTGCATATCTTTATTAAATTTGGTGCGTTCTGCTAGTTCGATACATAGCTTGGCAGCCATTGATACTGATGATATATCCTGCTAGTCTGGTACACAGCCTGTGTAAATTTAATAATACAGTGGTGCCTCGCATAATGAGCGCACCGTTTAACAACGAATCCGCATAGCAATGTGGATCTAGCGATCGCAAAAGCAACCGTATTGCGACATTCTGAATGCCAAAACATCGCATTGCGATGATCGGTAAGCATTTCGCTTACCGATCTTCGCATTGCGATGTTTGCAGAACAGCTGATCGGCGGTTCCAAAATGGCAACCGGATGAAGAAAATGGCCGCCCGCAGCATTTTCGCGCCGATTCCTCACTTACCAAGGTACCGAAAATGGTGGCCTTACGGGGAATCTTCGCATAACGGTGAGTTTTGTCCCCATAGGAACACATTAAACAGGGTTTAATGCATTCCTATGGGGTTTTTTGCCCGTATAGCGACGTTTCTGGATAGCAACGATTTATCCGTAACGGATTATCATCGCTATGCAGGGCTCCACTGTATTTTGAATTCAAATAATGTATGATTTCCTTCCTTTCAAATCAAGGGGACAATGTTGGCATATATAGATTTTTTGGGGCGTAAAATAGTTCCCTGATCCCTGTCAGAGAATCTGGGTTTTTTTAATCTCATTTATGCAATCTGCATTTTCAGTTCCTTCCCTAGTCATGCTAAAAGCAGATCAGACAAGAATGAAGGGAATAATAATCTCTCATCGTCCCCTACGGCAGTGGTCCCCAACTTTTTGGAACTTTTTGGACCAGCTGGGGTGCGGGATCTGTTCACAGAGGGGTGCAGGCACCCCTGCATTTGCGGGTGGGTGTGTCATACATGTGTGCGAGCATGACAAGCCCTCATGAGTGTGACATGCCCACTGTGTGTGCATACGGGGGGTGGAGAGTCATCTTCACGGCCCAGTATATTTTTCTATGTTTTTGTATTTATTGTATTGTAATTTTATCCTCATCGCACTTTATGATTTTTTATTTCCACCCTTATGTATTGATGTTATTATTTACTATTTTGTAACTTACCACCTAGAGTGGCCTTGGTTGACAGATATAGATCAAATCAAATCAAATCAAATCAAATCAATCTATCTACCTATCTGAGCACACAGTGCTGTTTATAGTGCTTGTTTGCGATTAAGAACTCCAAACATACAGCTGTGCAGAGATAAAAATGAAAACACAAGACTCGGTGAGTTCCCTTCACCACTAGAACTGTGTTTACAAAATATATGTACATATAAGCACCTCTTCAAAATCAGCAGTGCAGAAAATGGTTATCACCGTCCAGTCTAGTCAAAAATTCCAAGTTGCTGACTGACAAAGTGACACACTGCTTCTTCACCAATAACTGCCTACCTACCTGAATATGATGCAACACTGATTCAGCAAACTAAGCATTGCACACGTGCAGACATGTCACCTGTTCTGGCTTGATGCCAACTAGGAGGACTAAAGCTTTCTTCCTCTACTTAATCATTGTCTCATAATGCAGACAGACAATTCCCTATTTTTCTATCATAGTTCAACACAATCAATCAATCAGGGAAACCCCATTCACAAACCTCGCTCCCTCCCATCAGCTGACGTCTCTTTCAGGCTCGTGAAAGAAGTCTTGAGAAGTCCAGGCTGAAATATTCCCCTCCCTTTCTTAACATCATTTTTAATTCTTTAATTTGGAATTATTCCCTTGCTTGTCCTACATGGAGGTGACCCACCAGCCAACCTGACGCAGTTTGTCAAGGCCACCTCGAGGTCAATCCACGGATTAAAGAGCCCTGCACTCCTTGAGAGTGATAATCAGATCTTTCATTTGATTTCCCCTTTCCAAAGTTCCCCCAGGCAGAAGGGACATCTTCAGCTTATTCTTCAGAATCACAAAAGGGGAAAGCAGAGATTCACAAGAGCCCCATGAGAGAAAGGGGAAAAAAGGGTTGTGATACCTGGATATGGCAAACACAGTTTTAGAAGCAGAAAGACTTTTAGAATTAACTAGAAGAATGTAACCTGTATAAGGTTTTTCTGGTCTCTCACCTTCTGCCCACTCACCACTGAACCACCTGATGGCCAGTGTTAGGAATCTAACCAGAGCACAATGTGAAGATGTTGTTGTTGTTGTTGTTGTTTAGTCGTGTCCGACTCTTTGTGACCCCATGGACCAGAGCACGCCAGGCCCTCCTGTCTTCCACTGCCTAATGTGAAGATAGGCAAACATAAAACCAGCAGGGCACTGAGGCCCAGAAAGGCAACATAATCCTATCAATAGATAAGGAAGATGGAATACACATTCTTCCAGACTGGGAGGCGCATCCCTGGGGCAGGTCAAAGGGGAAATTGGGGCATCTTACATATATCCATAGGGGACCGATAATGTTGTGACCTTAGCATCATCACCCAGTTAGATTTAGAATCCAAGCCTTAGGTTAATGCTGACCAATAGAATTGCAGAACTTTACAGCTCTTTGTTTGTTCTATTATAAAATATCTGTACACTGTATTTCAGGGTCTTCTCTGCTTTTAAGAGAAGTCCCAGCTGATCTTGCATTGCTTATTCTCAATAAAATTGGACTTTGGTTCAGCTCTTTGCATCTTGTCTGATCCCTTGCCGGAAACCAAACTGGGAAACAGGATTTGGCCCGTAACAGTACTGACCTCCACCCAAAGAAAGTGGAAGGAGCCAAAGCCAGCAAAGAGAGGAAATGGGACAAAGAGGAAAAGGGGAAATGTCTCCCCCCCCCCTCTGTGGGATGTGAAGGGAAGGGAAAAAGAAGACGAGGAGTGAAAAGGACCAGGAGGAGAGAGAGAGAAAAGTGGAGGCCAGAATGCTAGATGTGAAGAGAGTCAGATATTGCTAGAAGGGTGGGAAGGTTTCTGGATGGAGAAAGCATGGATTCACATCTGTGAGAGGTTGATGAAATGAAGAGAAAAGGCAGGAAGGTGAAAAAACCATCACTCTGCCAGGAAACATTTCTACTGGGGTAAATGGAAAAGAAGAGGATGGAGCTGAAAGATAAGGGAAGAGGGGATGCAAATAGCAAAGGAGAAAAGAAAGAATACAAAATGGAAGAACCTTCCCCCATGCGGGGGTGTGGAATTGCCTTCCCAGAGGAAACGACTGGAGGGGGAGAGTGGTGGACTGAGGAGACGCTGCCCCTCTTGCATCTGCTGGTGTCAGCTTCAAGGGAAGTCCCACACAGAGAGAATTACAGTAGTCTATTCTTGAGATTATCTGTGCGTGGACCAATCTGGGGAGTGACATTGAAGAAGAAGGTGGGAACAGAAATGATGTTAAAGTTAATCAATTACAAAGGTGTAAAGCAAAATTCCGCAGTCTGGCTTGTCTGTTAAGGGGGAACAAGGGAGACTTAAAGGGGAACCCCCACACACCCTAAATCAGGATGACCAAGGTTTGCCTTTTATCAACAGGACCTGCCCTTGGTGAGCATAGGGTTGGGGTGAGCAGGATTGAGATGTTTAAACAAACAAAAAAACAACACTTAAATAAAATGCAAAGAAAGTCAATCTCCACCACTCTGCACATCTTCAGAGAGGAAGTGTGGTGTAGTGGATGGAGTACCAGGAGAGCTGGATTCAAATCCCTGCTGGGCCAGGGAAACTGAGAGGCGAGTCTGTGTGGCAAGGCTACTTAAACCACCTCTTGAAATCTCACTTACCTTGAAAATGTTGGAAGGATCTGGGATTTGGGTCTTTGTCCCAAAAACAGCAAAGACGACTCAGCTCAGTCTCACCCCTTCCTAGGAGAAAAGAAAAAGAAAAACATCACCCTGGAGGCTTCATGGATAAAGCAAATCAAAAATGTTTCCTTGCCGGATGTGCCTTCGTCATGTTTATATTGAATGGGGCTACATTCTCATTTCTCTCTTGCGTCTTCAGCCGAGGTCAAAGTGAAGGAGGATTTCTAACTCTCCAGCTATTTCTTGGATTATCTGTTAGGGGAGGCATCAAGATGTGCTTAACAATGATGTTCACAAATGCTCAGAATCCTGGATGCTTGAACCCTACAAGAAACTTTGTGTTTTTTCCCTCTTCCCATAATTGTCTTCTCCCTCCCAAGGGCATCAGGGAACCCCCAGGCCGAACCCTGCCTCCCTCCCATCAGCTGACATCTGTTTCAGGCTCCTGAAAGAAGTCTTGAGAAGTCCCGGTGGAAATGTTCCCCTCCCTTCCTTACATCATTTTTAATTCTTTATTTTGGAATCACTCCCTTGCTCGTCCCACATGGAGGAGACCCACCAGCCAGCCTGTGGGAGCTTGTCAAGGCAAAATCAAAGTCAATCTATGGATTAAAGAGCCCTGTGCTCATTGAGATTAATAATCAGATCTTTCATTTGCTTTTCCCTCTCCAAAGTTCCCCAAAGCAGAAGTGGCTTCTTCAGTTCAGTCTTCAGGATCCCAAAAGGGGAAAGCAGAGATTCTCAAGAGCCCCATGAGAGAAAGGGGGCAAAAGGGTCCTACCCTTCGCCCATAGAAAATGGAGGGAGCCCAAGCCAGCAAAGAGAGGAAATGGGACAAAGGAGAAAAGAGGAAAAGACCCCCATTGGACATGAGGGGAAGAGAAAAGGAAGGAGACGAGAAGTAAGGAGGACTAGGAGCAGAGAGAGAAAGAGAGAGAAGTGGAGGTCAGAACGGTAGAGGTGAAGAGAATAAGATATTGCTAGAAGGGTGGGAAGGTTTCTGGATGGAGAAAGCATGGATTCATATCTCGGAGAGGATGATAATACCAAGTAAAGAGGCAGGAAGGTGAAGGAACCGTCACTCAGCCAGGAAATCTTTCTACTGGGGTAAAGAGGAGAGAAGAGGATGGAGCCGAAAGATAAGGGAAGAGTGGATGCAAAAAAGGAAAGGTGAAAAGAGAGAATGTGGAACGGAGTATAAATTAAATAAATAAATAAGAGTCTATTCCTGAAACTGTGCATGGGCCAATCTGGGGAGTGACATTGAAGAAGAAGGTGGGAACAGTGCGTGTGCGTGTGTGGCAAGGCTATTTAAGCCACCTCTTAAAATCTCACTTACCTTGAAAATGTTGGAGGGAATCTGGGATTTGGTTCTTCGTTTTTGGTCCTAAAAACAGCTAAGAGAACTCAGCTCAATCTCACCGCTTCCTAGAAAAAATAAAAATCAGCCTGGAGGCTTCATTGATAAAGCAAATAAAAATGTGACAGAGTAGCGGAATTCCAGGATCTTCTCAGAGGTTATGAATATACCAGGCACAAAAATAGTGTTGATAGTAGTTGTTCTATTATTTACAGTATATACAGGCAAGTTTTCAGTTCCAAAGTAATGCACAGTATTTTCCACAGAGTTTTAGTGCATATATCAGTAACAAAGTCCATTAAATAAGTTCAGTAGTTGAATACCATTTGTTCCTTCCAACTTGCCAGAGTTCCTTCTCAATACCAAGCGGGTAGACACGGCTTCCACCAGGATTCTCAGCAACAGGAACAAGACGATCCTTCTCCACAGATTCTCCAACAGCATCACCAGCAACAACCCACAGATTGTGTATCCTAGTGATACTAGTTTTATCCTAGTATTGTCCAATCATACATTTGCTTCCACAGCTGTTACAATCACTTCAGCTGAGTCTGTTCAAGCTTTGCTCTACTTTACACTTCTGATTCTGACAATACTTACAGTTATGTAACAAACTTGATTTAATAATTCATTCCAGGTTATTCCCAACCTGTCAAAATGTTTCTATCCGGGATGTACCCTCCTCATGTTTCTATTGAACGGGGTGACAGGATTTGGACAAACCTGGAAATTGTTAAATGCAGTTTGGAACCAAGATATAAGTATTGTCAGGATCAGAGTTGTAAAGAGAAGTATAACATGAGTCAATGCAGCTGAGTAAGAATGTACCAGCAGGACAAACATACCAGGATTGGCTATCTCTGGTATATAGCTGGGAGACCTAGCATACACCAGTGTGGGTTGTTGAGGGTGTTGCTGTGGTTGTGGAGTGTTGTCATCTTGGAGCTGTGCCTGAGAATCCTGTGGAAGCTGTATCTACGTGCTTGGAGAAGTGGAACTTTGGCAAACCGGACTGACTGCATGGTATATTGACTATTGACCGGACTCTGACACTGATTTAAGCTCTGTTATTCTGGGGAACTGCCATGTATCACTGATGAAACTGGAACAAGGACTAAGCTGTATATACCTGTAAATATCCTGTATATAAACCAAGTATTCTGCTATCAAGACTGTTTGGTGCTTGTGTTTACACATCACTGGGAAGCTCTGCTGGTTATCACCTCCTGGGGTAACCCTGGTAATTCCACTAACTCTGTCATGGGGCTCCATCCCCATCTCTCTCCTTTGGGCAGTAAAACAAAAGGAGCAGGAAAGCAAGCAGACAAAGAAACCACAGGAAGGGAGGGAGCATTTCATGCCAGGCTCTGAGATAAATGCTCTCACCTTCCCAGTGAGGAGGGCACAACAGCAGGGAACCAGAGAGCAGCATGACATAATTCCCACTGACACCTGCGAGGAAAGCAGCAGCAAACAAGAGTGTATTTACTCTGCTATTTATTTAAAATATTTTTACCCCACCTTTCTCCTTTAAAAAGACCCAAGGAAGCTTATGTAAATCTTTAAAACACAAAATCAAGATCTAGAAAACACCAGAGCCTATGTGATGTAGTGGACTGAGGGTTGCACCAGGCCCTCTGTTCTCAGGGGAGCATTTGTTATTTTTGTCACCCCAAGGATCCCAACACAGGGGGTGTCTCCAAAGGCACTCCTTGGCCTCGGGCAGAGTTCAGGTCTCGGGACTTTTATCGCCTCCTGTCTTCCAATCCCCAACCTTGCTTAGGCTTTGCTCTTCCCTGAGTTCACTGGATACCTGACAGGGGCTTATAGGGGCAGCAAGTGAGGGAGAGGGTTGGAGGTAAGAGGGCGAATTCCCTAGGAAGCAGGAGTGAGGGGCAGGTCTTTTGCACACCCAATGGCCCTGAATTGTGCCTTTAGGACCCAAATACCAGAAAAGTTTTGGCCCTGCGGGAAGAAGAACAACGTCCACCAGGAGACCCTTCCTGGGGAGATCTCCCTTTCAGCCTCTGCTAGGAAACATCCCAGGGAGGAAAATCCACCACCTTCTCTTTCCTGCTTTCTCTCCTGACTTCCGTAAAAAGACAGTCTCTGTTCACAAACAACACAACAAGGAAGCCGCCAAGAAAAGGGGTGGAAGTCATCACCCCCCTCCTAAAGTTGATCCTCAGCTCAGGATCTGGTATTCAGATGGTTTGGAGTAGCCCTTCTCTCTGCTGGGTAATGCAGGAAAATACAAATACACACTCACACAACACACAGAGAGACTCAGAGAAACAAACACAGAGAGTGTGTGCAAAAGAACAAAAGGTCCGGCAGACATTCCCCTCCCAGGAAGGCACAGGGTGGACTCCCACCCTCGCAAACCCCACTTCTCCCCCCCTCAAGTCCTCCACCTCCTGCCTGCCCCCCATCGCAGCCCCCTTTGCCTCTCCAGCCCCACCGGGGACTTTGTTTCTTTAAGGGAGGGAGATGGAAGGCAAGTTACTTTCTTGTATTTCTTTGTTTCCATCCACCGGATGCTCGCAGGATTCAAGGGAAGGGTCTCCTTATTTCCCCCTCCCGACACACGCATAGGCACAATCACACACACACACATGATATTGAAGTCCTAGGGCCTTGCAAGGGGGTTTGGTCTTCCTGCGTCTAGGAGAGAGATATCCGCCTCAGAGATCTTCTATCCCCTTTGAATTCCCCTTCCCCTCCCTCCCGAGGAGACCCAGAGGAAAAAAAATTCCTTACAAGCAGGTCGATCAGCGCAAACCACAACAGAGACTGGCGGGGAGCCGGCCATCTCATCCTCCCTGGCTGCAAATCTCACCCCCCACCCCCGATCTGCCCCCCCCTCCAGCGCCCACCTCCGTCCAGGTCCCGATCCGGGAGGCGCCCCAAAAGCCCCGCTTCTCTCCTCCAGGCGCCTTTCTTGGGCCGAAGGGGAAGAGGCAGGCGCTGCAGGATCCCCGCTTCCGGGTGGAGTCAAGGGGAGGAGCTCCTCTCTCGCCTTCCTAGCTCTAGGTTCCTCCCATTTCCCCTCCTTCAACGAATAGGGGGTATTGTAGTGCGAGTCGGGTGAAGGGCGGGAAGGCTCCAAAGAGGAGGAAAATGGCGGGAGTGGGGAGCTTCCTCCGGGCTGCCCAAGTTCTCCCACGTCTGGTGGAAGGAAAGACTCAGATGAGACACAAGAGTTCCCGTCACCAGAGTCTGTTCACAAATACTTGAAGAGAGAAAAGGAGACAAACGAGCAGGGAGTTCAGACTCTCAGACCGACCCGGATTGTGTGTCTCTCCTTCCAAAGGGACACAACAGCCGATTAGAAATGACGTCACATCAGCTTCTTCTATCATCTGCCTGCGCAGCAGGACTCGTCACTTTGTCCTCATTAATTCCATCTGCTCTGTTTGGTCTTTACCACACATTTCTCTTTTTTTTTTTCAATAACTTCCATCTCCATTACAATTTCAAAACCTTGTCCGTTTTTTTTCCTTCAGGGTCCTCATTGGTCCTGCACAGACCTGTCCTCTTTGGCTCATGAAACTTCAGGGTGGGTCGGGTAGCTGAGGTCTGGCAACCGGACTTCTTACCCACTGAAACAGGATGAGGCCCATTTGACAGGACTCACCTGCCCAAGAACCTCACCTGGAGAATGGAGAATCTTCCCTGATCAGTGGGGATCTGGACTCTGACAGGGCGCTCAACCCGGGTTGGGGCTCGAACTGGTCTTGGAAGGGGGGACCCTGTCTGGTCCCAAAGGGAGCGGCCGTGAGGAAGGGACAATAGGCTTCTGCAGAAGGAAGGAAAAAAACTTGCTTTGCCATGACTGTAGAAAGGGGCTGGGATCCTTAGCCCAGGGTCTCTGGTTGGCTAGGCACCTCCATAATTGTGGATCGGTATTTGCTGCAGCCTGTTTCATGAAACCAGGAAACTTGGTCCAATGAAAGGAGGTCTGGTGTCTTTTCTCCAAAAGGGTATCTTACCCGAGGGGTTAGGGTGACCATACAAGAGAAAGATTTTGGGGATCTTTAGGTGGTGGTGGAAAAGTCATGTGCTGCATGCAAGTCCTCCCCTTGCTCCACTGTCTCCTTGTCAGGGACACTGGAGCAGTAGCTGCTTTCTGCCAATGGGAAGAGGGTTGAACTAGATCACCTTTGGATTCCCTGCTGGATCTCTGTTAGTGTTTCCCAACCTTGGGGAGTCAGGAGTTTCTGGATGGCTCTTCCCGGAAATCTAGGCCAGTAGAGCTGGTTGGTAAGTCTTCTGGGAACTGCTGCCCAAGAACACCTGGGTGACCCAAGGTGTGGGGGGGAGACCCATTACTCATGGGGAAGGGCCTGTCCCTTCAACATTTCATGACCTCCTTCAGTGTCCCCTTGGATTCAACCTCGCATGTGAACTCCAGTTACCTTTAGGATTCATCGGACATTCCTCCTGGGATATAAGAGGCATGAAAGATAAAACACTGGCACAATATTCTCATCTTAGTTGTTAAAAATCCATTTTTTCATTTCATGCATTCCTATACTGCTGATGTATTGCTTAGCGCTACTGTCAGTGTTTTACTACAGCATGATATAATGTAACAATCATCCAAACACACAACGTGAAACATCTCAAATTCTTTTTCCAATATTTGGAATTCTATCTCCAAAAGTAGCTCAAATTGTTTCTAACACTGCTAAGGAATCAAAGGAATGACATCAAAATAATAAAATTGCAATAGACCTTTTATATGAAATTTAAAATATTAGCAGCTCACAACCCCAGCAAGCTCAATCACAGGGGGAAGGTGGTGGGGGACAGAGTGGTTTTATTTCTCAACTCCCAAGCAAACTACACCAGAGCACAGAGTGCTGTCCTCTGAAGATGGCACCACTGTATAGGGAAACTATGAAATACTAGATGAAATACCCATTTCACCCATTTCCTAAGAGCCATGGGTCTGTGTTTACATCAGTGGTTTCTGGTCTATGTTTGGTGTTAGGCTCTGTCATAAACATTCCTACAGGAGACAGAGAAGAGATGACAGTCGTGAACAAAAGGGAGTGGGGAGGTGGGGGTGAAGACTGTTAAAAACTCAAGGGAGGGACTGTAAGAATATATAAAAGCAGAAGAACCATGAGTGAGAATAGAGAGAACATTGACTATTTTTACCTATGAGACACATGATGAGAGATGGCTCTGACAGTGATGAACGAAGTAAGAGGGGCAGTAGTTAACGGCAGGCGTTTTTACATTGAGTAATGGCTTAAGAATCCTAGGCTGATATTCAGTCCATATAAACAGGTGTCCATTTTGTATATAAATGTTTATCTCAGCTGTTTATCTTTCCACTAGTGCCAAGGAATGAGAGGAGGAGGGGAAACGTGGCCCCCACAGGACAGCATTCCCATGCCCAATGTTGATACCGAGGAAAGCTGAAACTATATTTTAAGGTTAGTAATTGACAATACATTTAGGAAGAGCCAACCCTCGTATCTTTCTGGCTGAGCTGCTACTGAAGCAAAACATCCAATGTATCTGAGATGATCTTCCTCTCCCCTCTTTGTCACCTCCTCTGCCCAATCAACCAGGGAAACCAAACACCCCAAAGCGAAGCTTCCTTCAGATGGCCACCGAGGCAACAAAGAAATTGCAATATTTTTTATTTTATTTATTTATTTATTGAGTTTATATGCCGCCGATTTAGACATAGTCTACTCTGGGCGGCTCACAAAATGCAGAATAAAAACAATATCAAATAACAATTTACAGCATTAACACAGAACAAAGTAGCTAGAGAAAAAGAGAAAGTTACGTAGTGGCCGGAGAGAATAACTTAATTACTTACTTACTTAATTAACTAATTATTAATTCGTCATTGTTTAGTCATATCTGACTCTTCATGACCCCATGGACCAGAGCACGCCAGGCCCTCCTGTCTTCTACTGCCTCCTGGAGTTGTGTCAAATTCATTCTGGTAGCTTCGATAACATTGTCCAACCATCTCATTCTCTGTCGTCCCCTTCTCCTCTTGCCCTCACATTTTCCCAACATCAGGGTCTTTTCCAAGGAGTCTTCTCTTCTCATGAGATGGCCAAAGTATTGGAGCCTTAGCTTCAGGATCTGTCATTCCAGTGAGCACTCTGGGTTGATTTCCTTTAGAATTGATAGGTTAGTTTTCTTTGCAGTCCAGGGGACTCTCAATAGCCTCCTCCAACACCACAATTCAAAAGCATCAATTCCTTAGCGGTCAGCCTTCTTTATGGTCCAGCTCTCACTTCCATACATCACTACAGGAAAAACCATAGCTTTGACTATGCGCACTTTCGTTGGCAAGGTGATGTCTCTGCTTTGTGGGATGCTGTCAAGGTTTGTCATCGCTTTCCTCCCAAGAAGCAAGCGTCTTTTAATTTTGTGGCTGCTGTCTCCATCTGCAGTGATCATGGAGCCCAAGAAAGTAAAATCTGTCACTGCCTCCATATCTTCCCCTTCTATTTCCCAGGAGGTGATGGGACCAGTGGCCATGATCTCTGTTTTTTTGATGTTGAGTTTCAGACCATTTTTTCCACTCTCCTCTTTCACCCTCATTACAAGGTTCCTTAATTCCTCCTCACTTTCTGCCATCAGAGTGGTATCATCTGCATATCGGAGGTTGTTGATATTTCTTCCGGCAATCTTGATTCCGGCTTGGGATTCCTCGAGTCCAGGTTTTCGCATGATGTATTCTGCATATAAGTTGAATAAGCAGGGGGACAATATACAGCCTTGTCGTACTCCTTCCCCAATTTTCAACCAATCAGTTGTTCCATATCCAGTTCTAACTGTTGCTTCCGGTCCCACGTATAGGTTTCTCAGGTGATGGATAAGGTGGTCAGGCACTCCCATTTCTTTAAGAACTTGCCATAGTTTGCTGTGGTCCACACAGTCAAAGGATTTTGCATAGTCAATGAAGCAGAAGTAGATGTTTTTCTGGAACTCTCTGGCTTTCTCCATAATCCAGCGCATGTTAGCAATTTGGTCTCAAGTTCCTCTGCCCCTTCGAAATCCAGCTTGCACTTCGGGGAGTTCTTGGTCCACATACTGTTGAAGCCTACCTTGTAGGATCTGTTCCTCACTTCCACCGTGTATTCATAAGGGATGTGATTTAGATTATAACTGAGTGGCCCAGTGGTTTTTCCTACTCTCTTCAGTTTAAGCTTGAATTTTGCTATGAGAAGCTGATGTTCAGAGCCACAATCAGCTCCAGGCCTTGTTTTTGCTGACTGTATTGAGCTTCTCCATCTTTGGCTGCAGAGAATATAATCAATCTGATTTCGGTATTGTCCATCTGGTGATTTCCATGTGTAGAGTCGCCTCTTGTGTTGTTGGAAAAGAGTATTTGTGATGACCAGCTTGTTCTCTTGACAAAACTCTATTAGCCTTTGCCCTGCTTCGTTTTGAACTCCAAGGTCAAACTTCCCTGTTGTTCCTTTTATCTCCTGACTCCCTACCTTAGCATTCCAATCCCCTAGAATGAGAAGAACATCTTTCTTTGGTGTCAGTTCTAGAAGGTGTAAGTCTTCATAGAACTGGTCAATTTCAGTCTCCTCAGCATTGGTGGTTGGTGCATAAACATGGATTATTTTGATATTGAAAGGTCTGCCTTGGATTCGTATTGACATCATTCTGTCATTTTTGAGATTATATCCTATTACAGCTTTTCCCACTCTTTTGTTGACTATGAGGGCTACTCCATTTCTTCTGTGGGATTCTTGCCCACAATAGTAAATATGATAATCATCTGAATTGAATTCGCCCATTCCTGTTAATTTTAGTTCGCTGATGCCCAGGATGTCTGGTATATTCTACCACTCTGGGCGGCTACAGCAAACATATATTCATTAAAATAATACAAAACCATTGACATATCACTAATAAAAATTGTGCAAAATATATTAAATGATAGATAGCAAAAGGGGAAAGAATTAAGTGCTGGCAGGAGGGAAGGCCTGGATGTACATTCATGTTTTTTGTTGGGTTTTAAATATACCCAGCGTAGGGGCCTCACGTATCTCCGGAGATAGGTTGTTCCAGAGGTGAGGAACCACCGCCGAGAAGCCCTGGTTTCGTGTCTTTTCCTTCGGGGCCTTCCTCAGCATCAGGCTCCTCAACCTCATCTCCTGGCTCGCGTGGGTGATCATGGTGGGAGCAGGCGTTCCGCCAAGTATCGAGGTCCCAAACCGTTTAGGGCCTTATCAGTAAGCATTAAGACTTTGAAGTCGATGCGGAATCGAATGGGCAGCCAATGCAGTGCAGCCAAAGTTGGAGAAATGTGTTGGTATTTTCTCACTCCAGTAAGGAGTCTGGCTGCCGCATTCTACACCACTTGAAGTTTCTGCATCAACCTCAAAGGCAGCCCCACGTAGAGCGCATTACAGTGGTCTAATCTTGAGATTACGAGCGCATGCACCAAGGTAGTGAGCACCCCCATGTCAAGGTAGAGCCACAGCTGGGCAATCCGCCAATGGTGGGAAAAGGCGGTATGGACTACTGATGCCACCTGTGTTTCCATGGTGAGCGTCGGGTCCAAATGCACACCCAAGCTGTGGACCCTGCTCATCGCAGCCAGGGCCACCCCCCCAAACGAGAGTCACCCAGGCCACTAACCACGGGGGCCCCCACCCTCAGAACTTCCATCTTTATTTATTTATTTATTTATTTATTGGACTTATATACCGCTCCATAGCGCTACAAGCACTCTCCGGGCGGTTTACAATTTTAATTATACAGGCTACACATTGCCCCCCCAGCAAGCTGGGTACTCATTTTACCGACCTCGGAAGGATGGAAGGCTGAGTCAACCTTGAGCCGGCTACCTAGGATTTGAACCCCAGGTCGTGAGCACAGTTTTAGCTGCAATACAGCATTTTAACCACTGCGCCACGAGGCTTTATTTATTTATTTATTTATTTATTTATTTATTTATTTATTTATTTATTTATTTATTTATTTATTTATTTCTTTATTCATTTATTCATTCATTCATTCATTCATTCATTCAATTAAGATAACTCTAGGCGGCTTGTCCAAGTTCAGCTTCAGCCCATTTTCCTGCATCCATTGCAGTATGGTCCCCAGGCAGCACTGAAGGGACAGGACAGCATCACCTGCAGCTGGTGAAAAGATGTAGAGCTGGATGTAATCCGCATACTGATGACACGATGCTCCACACCCCCTGATGACCCCTCCTAGCAGCCTCATATAGATGTTAAACAGCATTGGGGAGATAATCAACCCTTGTGGAACCCTGCAATTCGGACTCCACGGGGCCGAAACACTCTCCCCAAGCTGTACTCTCTGGGGCTGGTCCTCCAAGAAGAAACGGAGCCAGGCAAGAGCCGAGCCACCAATTCCTAACTCGGAGAGCCTCCCCAGGAGGATACCATGGTCGACGGTATCAAAGGCCACCGAGATGTCAAGGAGGACCAGCAGAGACTTTTTGTCCCTATCGGCCTTCCTCAACAGTTCATCGTACAAGGTGACCAATGCCATCTCTGTACCATGGCGCGGCCTGAAGGCCGACTGAAATGGATCCAGGGTATCTGTTTCATCCATTTTCGCTCAAAACCTTTCCACAAACCACAGATTTATAAAATTACTCCTGTGTGGGTTTTTTTTACATATCCTTAAGTTCCTGCTCAGACTGAAGCTGTTCCCAAATTCGTTGCATTTCAAAGGTTTCCCCTTTGTATGAGATCTTTGATGAATACCCAGATGACTGCTTTTATTAAAGGTCCTCCTACATTCCATGTATTTCTATCGCCTCTCCCCTGTATGACATCTTTGTTATTTACTGGTCAGTACTTCATTACGATACAGGAATCTTACAGATATTAACAGATCACCTATGCAAGGAAGAGATTCTATAGTTCGTGAAAATTGATATGATTACAGAAAAAGGGTGACTCCCACAATGAAACCAGACTGTCGAGGTTCAGTATTCTCAGACATCTAGAAACGTGTGTTTTCTCCTGTGGGTTCCAATAAAGAAAACTGACTCACTGAGGTCCTGCCAAAAGCCCATCTCTCCTTTTCTCTCTTCAGCTAGCATGCCTCTCTCCTCCCTGATCTTTCTCCTCTACTTTTTCTCCTCTTTCTCTTCCCAATACGAGGGGTTCTCTAGTCTTACTTCTCTCCAACTCTTTTCTGCCTCTTCATGAGGTATCATCAAGTTCTCCCACTGTTTGGTCCAGAGTTCCTCCATTCATAGCTACTCCCAGCCTTGTGGTAATATCCTCTCCATCTTTTGCCCTTCTACCTCTCCAGCTTCTGCTGTCTCCCTTCTTGATGGTTCCCCAATATATACTTCTCTTCCCTCCTCCTCTCTTATTCCTTTCTTTTTCTTCTGCACCTCCATTGCTCTTAAGGTTTCTCTACTCGGTGGATCCTTCCTTTATTTTGATGGACCTTCGGCTTCCCTCAGTGGAACTTCCACCTTAGACACCCCAAGCTCTTTATTTCCAGACTCTCCCGTCCCTTCATTGGTCTCAACCTTCGATTCTTCACCTGAACAATCTATATCCTCCTGGTTTTCTCTGTGACCCTTCTCATCTCTTTATGCTCCTATTCTCCCAATGGAGGAGTCACTTCTCGGACAGGTCATATGTTCTGTCTCTGGGGCTCCATGGACTTCTCCCGCCTTTTCTCAGGAAAGTATGGTACTCTAGACAGAGTGGGTTTAGTCCGTCTTTCTCCATCAGAAAGACAGCCAGTGACGAGGTGTTTGAAGATCATCTGGGTATTTCATAAGTCTTTTCATTGTTTTCAAGCAATTCCAAAACCTCTTAAATCTGTTCAAGTTCATTTATTTACATCATTTCTAGATTACATATTTAAATATATATTAAATAAAAAAAATGTAAGGCAGTCATACAGGTGCAAATATAAAACTGTCGGTACAGATCTCCAAATCCAAAAGTTCACACAGTTATGCAAAAATTGCAGGCTTACTTAAAATACATCCTTGCACATTGTAAAAAGAAGCATAAATTTAAATTTAGATAATAAAGAAAATTTAAAGGATCTTTGAATCTAAAACACAAACACATTAAAACACTGGAGCTCATAAGCTAGAAAGACAGAATACATCTTCAGAACACTTCAAATTACCTAAGAATACAATGATAAAAAGCAAAAACCCATATCATTTTCAATTAAAGACATGCAGTACGGTTATCTTTCTGCTCTTCCCAGGACTTTCACCAGGCAGCAGTTCCATCATATGTTGTACTCCATGAAACCAAACATCTATGGTTCTTCTTTCCTTTCTAATACCACTTTGTGTCAGATCTCTCCCAATATTTATATCCCTTTGTTTTGCAAGAGTTAGAAAAACCAAATCTTCCCAAGGCTTGGGTTTCCTAGCCTTTGAGAAGCTCGGATGTTACGGATCAAAGGTTTTGGTCACCTCCAACCCAGTGCTGTCCAGGGCCCAAAGAGACTAGAGCTTGAAAAACCAAAATTTCCACTCCTTCCAACAATCCCTGCCATTACAAAGCAGTATACTCGCAATATAATAGCAGAGAACCAGCTAGTTCTTCATAAATAATACAGAATATATATTAATTGGTACCCTCTTTATTATTATTTTATGAGGGTAAAGGGGTAAAGCCTTATAAAACAGTAACAGCTTTTTTCTGCTCACTACTTGCTTCTCTTTCATCATTTAGCCTTAGAACATCCATCCTTTTTTCTTTTTACACTAATTATGTAAAAACATCCATTGTACAATATATTCTTATTCTTTTCTTAGCAAAAGGTTCCATGCCTATTTTGTAATATCTCTCTGGTAATTAATGATAGAAGTAAAACACATCACAGGTGGAACTTCAAAATGCACTTCATTTTTTTAAGTTTTGCATTACGTGAGCCTTTGGTTGCTTAATCTTTCCACTGGAAAACAGGACAAAACTGAATGAGCTCCATATGCCTTGTTAACTTATTTCCTTGTTAGCTCTTTCCATATTGCATGTATTTCTATGCTTTCTCCCCAGTGTGAGTTTTCTGATGGAACCTAAGGTTACTACTCTGACTAAAGCTCTTTCCACATTCCATGCATTTATATGGTTTCTCCCCAGTGTGAATTCTTTCATGTCTCCTAAGGTCACCACTGATACTAAAGCTCTTTCCACATTCTATGCATTTATGTGGTTTCTCCCCAGTGTGAGTTCTTTCATGTAACTTAAGGACACCACTCCGACTAAAGCTCTTTCCACATTCCATGCATTTATGTGGTTTCTCCCCAGTGTGAGTTCTTTCATGTAACTTAAGGGCACCACTCTGACTAAAGCTATTTCCACATTCCATACATTTATGTGGTTTCTCCCCAGTGTGAGTCCTTTGATGTAACCTAAGGGCACCACTGATAATAAAACTCTTTCCACATTCCATGCATTTATGTGGTTTCTCCCCAGTGTGAGTTCTTTCATGTGACCTAAGGTCACCACTGCGACTAAAGCTCTTTCCACATTCCATGCATTCATGTGGTTTCTCCCCAGTGTGAGTTCTTTGATGAAACCGAAGGTGACAACTACGAAAAAAGCTCTTTCCACATTCCATGCATTTATATGGCTTCTCTCCAGTGTGAGTTCTTTGATGTAACCTAAGGTCACCACTGCAACTAAAGCTCTTTCCACATTCAATGCATTTATATTGTTTCTCCCCAGTGTGAGTTCTTTCATGTTTCCGAAGTTCACCACTTGATATAAAGTTGTTTCCACACTCCATGCATTTATGTGGTTTCTCCCCAGTGTGAATTCTTTCATGTATCCTAAGGCCACCACTGCGACTAAAGCTCTTTCCACATTCCATGCATTTATGTGGTTTCTCCCCAGTGTGAGTTCTTTCATGTGACCTAAGTTCACCTCTTGAAATAAAGCTCATTCCACATTCCATGCATTTATGTGGTTTCTCCCCAGTGTGAGTTCTTTCATGTGACCTAAGGTTACTAGTCCGACTGAAACTCTTTCCACATTCCATGCATTCATGTGGTTTCTCTCCAGTGTGAGTTCTTTGATGTAACCTAAGGCTAGTACTGCTACTAAAGCTCTTTCCACATTCTGTGCATTTATGCGGTTTTTCCCCAATATGAATTATTTCATGTTTCCTAAACTCGTCACTGCAACTAAAACTCTTTCCACATTCCATGCATGGATACAGTTTCTCCCCTGCATATGTTCCTTGATGTGTACTGAGGTGGCATTCATTGACGTGGATTCTCCCCTGTGTCAGTCCTTTCATGTGAAGTCCATGCCTGGCCATTCCTAGTTTCAGTTCTCTTTTCTTGCTTGAGTATGAGTTCCTGCCCAGCTTGCCCCAGATGTTGCTGGGCAATTCTTCTGATTTGAAACAACCTCTTCAAAATATGCAGGAATTAGGAATGATGTGTTCTAACTCTGCGTGAGTCACAGAGGAGGAAGGAAAGTCAACCAAAAACGTGAGGAAAGAGAATTAGAGAAGGGATGAGGCCGGACTGGAGATATTTCCTTTGGGCTTGAGGTTCGAAGACTCTTCACTGAGGGACCTTTTGCAGGGAGTAGTCATGAAGGGAGGATCATTTCCACACGCAAATAAGTATATCAAATTCAAAGTATATTAACTTTTTTTTCCTTCTCAAATTCTCCCCAATGATAGTACTTGTTTCTAGAAGAGTAGAAAGGAATTTCTCAAAGGTCATTAAAAAGCAAACAAATAATTGAATTAAAGGATTGTTTAGGAAAAATGAATAACAAGTGGGGAAAAAAGAACAGTGTTAGAAAGGAAGAGTAAAAGTGGATGAAAGTGATGCAGCTAGATTACTGGACTCGAGAATAGGTAAAGAGCAGTTAGTGGTAGATGCCGGGAAGTGACAAAGTTGGCAGAAATTATTATTCAGAGGGAGAAGAGAAAGGACAGGTCCATGAAAGGGATGGGATGTAAAGTTTAAAAAATGCTGTTACGGGCAGAGAATCATCAGGAATTTCTGAAAACAGGATAGGAAACAGAGACGGTTAGGGAAATAGGCACTGAGGCAATAGAAACTAGAATTGCACAGCTGGAAGGAAAGTAAACGCCCAACCTCTGGCTCCTGAGTTAGATACCTAAACCAATGTGTACAGAAAGGGGGTGGGGAGAATTTGATAAACCATATCTGTGAGAATAAAAGCAAAAATGTAAACATTTAAATTGAGAAGGTATTTGACCTCAGCAAAATTAAATATTACAATTTCTAAATGCTGCAGATTATAGTAGTCTCTTGGTTTACAATGTCAATGTGTCCTCCAGGATACTATGTCATGTGAAAAATACAGAAACCGGAATGCAGATTGCCATAGCAGCAGTTGCGCTGCTACAAACCTCCAGGCACAGGGATACATCCTTCACAAAGCGAAGGAAATGGGAAAACATAAAACATAAACTGAGGCATTCTTTCTAACCGATCTTTGTAAACCAGAAATTATGTAAACTGAGGTGTACGTAAACCGAGATACTACTGTATCTCAAAGGAAGCGTTCTTGGAAGTGCTACCTGTTAAATGCACAGGGCCAGCTAGGCAGGCGGTGCTCAGGGGTCTCAATGGATGGATGAGATGGTAGTGTCAAGGGGAGGGGTTTAGATTCATTTGTCACTTGTTAATGTTTTGGAACAAGCCAGGCTTGTAGAAGAGGGACTGCAGGAGCACCCTGCTCAAGGTCGCTAGCTGTTATCTGCTTTCAGTGAAGAGCAAACTCTCCAGGCACAGTGATCGCATCTGCCAATGGGTGGGGCGACTACTCATTCTGCCTTTTTCCCTTAAGAGTTAGAGCATAATTTTCTCCAGCCAATCCTAAGTGGCGAATAGGTAGCTTATGTCCTATCTGAATTCTTTCAATAATCTGTGTAAGCTTGCTAAGGTTAATAAAATAGCTCTCGGGGTGTCACCTTGAGGCTCTGTAGGCGGACATCTGCCTGTCAACTTCTTGGTTCTCTCTCTAAAGCTACCGTATATGCCGCCGTACTAGGCGACGGGCCGTATTAGATGACCCCCCCAAAATGCGACACCGGGAAGAGGCTTGGGGGGGGGCGGTGGCAGGAGGAGGGGGAGGAGGAGGAAGAGGGAAAGTGGGATGGGGTGGACCTGTGAGGGCACGGCTTCCCTCCCTTCGCCTCCCTGCCTTGCCGCCTGCCTTCCTCCCCGGCCAGCGCGGCCCCGCATCACTCTCGCGGCGGCTCCTTCCTGATACCCGGCATACAAGACGGGCCCCCCACTTGGAGGCATGTTTTGGGGGGCCCAAAACTCATCTTGTACGCCGGCATATACGGTAATTACCTTCTTTGTTCTGTGATCACCTACATTTTGATGCAATCAAACAAGCCATCAAGCAGAGGCTTCAAACAGACCCTTAAAAGGGAAATCAACATTGCCTGAAACAATTAACTGCTCACCTGACAGTGGATCTCAAGGACTGTTTTTTCACCATTTCTTTAGCAGGAAAAAAATTGCTTTTACAGTCCCTGTGTACAGCAATTCCCATCCTACTCAAAGGTACCAGTGCAAAGTCTTGCCTCAGGGAATGTTGAATTCTCCTACTTTATATCAACATTTCGTGGATCTAGCCCTACGGCAATTTCACTTGGAGCATCCTGAATTGCTTGTATATCATTACATGGATGACATTTTGGTGGCAGGGCAGTCCCTCCCCACTACTGTCTATGATTCTCTAGCTAACTGCTTAGAGAAAAAAGACCTTCATATAGCCCCATTTTCATATCTAGGTCACATCTTCCCCATTCTTACCAGAACTATAAACTGCATCACCATTTACATTAGTGCAGTTGCAACAGTTCCTCAGGCACTTAAATTGGGCCCATTTATTTTTGAGCCTTTCCACACATTTGTTTAATGCACTCCTGGGACATCAGTCTCCTGCTGACTCCATACCCATCACAAAGGCTATGAAACACGCCATGCATCAAATTAATGCAGCCTTGTGACTCACCATGGTAGACCACATTCCTTCTCTTGGTCCCTTGCAGCTGGTTGTCTTAAACACTCCCCAGCTGCCTACTGGGGAGTTGTTCGGGCACTCCAAAATCTGTCAAGGCCATTGCTATAGCAGAATGGTTTTATCTATCTAACACCCCTCCTCAAAATGTTTACTCTGCTCTAAATGCGATTACAGACCTTGTAATCAAGTGGTGCCATCGTGCCAAACAACTCACAGGTTGGGATCTTCTGTGTTGTTACTTACCCATTTGCAAAGCTGATCATGATAATCTGATGTCTTCTTCATTAACTTATCAGATTGCTTTTTGAGACTATATTGGTGACACACGTTTCAATCATCCTAAAGACCCTCACTTAACTTTCATTCAACAAGTACCCTTTTGCTTTTCCTCTCTTTTCTCTGCTACTCCTCTCCCTGATGCTCTAACTGTTTTTACTGATGGTGTGCCTACTAGGGGCACCATTACTTTTCAGGAGCCTTCAGGAATCTGGATAACTTTTTTCACTTCTAATTACAGTGGTGCCTCGCTTTCCAGCAAATCCGTTCCAGCAAAATTGCTGTAGAGCGAAATCGTCGTCAAGTGGGGGGGGGGAACCCATTGAAATGCATCTATAAAAATAGATAGCAACTTCAACAATAATAAAACTAAAACTATTATTAATTCTGGATTTTAATTACTTGTTTACTTAGAATTACAAGGGAGAGGGAGGATGGAGAAGGAGGCCAGAGTTGTATTAAAATTAAGAAGTTAATTAACTTTAAGATAGTTGTGGTTCCACCGGAGTTTGGTGGGTCCCCCCCCCCACCTTTGTCCTCACTAGTAGTCATGGTGGGGGAATGTGGTGGGGTGGGAAAAAAGATAAATGTTCAGTGGGTTGGTAGGGGTAGAGGAAAATATATGTGGGCTATACAGATTTTTAAAGTTTTTTTTGTTCAGGGGGGATGGTATGCACACAGGACCTGTTAAGGAGAGACTTTGAACAGAAATGGGCAAGAGAATATGGCTAGCTATTTTAAACGTGAAAGGCCTGGGATCGAGAGTGATTCTAGATTAGATTTTATATTAACATTTCAAGATTTAATTTCTAAGAAAGTTAATATGGAGATTAATTCTATAAAAATAACAGAGCATGCTTTGATGTCAAAGGAGATAGAGATTAAAAAAATATATAAAGATTCTAAAAGATGGAGAATGGATATTAATATTTTCCAGAACAGAGATAATAGAAAAAATTAAAAAAATTGGTTAGAATTATGAACAATAAATGAAGCAGGAGGTATGAAACTAGGCCTGTTGTGGGACAAGATGAAAGCAACTTCAAGAGGAATAGCAGTAAGGGAGTCCTGTACACTGAAAAAAAATTAAACAGATAAACGTAAGGAAACTGGAAGAAGAATTGAGAAATTTGGAAAGTAAGGGTATTTTTAGAAAGAGATAGAAGGATATTGGCAGAAATTCAGGCAAAAAGAAAGGAAATAGAAAACTTAGAGATAGAGAAAGCCCAGAGGGATTTGATTATATGAAGAGGAATCATTACTTTTAATATAGCAAAAACAATTCAAAATTATTAGCCAGAATGTACAAAAATAGAAGATTAAAAATACAATTGGGATAATTAATGACAGAACTGCTAAGAAATGTAATATAATGAAAGATAAATTGTGGATTTTTCAAGAATTTTATCAGAAATTATGGAAAGGAAACAGTGTGTTGAAAGAGAATACAGAAAATTATATAAATGATATCTTAAAAAGAGATCTTAAAAACCCCTTCATGGATTGCTGCCTTGTCATGGCGCAGGGGCTTGAGTAACTCAGAGAAGCTCTGGGCTATGCTGTACAGGGACACCCAAGACGGACAGGACATAGTGGAGAGTTCCGACTAAACGCAATCCACCTGGAGTAGGAACTGGCAATGCCACTCCAGTATCTTTGCTAAGAAAACCCCATGATCAGAAACAAAAGGCTAAAAGATATGACACTGGAAGATGGGCCCCTCAGGTCGGAAGGGGTCAAACATGCTACTGAGGAAGAGCGGAGGAGAAGTACAAGTAGCTCCAGAGCTAATGAAGTGGTTGGGCCAAAGCCGAAAGGACGCTCAGCTGTGGACGTGCCTGAAAGTGAAAGAAATGTCCAATGCTGCAAAGAAAAATACTGCATAGGAACCTGGAATGTAAGATCTATGAACCTTGGGAAGCTGGATGTGGTCAAACAGGAGATGGCAAGAATAAACGTCGACATCCTGGGCATCAGTGAACTAAAATGGACAGGAATGGGCGAATTCAGCTCAGATGATTATCATATCTACTATTGTGGGCAAGAATCCTGTAGAAGGAATGGAGTAGCCTTCATAGTCAACAAAAGAGTGGGAAAAGCTGTAATGGGATACAATCTCAAAAATGATAGAATGATGTCAATACGAATCCAAGGCAGACCTTTCAACATCACAATAATTCAAGGTTATGCACCAACCACCATTGCTGAGGAAACTGAAATTGAACAGTTTTATGAAGATTTACAACACCTTCTAGTACTGACACCAAAGAAAGATGTTCTCATTCTAGGAGACTGGAATGCTAAAGTAGGGAGCCAAGAGATAAAAGGAACAACAGGGAAGTTTGGCCTGGGAGTACAGAACGGAGCAGGGCAAAGGTTAATAGAGTTTTGTCAAGAGAACAAGCTGGTCATCGCAAACACTCTTTTCCAACAAGAGGCGACTCTACACATGGAAATCACCAGATGGGCAATATCGAAATTAGATTGATTAATATTCTCTGCAGCCAAAGATGGAGAAGCTCTATACAACAGTCAGCAAAAACAAGACCTGGAGCTGATATTGTTTCTTTTATTGTAAGCCGCCTAGAGTGGGCTAATATGTCCAGATAGGCGGGATAGAAATAAAATAAATAAATAAATAAAATAAATGATCATCAGCGTCTCATAGCAAAATTCAAGCTTAGACTGAAGAGAGCAGGAAAAACCACTGGGCCACTCAGGTATAATCTAAACCAAATCCCTTATGAATACACAGTGGAAGTAAAGAACAGATTTAAGGAACTAGATTTGGTGGACAGAGTGCCTGAAGAATTTTGGATAGAGGCTCGTAACATTGTACAGGAGGCAGAAACAAAAACCATCCCAAAGAAAGGAAATGCAAGAAAGCAAAGTGGATGTCCAACGAGGCCTTACAAATAGCAGAGAAGAGAAGGGAAACAAAATGCAAGGGAGACAGGGAAAGTTACAGAAAATTGAATGCAGACTTGCAAAGAATAGCAAGGAGAGACAAGAGGGCCTTCTTAAATGAACAATGCAAAGAAATAGAGGAGGATAACAGAAAAGGAAAAACCAGAGTACTGTTCAAGAAAACTGGAGATATTAAAGGAACATTTTGTGCAAAGATGAACATGATAAAGGACAAAAATGGGAGAGACCTCACAGAAGCAGAAGACATCAAGAAGACCTAATAGACCTGGGATCTTATAGGCTTATATCTGTAATAAATCAATATGCAAAGATTCTTACTGCCATATTAGCAAGAGATTTAGGTATTACCAATATAAAAATTATTATATAGTGGTGCCCCAAATGATGATGATAGTCTGTTCTGGGAAAATCGCTGTTAAGCGAAATTGTCGTCATGCGAAAAGCCTTTCCCCATTGGAATGCACTGAAACGCAGTTTAATGCGTTCCAATCGGGAAATTATCTCGTCGTCCAGCAAAGATCCTCCATAGGGAAGCCATTTTCCAAGCGCCGATCAGCTGTTAAAATGGCTGCCCTGCGAAGCATGTGTCCGGAAAACACAGGGCAGCCTTTTTAGGAACCTGACAATCAGCTGTAAAGATTGTCATCTTGCGAACAAACGGTTGTGAAACAAGGACCTAATCAACGTCCAGCGAAAATCCCCCATTGAAATGACTGTTTTGTGAATCCCTATAGCGATCGCAAAAAATCATCGTCCTGCTGATTTGTCGTACAGCGGGGTTGTCTAGCGAGGTACCACTATACAGTGGTGCCTCGCATAGCGAGGTTAATCCGTTCCGGATTAACCTTTGCTATGGCGAAACATCGCTGTATGGAACGGAAAAGCCCATTGGAACGCATTAAACTTAGTTTAATGCATTCCAAAAGGCTCCAAAACTCACCGTTCAGCGATGTTGCTCCATAGCGGCAGCCATTTTTGCGCCCTCGGTAAGCGAGGGGAGGGTGCGAAAACGCTGTGCGCGGCCATTTTGGGGCTTCCGGCGGCCATTTTGGAGCCGCTGAACAGCTGATCCGCGGGCATCGCTTTGCGAAGATCGGTAAGCGAAACGCTAACCAATCTTCGCAAAGTGATTTTTGCCCATAGGGGCCATCGGTATGCGATCGCATCTGCGATCACAAAAACCTAATCGCTATGCGATTTATTGGAGATATTACGTATAAAGAAGGAAGGTTAATTTGGTGGGATACGGAATCCTCAGAAATACATGGAAATATTGAAAAATACTTATTCAATGTAGTAAGAAGAAATACTATAAATCAGGTGAATTAAGAAACATGTTAAATGTGTGGAACAGATACAAAAAGAAGTTTTGTCATTTTACTTCACCATTAAAATTAATGACTAAACAGAAAATTTCCCAGCAAAACTGAAGAGTTTTATTGATTTGTTTAAGGATAAAAAGGTTGCCAGATTGAAATAATGGATGATTAAAATGAGCTCAAAGGATCACATTATAGCTAAGCCAAACTAAGAAATGATCATGGCACAATTAAATCCAGTTAAACAGATGGACTAATGAAGGGTTGAGGATTAATCCAAATGTAGAGAATGTACTAAGTATAAACAATTTCTATCATCACATGAAGACATGGAGAAGGATGCTTTGAAGAAGTGAGTAAGAACTCCCAGAAGTACAAGCTGGATTCCGAAGAGGCAGAGGAACTAGAGACCAAATTGCTAACTTGCGCTGGATTTTGGAAAAAGCTAGAGAGTTCCAGAAAAATATCTACTTCTGCTTCATTGACTATGCAAAGGCCTTTGACTGTGTGGACCACAGCAAACTATGGCAAGTTGTTAAAGAAATGGGAGTGCCTAACCACCTTATCCATCTCCTGAGAAGCCTATATGTGAGACAGGAAGCAACACTTAGAACTGGATATGGAACAACTGATTGGATCAAAATTGGGAAGGGAGTACGACAAGGATGTATATTGTCCCCCAGCTTATTTAACTTATATGCGGAAGAGGAGAGTGCAAAAAACGGTCTGAAACTCAACATCAAAAAAACTAAGATCATGGCCACTGGTCCCATCACCTCCTGGGAAATAGAAGGGGAAGATATGGAGGCAGTGTCAAATTTTATCTTCCTGGGCTCCATGATCACTGCAGATGGAGACAGCAGCCCTGAAATTAAAAGGCGCCTTCTTCTTGGGAGGAAAGCGATGACAAATCTGGACAGCATCTTGAAAAGCAGAGACATCACCTTGCCAACAAAAGTCCGAATAGTCAAAGCTATGGTTTTTCCTGTTGTGATGTATGGAAGTGAGAGCTGGACCATAAAGAAAGCAGACCGCCGAAGAATTGATGCCTTTGAATTGTGGTGCTGGAGGAGGCTCTTGAGAATCCCCTGGACTGCAAGGAGAACAAACCTATCAGTTCTAAAGGAAATCAACCCTGAGTGCTCACTGGAAGGACAGATCCTGAAGCTGAGGCTCCAGTACTTTGGCCATCTAATGAGAAGAAAAGACTCCCTGGAAAAGACCCTGATGTTGGGAAAGTGTGATGGCAAGAGGAGAAGGGGACGACCGAGGATGAGATGGCTGGACAGTGTCTGCGAAGCAACCAACATGAACCTGACACAACTCCGGGAGGCAGTAGAAGACAGGAGGGCCTGGCGTGCTCTGGTCCATGGGGTCACGAAGAGTCGGACACGACTAAACGACTAAACACACACACGCGGAATACATCATGCGGAAGGTTGGACTGGAGGAATCCCAAACTGGAATTAAGATTGCTGGAAGAAATATCAACAACCTCCGATATGCAGATGATACCACTCTGATGGCAGAAAGTGAGGAGAAATTAAAGAACCTTGTAATGAGAGTGAAAGAGGAGAATGCAAAAAACCGTCTGAAACTCAACATCAAAAAAACTAAGATCATGGCCACTGGTCCCATCACCTCCTGGGAAATAGAAGGGGAAGATATGGAGGCAGTGACAGATTTTATTTTCCTGGGCTCCATGATCACTGCAGATGGAGACAGCAGCCACGAAATTAAAAGACGCCTGCTTCTTGGGAGGAAAGCGATGACAAATCTTGACAGCATCTTAAAAAGCAGAGACATCACCTTGCCAACAAAAGTCCAAATAGTCAAAGCTATGGTTTTTCCTGTCGTGATGTATGGAAGTGAGAGCTTGACCCTAAAGAAAGCTGACCGCCGAAGAATTGATGCCTTTGAAATGTGGTGCTGGAGGAGGCTCTTGAGAATCCCCTGGACTGCAAGGAGAACAAACCTATCAATTCTAAAGGAAATCAACCCTGAGTGGGGTTATGGGGACAAAACTCACCGTTATGCGAAGACTCCCCATACGGCCGCCATTTTGGCCACCTCGGTAAGCCTCGGTAAGCGAGGAATCGGCACGAAAATGCTGTGGGTGGCCATTTTCTTGATGCAGCGGCCATTCTGGAACCGCTCATCAGCTGTTTCCCAAACATCGCAATGCAAAGATCGGTAAGCGAAACGCTTACTGATCATCGCCATGTGATGTTTTACCAATTAAAACATCGCAATGCGATCGCAAAAATGATTGCAAAATCCGCATCGCTATGCAGATTCATTGTTAAACGGTGCGCTCGTTAAGCGAGGCACCACTGTAATTACCAACTGTTTACTTAATGATCTTCTCTAGAATCTTTCAGGAATTGATGTCAGACTGATGGGGTGATAATTTGATGTGTCTTTCCCCCTTTTATTGAAGATAGGGACAACATTTGCCCTCCTCCCATCTGTGGGGACTTCCGCTGTTCTCCAAGAATTCTCAAAGATTATTGCCGATGGTTCTGATATTACTTCTGCTAGTTCTTTTAATAATCCTTGGATGGAATACGTCTGGCACAGGAGACTAAAACTCATCCAAGGTAGCCAGGTAGTCCTCTACCACAGTGGTGCCTCGCATTGCCACGTTAGTTCGTTCTGCAAAAATTGCTGTTGAACGAAAATGTTGCAATGCAAAATAAAAAAGCCCATAGAAACGCATTAAAACCTGATTAATGCGTTCCTATGGGCTTAAAACTCACCATTCAGCAAAGATCCTCCATAGTGCGGCCATTTTCGGTGGCTGTAGAGCGAGGAATTTGTCACAGAAAACAGTGGGCAGCCATTTTGTTTACCCGCCGGCCATTTTGAAACTGCCGATCAGCTGTTTTAAAAATGGTCACTTTGCAATGCTTGGTTCCCGAAGCAGGGAACCGATCATCACAAAGCGAAAAAACCCCATAGGGAATATCGCAAGGCGATTTCATCGCTAAATGGAGCACTCGCAAAGCGAGGCACCACTGTACTTCTCTACCTATTCTGTGCTTCATTTCCCACACGACTTCACCTGCTCTTCATCCCTCAGGTTGAGCATTATTTTCCTTTTTGGGAAAAACTGAGGCAAAGAGTTGAGTAGTTCTGCATTTTCCCTGTCCCCTGTTAGAAATTGGCCATCATCTCCATGCATAGACCCTATCGTTTCCTTCTTTTTTAATGCTGACATAACTTTTTAAAAATCCCTTTTTATCATCTTTAAACTCTCTAGCAAGCCTAAGTTCATGCTGTGTTTTAGCTTTTCTTTTCATCCTCCTACATGTACTGGCTATTTGCTTGTATTCCTCTTTGGTGCTTTCCCCATTTTTCCATTTCTTGTACATTTTAATTTTACACTTTGCTAAGTTGAAATTTCTTTAGTCAACCATTCTGGTTTCTTTATACATCTCCCAATTTTCCTTCTTGTTGTAACAGTCTTAGATTGTGCCTTTAGTATCTCAGTTCTAAAAAATTCCCATCCGTCTTGAACTCCCCTCTTCTTTAGTGCCTCTGTCCACATAATGGCAGACAATAATTCCCTAAATTTACATAAATTGGCTTTCTTTAAGTCTAGAATGTGTGTGTAATTAAACTTGGCTTCCCCTTCCCACTGTATAACAAATTCCAAGAGAGGGTGGTCACTCCCACTTAAGGTTCCCATCACTTCAACTCATTAACAAGGTCCTCCTAGTTGGTTCAGAAGAGATCTAAAATAACTCCCCCTGGTTGCCTCTTCCACTTTATGGACCATGAAATTGTCTGCAAGCCCAGAAAGGAATTTATTGGACCTTGTGCTCTTGGCAGAGTCTAACAGCCAACAAATATCAGGATAGATGGAAATCTCCCATTAGTACTGTATCTTTCCCCATTGAATGTGTGGCCATCTGCTCCAGGAAGGCTTAGGACTATCTGTGCATGGACCAATCCTGGGAATAACAATTACACTCCAGCAGGGATGCAGCTGTGCAATTCATCTAAAAGGGAAGTTAGTGGATTGGACTACGGGCACTTTCTGGTTCTCCACTGAAAGTGTTGTGTCCAGGAGAACGCCCAGCATGCGTTAGGAACAATGAAAATCACAGACATCAGGGGCTCCCATTTGGAGGACCCCCGTCTTGTTTGGGTTCAACTTTGGTCTATTCTCTCTTTATGTTCTCATTGAAGGAGAAGGTGGGAACAGAAATGACGTTCCCTGTTAATCAGTTTGCTTAAGATGACATACATGTTGACGGTGTAAAGCAAAATTCCCCAGTCTGACTTGTCTACTCAGGGGGAACAAGAAGGGAATCTTGAAGAGGAAGCCCCACGCCCCAAATAAGTATTACCGAGGGTTTCCTCTAATCAAGAGGACCTGCCTTTGGTGAGCATGGGGCTGGGGTGAGCAGGATAGAGATTTTTTTAAATATATATATATTTAAATCCACAACACCACACTTCTTCTTTGAGCATTTTGAAAGTGGTGGTGGATGGAGTAGCACTCTGGAAATCAGGAGACCTGGACTCAAATCCCTGCTGGGCCAGGGAATCTGAGAGGTGAGTGTGTGTGGCAAGGCTACTTAAACCACCTCATGAAATCTCACGTACCTTGCAAATGTTGGAAGGATATGGGGTTTGGTTCTTCGGTTTTGGTCCCCAAAACAGCAAAGACAACTCAGTTCAGTCTCACCCCTTCCTAGGAGAAAAGAAAAAAAAAACATCAGTCTGGAGGCTTTATGGATAAAGCAAATCAAAAACATTTCCTTAAGGGATGTGTCTTTGTCATGTTTATATTGAATGGGGCTACATCCCCATCTCTCTCTCCCTTCTTCAGGCAGCAGAACAAGAGGAACAAGAAGGCAAGCAGGTTTACCTCATGCTAGGTAGGTAGGTAGGTAGGTAGGTAGGTAGGTAGGTAGGTAGATAGGTAGGTAGGTAGGTAGGTAGGTAGGTAGGAAGGAAGGAAGGAAGGAAGGAAGGAAGGAAGGAAGGAAGGAAGGAAGGAAGGAGCATCTCATGCCAGGCTCCGAAATAAAAGCTCCACCATCCTAGTGAAAAGGCAGCAACAGCAGGAATCCAGAGAGCAATGGGGCATGCTTCCTGCTGACACGTATGATGAAACCAGCAGCAAACAAGATCATATTTGTATTCGCAAAGGCTTTCACGGCTGGGATCTAATGGTTGTTGTGGGCTTTTTGGGCTTCTTGGCCGTGTTCTGAAAGTGGTTCTTCCAGAGCACAGTTTGCTGTCCTCTGAAGATGCCGACCACAGAGACTGGCGATACGTCAGGAAGAACCACCTTCAGAACACGGCCAAGAAGCCCGAAAAACCCACAACAACCACAAGATCATATTTCTCCCACAATTTACTTAAAATATTTTTACCCCACGTTTCTTGTTAAAAAGGACCCAAGGCAGCTTACTTTCATCAGTAAAAGACAACAGTTAAAAGTGAAAAACAGCAAGAGAACAAACTTTAAAAAATTAGCACACTACAAATGGAAAACAAAATCAACACCAGAGCCTGTGTGATGTAGTGGACAGAGGGTTGGACTAGGTCTTGGGAGACCTGGGTTCAAATCCCTACAGCCATGGAAGCCGACTTGAAGGTTGGGAAGAAGGGTGAATCCCTCCTTGAGCAGCTCACATAAGTCAAGGACCCTCTTATGTGGGGTGACGTAGTGTCCTTTATAAAGTGTGCAGGGTTGGGACCTGGGCTCAAAAGTCCTCTCAACCAAGGAAACTCATGGGGGGTGGGTTAGGAATAGTGAACATCTCCTTAGTCATCTCTCCCGCATACCTCTTAGGGTCCCCATGGGTCAAAAGCAACCTTGCACCACAGGAAAAACTGAAGCACCTGTTACGTCACTCCGTTTATTTCGACTGACCAGGTCTCCTGCCTTGAAGAACGTCTCAGCTTAGAGGCAGGAAGAGACACAAGCAGCCTTTTGAGCCCACCAGCACCAAGAAAGCCCTCACGCACCTCTCCTCTCCAGTCACAACGCTGATTTCTGTCGTTCCGTCCCTCTATTATTTTTGTCACTTCAAGGATGCCAAGGCGGGGGGCATCTCCAAAGGGGCTCCTCAGCCTCCGTGCCAAGTGCCCTGTGTCGAGGGGTTGCCAGCCAGAGGCGGGCAGAGTTCAAGTCTCAGGACTTTTCTCACCTGCAGTCTTCCAGCCCTCAATTAGACTTCTCCTGTCCTCCAACTTTGCTTAGGCTTTGCTCCTCCCTTTCAACTCACTGCCAACCTCACAGTGGCTTGGAAAGGGGGCAACTGAGGGTGGTGGGGGTCTTGGTGTTGGTTGCCCCTGCTGTAAAAGAAAGCCTTTAAATGATCACTTGGTCTGGAACGGACCCTTCAGAGCCATTCAGTCCGCAAAAGACCTGCCGGGAGAGAAAACGCCTTCCGGCCCTTCTTTCCTCCTGCCCTCCATGTGGAAGGACCGGATCTCCTTCGGCCTCTTTCCAAAGCCCCCTTTGCTCAACCCCATGGAGAGCCAGGAATTGGAGGCAGGAGGGCGAATCCATAAGAAGGAGGAGCGAGGGGCAGGTCTTTTGCACAGCCGATGGCCCTGAATTGTGCCTTCAGGACCCAAAGAACAGAACAATTTTGGCCCTGCAGGAAAAAGAACAACGCTCACCGGGAGACCGTTCCTGGGGAGATCTCCCTTTTAGCTTCCAATAGTCATCCCAGGGAGGAAAATCCACCACCTTCTCTCTCCTGCCTGCCTTTCAGAAAAAGATGGTCTGTGTTCACAACCAAGAGAACAAGGAAGCCCCCAAGAGGGGAAAGGGTCTTACCCCCCCCCCGCCAATCATCCAGGAAAAGAAAAATACAGAGAGAGAGAGAGAGAGAGAGAGAGAGAGAGAGAGAGAGAGAGAGAGAGAGAGAGAGAGAGAGAGAGAGAGAGAGAGAGAGATGCACGCTTGCAAAATAGCAAGAGTTCCAGGAGACCTTTCCCCTAGCAGGGAAGGTGCAGGGAGGACCCCCTCCTTCACAAACCCCACTTCGCCTGCCCCCCAAGGCCCCCGGGGTGGTTCCTCCACCTCCCGCCTGACACCACCCCCAGTGCTGCCCCCTTTCCTCTCCAGCCCCACCTGGAACTTTGACCCTTTAAGGGTGTCCTAGCTCATTAAAGGGAAGCGGGGAGGGGGGGAAGAGATGGGAGGCAAGTAACTTTATTTCCACCCACCGGACGCTCGCGGGATTCAGGGGAAGGCAGGGTCTCCTTACCCCCCCCCCCAACACACACACACGCACTCGATGAACCCCTAGAGAGCCTTGCAGGGGGGTTTGGTCTCCCTGACTCTGGGGGTGGGATCTGGGCTCCAGAGATCCTCTCTCCCCTTTGAATCCCCCTCCTCCCCCCAGGAGACCCAGAGGAAAAAACTGCCTTACACGAAGGTTGAGCAAGACAAAACACAACCCGGCACCATCGGCAACCTCCTGACAAGCAGCTACCTCAGCCCACCCCCAATCTCACCCCCCGATCTGCCCCCCCCAATCCAGCGCCCACCTCCGTCCAGATCCCGATCCGGGTGGCGCCCCAAAAGCCCCGCTTCTCTCCTCCAGGCGCCTTTCTTGGGCCGAAGAGGAAGAGGCAGGCGCTGCAGGATCCCCGCCTCTTCCGGCTCCCGTTCAAAGGGCGTCCAGGGGAGGGGCTCTTCCCTCGTTTTTATAGCTCTAGGTTCTTCCCCTTCCCCCTCCTGCACGAACGGGGGGGGGGGAGAGGGAAAGACAAGAACAAGGCGGGGCGGTCGTTGAAGGGCTCCAAAGAGGAGGAAAATGGCGGGAGTGGGGAGCTTCCTCCGGGCTGCCCAAGTTCTTCCACTTCTGCTGGAAGGAAAGAGTCAGACGAGACACAAGAGTTCCCGTCACCAGAGTCTGTTCACAAATATTTGAGGAGAGAAAAGGAGACAAACGAGCAGGGAGTTCAGGCTCTGAGACAGACTCGGATTGTGTGTCTCTCCTTCCAAACGGAGACTCACAACAGCCCAGGAGAAATGACATTACATCAGCTTCTTCCATCATCTGCCTGCACAGCAGGACTCTTCACTTTTCCTTCATTAATTCCATCTGCTCTGTTTGGCCTTTACCTCATATCTCGATTTTTGTTAATAATTTTTTTTAAATTACCCAAAAGACAATACATACATGCAGGGAAGTGTTTACCATAGTACAATATCTGATATATAATCTGGACTCCATAACTGTGTTGCAGTACTAAAATCTTTAACCTGTTTTATATTTTCTACTCATGTTTATTCCTGAGCTCAATCATAAAACATTTTCCAATTTTCTTTCACATAACTTCTCAAATTCAAAGATAAAATAACTTACAAGCTATCCCATTATAAGCCCAGATCATTTATAAGGCTATATGTTTTCTTTGATGATTTACAACACCTTCTAGAACTGACACCCTAACTGCCTTAAACTGTCAATAACTGTCTTTCTGTCTCCTTTCATTCTCCTGGTTCTGCCCCTCCTGTCCTGTCATAGGCTCCCTTCTTCTTCTTCTTCTTCTTCTTCTTCTTCTTCTTCTTCTTCTTCTTCTTCTTCTTCTTCTTCTTCTTCTTCTTCTTCTTCTTCTTCTTCTTCTGTTGTTGTTGTTGTTGTTGTTTAATAACTTGGGTTAGGGTATGGGATACAGAGGGTAAAGGGGGTGCAAGGGAAAAAAAGGAGGAAAGGAGAAACAAAAATATACTGATATCCAATCTACAGTATTCATATTGCAATATCAAAATTCAAACTCTGCTTTTCAACTATTTTCTGCCTTCCAGATTTTAGTTCACGTTTTGATCTATGTTATTCAAGCACTATCTGGTTACTCCAACCATTTGTTAAATAAGTCCCATCCTTCAGTTGCCTTTTGTATAGGATAGTCTTTCATCACTTCTGATAGAATATCCATTTCTGCCACTTCCCGTAACTTCTCAGTAAGCTTCTCTTGTTTCGGTACATGGCAGCTCTTTCCTCCCTCTGCTTGGAAATCTGCAGCCACACAAGTTGCCCGCCGCTTTCCTCCCTTTTACCCTCAGAGCGCCCACATGGAGGGTGCCGGGCAAGGGGGGAGCAGCTGCTCACCACTGGGGCTTGCTTTTACCTCAGCTCCGGCAGCGTTACTGGGTACCACCCAAGGGCACTGAGACCCCGCCACCTCACATCCCACCTTTCTCCTTCTTCCTCCAGCAGGAAAAACCTGGTGTCCTGACCCTCCTTTCTCCCCTTCTTTCTCCCCCTTAACTCTGGCAGTCTACCCATGCACACTGCTGCTGGCGTTTTGTGAACCTTTTCTGGGACTCTTGGGACGGCAAACTCCACTCCCCCACTGCTTCACTGCTGCCCTCCACGGGAAATTCAAATGGCGCAGGGCACCGAGGACTGATGTGGCCGCCCCGGCAAGCAGCCGCTGGCGCCGTTTCAGTTGCTGGAGGCACCAGAGGAGCCATGACCTGCTGAAGGTGGTGAGGAGCACCTACCCTGGCTTTCTTGAACCCTGCTGGGAGTCCAGCAGCCAGAGCACCTGGCTCTTGTCCTGCCTCTTGGCTCTTGCCAACCCCCCCACCCCCGTCGCCACAGCTGCTACCAGGAAGAGAGCAGCCAGAGGACCCGGCTCTTCTGCCTCCTGGCTCTTGCCAATCCCACGCCTGCATCACCGCCACTGCTGCCAGGAGGAGAGCAGCGAGAGGACCCAGCTCTTCTCCTGCCTCCCGGCTCTCCCCCACCCCGTCGTCACCGCTGGGCCCCAAAGATAGACCTCTCCCCACCACCCACGCATGCACTCCCCTCCCCACAGCCACTTTGCGCCCATGGGGGCTTGCAGGAAGGGTTGAGGGAGGACTCACGCCAGCGCCAGCACGCGCGTGCGCAAAGCAGCTGTGGGGTGGGGAGTACGTGTGGGGGCGCGGTGGCGGGAGGTCTGTCTTCGCAGCCCGGTCAGAATCAAGCCACGGACCGGCAATGGGCCGTGTATTGGGGGTTGACGACCTCTGGTTTATATTATCTGGTATCATGCTCAATAGAAACAGTTCTGTAGTTAATGGAGCCTCACAATATTATGACCTATATTTTGTGCCCACTTAATCATACATTCTTTAACCATCTTGTCTTGCATTTTAATTTCTAACAAATAATTATACATTTCCTTAATTATTTTATCTTGAACCTAATAGAAATTTATCAAATGTCATTTGTTCTGAATAAAAACCCTCTCTTTTGTCTTTTCTGTATCTGGATTTCAGCTGTGCTCTGGACCACCTATATATATTTGTCTCTAACTCTTCTTTAGATCTTAACTCACAGTCCTTTTTCAGTAAATTTTGATAGAAGCTTCGCTTCCATCATAAGATTAGGTTGTGTAAAGGCCTCTATAGGTGATACCCATACTGGTGTTTTTTGATAAATTTATTGAATAATCTTTTTCCAAGTTCCTAATAAAGCTCTTCTTTTCATATGTGAGTTAAAATGTTTTTGCTCTTTATCTTTTTTATACCATAGAAAAGGATGCCAACCGAACTGCAAATCATGTCCTTCCAAATTGAGTAATCTATCATTTTCTGAAGTTGTCCATTCCTTTATCCAGTCTAATACACAGGATCTATAATACAAAACCCAATCTGGAAGACCAAAACCTGCTCTCTCTTTGGTATCTTGCATTGCTTTAATTTTAATTCTTGATATTTTTTTATTACCTTGCCAACCAAATCTCATAATTCTATTGTTAAGTTGTTGAAAGAAGGACTGTTTTAATATTAGGGGATTTGTCTGAAATAAAATTTTTTTGGCAGAACATTCATTTTGATAGTTGCAGTTCTTCCCATCAACGATAACTGTAATTTGTCCCATCTCTCCAAGTTGCTCTGTATCTCTTTAATCAACTTCATGTAATTATCTTTAAATAATGTGCTCATTTTCTTTGTGATTTAAATCCCTAAATATCTAATTCTCTTTTCTTCTTGAAATTTACTCTTTTCTATTAGCTTCTGTTGTTCTTGTACTCTCTTAGTTTTTAATGTATTTTTGTTTTCTTTTGGTTTATTTTCATTCCTGACGTTTCGCCCAAATTTTTCAGCATCTCCATCAAATCTTCTATTGAGTCTATTGGATCTTCCAGTATAATGACTAAATCATCTGCAAAGGATTGGAACTTATAAGTATGACCTCTTACTTTCAGTCCTTTTATTTTTATCTCTAATTTGTTTGGTTAATATTCTCATTCATAGGCATCCTTCAGTCTCGAGAGACTATGGTAACATGCTCTGAATCGAGGAGTGTCCTCTCCAGAGCATGAAGCCCGGGTAAGGTAATATGGAGGATAGGCTGTTACCCAAGCAGCAGATCCCCCCTCTCCACATTGCTGAAATGGTCCAATGGAAAGGCAAGAGCCAATACGACTGGTTCCAGCAACGTCGCAGGAGTTGGCAGAACGACATGAACTGCCTTCAGGACTCCAGCCCTGGATTTTGCCTCGAGGTTAACTCCTGAAGCTTTTTCCAGTGGTGGATATAGCCACAAGGCAGTGCAGGTTTGAAATCGGAGTTTTCCTTCTCCTACGTCGAATAGGAATGCATTGAAAACCATTTAATCCGTAACCGGCCCATTAAACCACACACACACACAAACAAAAAATGAAAATAAATAGACCTTACCTTTCTGAAGCCTTCCAGAGGTCCCCCACTGCCGCCATAGCTGCTGCCCAGGGCCTCTGAGGGCTTCCGCCCTGCTGCCAGAGGCCTCTCGGAGGTCACCCACCAATGCAGGCTTTTCCAGGGTAGACTGGGCCTACAAGGGGAGGGCTTCCCCCAGTAGGCCTGGTCTACTCCCCAGGCTTTCCCAGGTAGTAGACCGGGCTTACCAGGGGAAGCCCTCCCCCAGTAGGCCCAGTCCACCGAGGGAAAGCCTGTGGGGGTGGGGAATCTCTGAGAGGCCTCCCATGGTGGCAGAGAAGCCCTGGATGGCCTGCAGAGGTCCCGCTTGCCAGCGATCGTGCCTCCGGAGAAGCTCCAGAGCCATGATCGGCAGCGAGCGGGACGTCTGGAGGCCTTCCAGGGCTTCTCTGCTGCCATGGGAGGCCTCTCAGATATCTCCTTCCGCCACCGATCGTGTTTCGGAGGTGCAATCGGCGGTGGGGTGACCTCCGAGATGCCTTCCATGGCAGCGGAGAAGCCATGGAAGACATTCGAAGGCACAATCGGTGGGCTACGGACTGGAAGGTGGAGGTGGGGACAGCTCTAAACTTGAATTTGGCACTTTCCCTGCCTCCCCCTTCCGGTCAGCAGGTTGATTCTGTGGCCACAAGTTGATTGGAAATTTTGCGGCTGGAGAAGTCCGTATCTCGAAAAGGACACATGTCGAGTTGTTTGTACAATGAGGGTCCACTGTAATGACTAAATCATCTGCAAAGGCTTGGAGCTTATAAGTATGATCTCTTACTTTCAGTCCTTTTAATTTCTTTTTATCTCTAATTTGTTGGGTTAATATTTCTAGAGTCAACATAAACAGTAATGGCGAGAGCGGGCACCCCATCTAGTACCTTTCTGTATTTGTACTTCTTCAATCAGCTCTCCATTAATTCTCACTTTTGCCTTTTGCTGAGTATAAATTGCTTTGATTAGTTTCAAAAATCTTTCTCCAACTTGTAGCACTTCCAGTTGATACAGGATAAAATTCAGATTGTCAAAAGCTTTCTCTGCATCCAAGAATATCATAGCCATCTGTTTCTCCGGATGAGCTTCATAGTATTGCAGAGAATTTAAGATTATCCTTATGTTATTTTTCATCTGCCTTTTTGGAAGAAACCCCAACTGGTCTTGATGTACTAACTGTATTAAAATTCTTTTCAGTCTCCTTGCCAACATAGTTGCGTTTATTTTATAATCCACCTTCAGTAATGAAATCGGTCTGTAGTTTTTGATTTCTTTACCCTCCATGTTTTCCAAGAAGAGGAAAAACAGCCACCCACAAATAAAGTATTTCTGCCATACATCGAAGGGGTCACGGACCGCATGGGGAAAGTTTTGAAAAAACAGAACCTACAAACAGTATTCAAGCCCACCACAAAAATACAACAAATGTTACAGTCAACAAAGGACAGAAGGGACCCCCTCACCACCGCAGGAGTATACCAGATACCTTGCAGTTGTGGCCAGGTATATATTAGAACCACAAAATGAAGCATCCACACCAGAATCAAAGAACATGAGAGACACTGCAGACTAAAACAACCAGAAAATTCTGCAGTAGCTGAACATGCCCTGAAACAAACTGGACATGAAATTTTATTTCAAAATACTGAAATACTGGACAACACCAGCAATCATTACGTCAGGTTGCACAGGGAAGCCATTGAAATCCACAAGCACAAGCACAGTTTCAACAAAAAAAGGAAAGTATGAAGCTCAACAAAACTTTGCTCCCAGCTATCAAACATACTGCAGTACGTGCAAAAGGTCAACGAACTCTACCCACCCACAAGGTCAGGGGATCACTACACACACAAAAACAGCTAATGACACCCATCAACTACAGGAACAGATAATCTCTTCCCCTTAGCATAACAATACACCCACAACAATACACACTAATCACCCATCTACAGGAAAAAGACAAAAGCCTATCTCAGAGCCATAAATACTGCACTCCCAAGCCAACTACACCAGAGCACAGGTTGCTGTCCTCTGAAGATGCCGGCCACAGAGACTGGTGAAACGTCAGAAAGAACACCCTTCAGAACACGGCCAAAGAGCCCAAAAAACCCAGAACAACCAATAGTTATTAAATCTAGCACTTACATAGGCATCCTTCAGTCTCGAGGGACTATGGTAACATGCTCTGAATTGAGGAGTGTCGCAGACACATGCTGCCTTCGGGACTCCAGCTCCGGATTTTGCCTCAAGGTTAACTCCTGAAGCCTTTTCCATGAGTGGATATAGCCACAAGGCAGTGGAGGTTTGAAATTGGAGTTTTCCTTCTCCTAGATGGGCTGCCTTCCATGGCTGACGAGCCCCACCTACCCAGCCTGCTCTTTACTAATGCAAAAGTATGATCTGATCCTTAAAACTTTCCTGACTACCCGGCTTATGCAAATCTCATTGGCTTTCCTATTTACCATATTAAGGCCAGATATAAAATTTGAGAATTAACGGCGCGCGGTCCTGGGACACGCTCTTTTAAATCAGTAAGTCCCACCCCTAGGCCACACCCCCAGGCCATGTGCTCAGGATTCAAAAAGAAAGCCCAGGGGAAAAAAAACTCAGCAAGGCATCCATGCAAACAGACCTGGCCTTCGCCCTCAGCCCAGCTTCCTAGGGAAAATATACATATACTAATGCATTGAAAACACACTCGACATTTCAACACATAATATAACCATTTACATTCACATATACTTTAAATGTCCATATAAGTTCATCCGTTGTCTTCTGGTCTTCTGGATAAGGCGTCAGCCACACAGTTCAGAGTCCCTCTGACCACCTTAACCTCAAAGTCATAGTCCTGTAAGAGAAGCGCCCACCTCATCAGCTTACTGTTCTGGGCTTTCATTGTCCTTAGCCACATTAGAGGTGAGTGATCAGTGCACAAGGTAAAATGACGACCCCAGATGTAGGCCTTCAATTTCTTAATTGCAAAAACGATGGCCCAACACTCCTTCTCAATGGTAGACATGTTCTTCTCACTTGGATTCAGCTTCTTGCTTAGGTACGACACAGGATGTTGGTCTCCGTCGTCATCTTGTTGACACAGCACTGCTCCAACACCGGCATTGGATGCGTCGGTATAGATGATAAACTCTCTGCTGAAGTCAGGAGCATGCAGCACAGGATGGTTGGTTAAAGCTTCTTTCAGCCGACCAAACGCCACCTCGCAGTCCTGGGACCAGGAAACACTGTCACTGCTCCTTTTCTTCGTTAGCTCCGTCAATGGTGCAGCAATTTCACTAAAGCAGGGTATAAACTTTCTATAGTACCCTACCAGACCTAAAAAGGATCTCACTTTCTTTTTGGTATTGGGTCTGGGCCATTTAAGGATTGCATCTATCTTGGCCTCTAGGGGTTTGATAAGACCTCCTCCAACTCTATGACCCAAGTATTTCATTTCAGTGCTACGTAGCTGACACTTACTGGCTTTGACAGTTAACCCAGCGTCTTTTAGCCTTTGTAAAACTATCTCTAAATGATACAGGTGATCTAGCCATGTGTTGCTAAATACCCCAATGTCATCGATATAAGCCACAGTAAATGCACTGAGCCCTTGCAAAGTTTTGTCCATGAGCCTTTGAAATGTAGCTGGTGAATTTCGCAGGCCAAAACTAAGAACCCGGAATTCAAACAGACCAAATGGACTACAAAATGCTGTTTTCTCTTGGTCCTTTGGGTCAATTCTTACTTGCCAGAACCCTTTCGTTAGGTCCAGACAAGATATGAATCTGCAACCCCCAATGGTTTTAATTAGGTCATCAAGCCTGGGCATAGGATACGCATCAGGTTTGGTTACTGCATTTAACTTTCTGTAGTCCACGCAGAACCTGATGGAACCGTCCGGCTTGTCCACTAAGACTACCGGGGCTGACCAAGCACTAGAAGAGGGTACAATAATTTGGTCTTTCAGCATTTCATCCAGTTCTTTGTGCACTTTCTCTACATAAGGACCTGTTACTCTATATGGTGTTACAGATTGAGGGGAAGCATTCCCTGTGTCAATCCTGTGTAGCACTCCCTTGGCAACACCAGGCTTGCTTGAGAACACTTCTTGATATTTTGTAACCAGAGTCCTAAAACTACTCTGCTGTTCACTGGATAGACTAGGGCTGATCTGCACATCTTGTGGATTAAACTCCTGCTGACCCCTCCCTTCCCAGAAGGGTAACTCATGTTCCTCTTTATCAGCAGCTTTCATGGCAAACAGCACCTGGTTCATTTCTCTATAATAGGGCTTAAGGGCATTGACATGAACAACCCTCCTGCATAAACTTCCATCGTCCTCAATAATATAATTAAGGTCACTCATTTTCTGAATCACTCTATATGGTCCATCCCATTTAAGTTGTAATTTGTTCCCCTTAATGGGTCTCAGCCTAAGAACCTCATCCCCTGGGTTGAATTGACGTTCTCATGCTCCTTTGTCATACCACTGTTTCTGTTTGGCCTTTTTAGTTGTTAAATTTCACAGGGAAAAGGCAGCCCCATTTAGGCAGCCTTCTGAAAAATGGAAAAGAGTGGGCCCTGAGTGTACGGATTGGGGGAGGGATTTTAAAGAAATGCTTTGCACTCTATCTGTATGGGGGAGGGGGAAGGTTGGGAGGGGGCAAAGTGAAAGAACCCTAGTGACACAAAACACAGGAGAGGCAACTGCACATTTATTTTGCCCATGCATGAAATCCTGAGGGGGAAAAAAGAAAAGAAAACAAGACCTGTATGTATATATTAGGCAGGAGTCTAGAGTGAAAACTTCCCCTGCTTGCAACGGGTGGAGGAGACCTAACTGCAGGTGCAAGTTGAGGTCTGTTACAGTCTGGGAAGAGGTATGGACCCACTAGCTTGAGCGGCGCCAGGAGGGGACAGGCAGGGAAACCTGGCCGTGGACCACACCATTGCATGCAGAGCTGCCATAAAGAGGAAGAGGGGAAATCTGGCCAGAAAAGGTCCTGGCATGAGCCGTGGGGGGGCACAGGCTGAGCTGTGCATGTGTGTGTGTGTGGAGGGGGGATTGAAAGTGAGGAAGGGCCACCAGGCCAAGGAGGCGGGGAGGAGGGAGAGCAGAGAAGACGAGCAAGCAGAGAAAGGCTCTGAAGACTCCAAAGGGCTGCCTCAGAAGCCTTTCTGAGGCGTCTTGGGAGCCCAAGCCACTGTGTGTGTGTGTGGAGGGGGAGAAAGGGAGGGAAGCCCACCCACCTGCCTGGCCTTCCTGGGGAGGGGGGATGGACCATGGGCCCAGGGCTCCCCAGCCCCGGCACCATGTGAGGGGAAGCCTGAGGGAAGGCAAAGGGCGGGAAGGCACCTCAGGGCAGAAGGTGATGCAAGGAAGGAAGGGACCGGGAGCCGGGCTTTTCTGATGGGAAGGCAAGGGTGAAAGGGGTGGAGGCCGGTCCCTGCTTTCTCCCCCTCAGCCTCCCTGACACCTCCCTCTGTGAGGGACATGGGCCAGAGGCAAGGAGGAGGAGGCGGGAGGGGTGAGGGGTTTGAGGAAGGAGAGCGCCTGCTCTTCTCTGCCAAGCCAAGAGGCGAGACAAGGCAAAGAGAGGCAGGGAGGAGAGGGAGAGCGGTGGCTCTCCACAGGTAGATCCCTTCTGTAATGCGGTTCCGCTTCAGCGGCTGCCGGAGTTTGCTGCAGTCAGGGCTCTGGCGCTTGATCCTCCCGTATGGCCTGGCCCAAAGCCACGTACCAGGCCTGGCTCGGCGCCGGCTATTGCTGCTGCAAGGGGTGTTGCTGCTGCTGCCGCCATGGCTTCAGCTGCCCTCCCCATCCTCGCCTCCTTCCCCGCCACCTCCTCCTCTACTTCTGCCCCATCCGGATCACAGGGACCATATCCGAGCCCGTCAAAGCAACCCGAGCGAAGGACCCAGAGGGATCCTCTGACTCTCAGGCTCTTTATCTCCAGGTTGTTCCCACTCCCGTCCTTGCTTGTCTGTTTTCCCCCCTCCCACCCCATGACTAGGAAACAAAGACATAACAAATAATTTCAGATCTGTCCAGTGGTGGGATTCAGCAGGCCAGCAAACGGTTCTGCAGAACTGATCGTACATTAGGTACCGGTTCTGTAGAACCGGTGCAAACTGGCTGAATCCCATGACTGATTTTCACATTAAAAAGGGGGGAGAAGAAATAAAAAAGAAATGCATTTACATTCATTTTATTTATTTATTTATTTATTTATTTATTTATTTATTTATTTATTTATTAATTAATTAATTTATTTATTTATTTAATATCCCACCTATCTGGTCGGTTAAGACCACTCTAGGCGGCTAACAGCATAAATATAGGGCAATAAATATACAGTGGTGTCCCACATAGCGAGGTTAATCCGTTCCGGATTAACCATTGCTATAAGAAAACATCGCTAAACGTGATAGAAAATGCCATTGGAACCCATTAAACATAGTTTAATGCGTTCCAATGGCTTCTGTACTCACCATTATGCGATGTTTCCTCCATCGGCAGCCATTTTCGCACCCTCGGTAAGTGAGGGCAGGGCACGAAAATGCTGTGCACGGCCATTTTGGGTCGCGCGGTGGCCATTTTGGAGTCACCGAACAGCTGATTTTCGGGCGTCTCAATGCGAAGATCGGTAAGCGAAACGCTTCCTGGTCTTCGCAATGCGAGTTTTGCCCATTGGGGCTTTCAGTATGCCTTCGAATTAGCAATCCATTTTTTGGGATCGCTATGCAAATTCTTTGTCATACGGTGCGCTCGTTATGCGAGGCACCACTGTATATAAAACAATTGTACCTAAAGATAGATATTTCAAAAACTGGAAGCAAACAACTATCTTTGCCCAGAAGGAGCAAGGACATAACTCTTTATTTAAGACTCATGGGAAGAAGAAGAGAAGAGAATTCCAGCACGAGAGAAGAAAAGAATTCCAGCATGAGAGGAGAGGACGCTTTTCAGCACGGAGAGAGGTAGAAGATGGACGTCAGAAGACAAGGCACAGAAACTTTACTTTTGGAAAGGACAGTAAGACTGACTGCTACCTAATAGAATCTACAGTTTTGTTTGAAAATGTAGTTTTACTGGAATTGGAGAGAAGGTCAGCCTTCCTCTAATTATAATAGTTAGATGTTTGTTATTTTATTTTTTTGTAGAGGAATTCTGTCTTTTGGTGATGGCTGGGGTTGGAAATAATTGATTATGAAAATATGTCTTGTTTTGCTTGCTTAAACAAATTTCTTTCTAAATTCTATTTTTGTAATAAAATATAAAAATGCTAAATGTCTGGAAGTTGGCTTCTTGGATAGACCATAAGCTACAATAGTTAATTGGCTTCTTTAAGTTGATGTATTAATAAGGCCACGTTTACTACCCTTTGGGTCCAACATATTAAAGAGTGCTAGGAAGATTAAATTCCCTAGAACTCCTGTCAGTGCTTTTGTTCTTTCTTAAATCGGGTCAGACTTGGGAGAAAGAGTGCTCAGCTGCCCTAGGGTAAAATTAATGGACCCAGTTTTGCCTGATAAAGGAGCTGTTCATTCTGGACCCTCTCTGTCCCGTGTAAAAGCAGTTTCTTAGGAAATCTGGCTTTTATGACAGACAGCTTTTTATGTGGATTAATATTAATTTAAGGGAATGTTCTGTGAAGACATCTTCCTACTCTGAGGAAGTGGACTTGTCCACAAAAGCTCACATTAAAATTCGCCTTCGCGAATACATTAATATTTAGCACTTAGTCTTTAAGGTGCTACAACATATTTTCTTTCTTAATTTTTCTTTTTCTTTTGCCTGATATGCCAGAACGGACTAATGCGGCTTCCTCTTCTAAATCTTTCTACTCACTCATGTCATTAAATACACCTACTGATGTAATATTAAAGATTAAATAACTATCCTGAAATACGTATCTGAAGTTAATATCTTTCTTAAGAAAAATGTATTAAAATATTGTAAGTCAGTGCACAGGCAGCTAAAAATTTTAATGGGAATGTCTTTTTTTCTTGTACTTCTGACATTGTGCATTGTAATTAGAGATGGGAGTATTCGTGTATGAATATCCCCGCACAGATGGCATTGATAAGGGTCCACTCACCGATCTGCTGTGATTCAACAAATGGTGCTACAGCATGCGATCCACTCACCACTCTTCAACCTTGCAGCAAGGCTTGTCCTCCTGCCAGGAGTGGCGAGTTTGAATTTTTTCCCCTTGCACCCCCTTTACCTTCTGTATCCCATACCCTAACCCAAGTTTAATAATAATAATAATAATAATAATAATAATAATAATAATAATAATAATAATAATAATAATAATAATAATAATAATAATAATAATAATAATAATAATAATAAGGTGAGAGGTGGGAGATGTAAACAAAGGCGGGTCTTCCTGTGATCGGTTTAGGCACACCAGATAGGCTTCACACCTTGGAGTATCTGACCAATGGGGAAACAAACAAGTGACCATGTGGCTCGGAACGGGATAAATATCTATGATAACTAGATTGATGGCTGTGCCTATCCAGGTAGGACACCCGCTTTTGCAAAATGCTTTTAAATAAAGGAGAGCTGCTTGTATTCATGGTTGTCAGGTTACTGCTTTTAAATAACAAGGGGTGAGTGTTTCTTACACTTCCCCCCACAAAACTTCATTTGTATACTTGCACACTGTTATCTCTGTGCAGTGTCATGATTGACTATGAGACAAGGGAACATGTCCCAAGAACCATTGGCATCAGCTGGAGTAGACCCATGGAAAGATCCCAAGCTATTTGCTCTTTAACAGTTCACCTACCTCTGAGATCTCACTGGGTCCTTCCCAGTTTTCCTCCACCCATCAATGAAGCCTTTCCCACATCTCATGGAGGTCTAGGGCTTTCCTTTGGGTGCCCCCCTTGTTGTCAAAACAAGCACCTTACAAATACCATATGTTGGAGAGTGTTGGGCAGAGTATGTAGAGGAACTTCTTTGACTTTCATTTGGAGCTGCTTCTGCATCCTCACAGCTTGGAGAGAGAAGGAAAGATGGACAGGCAGCTCTCATCAGCTTTTGGGAAGAGAAGTGTGCTGGAGACAACAGATGTGGTTCTAAAATGCTGCTAACAAGTGTTGGAGAGTGTTGGGTAGAATATGTAGAGGAACTTCTCTGACTCATTCGGAGCTGCTTCAGCATATTCACAGCTTGGAGATAGAAGGAAAGATGGACAGGCAGCCTGCATGAGCTGGAGACAACAGACGTGGTTCTAAAATGCTGCTAACAAGTGTTTATCTATTTCAGACATGCACACCCAAACTTGTAAAGGTGGGATACTGAATGGAGCATAGTTCACAAGTCTTTATCATGTTTTCAACGCACAGTGACAAGGAACTTCAGTGGGTCTAAAATGCAGCAGCTAGATTGTTGGCTTGGGCTGGTCACCATGACCACATGACCTCCAATATATGTATAGTTACCCTTGAGAGCTTTAAATATGAACCAGCCTTGTGTCCTCTCTAAGGAGAAAATATTTCAAACAAAGAAATAAATCTAGCAGAAATGTATTAGCAAGCTCCAGCATATTGATGGAAATAGTAAAAACATATAAAAGTGGGGATCCAGACTTCACACTTTGATTTTTGAGCCATGTTGTTATCTGCCCTAACTAACGGGTGCTTCTCTTGCTTATTTGATCAACTCTTACCCATGTAAGGAACCATGGAGTTTGTCTATTGTTTCCTTGGGATCTTCTCAAATCTTACTCCCATGGCAGGCGGGTGATACGGGGGGAATTTTCCCCACCCCTGCGCTATTCAACATTTCATATGTGCTCCACTATCACTCAAAATCTTTCCACAAACCACAGACTTATAAAATTATTCCCATGTAGTTTTTTTGATGTATCCTTAAGTTTTGGCTCAGACTGAAGCTGTTCCCATATTCTGTGCATTTCAAAGGTTGCCCCTTTGTATGAAATCTTGGATTAATAGAAAGATGAGTGGTTATATTAAAGATACTCCTACATTCTGTGTATTTCTGTCACATCTCCCCTGTATGGCATCTTTCATATCTACCGACTGTGTGAGTCAGTATTCTCAGGCATCTAGAGATGTGGAGTTTCTCCTGTGGGCTCCAAGAAAGACAACTGACAAACGGGGATCCTGCCAAAAGCCCTCTCTGAGAAGCTGGTCCATCTCTCCCTTTCTCTCTTCAGATAGTGTGCCTCTCTCCTCCCTGATCTTTCTCCTCCACTTCCTAACTTCTTTCTCTCCCAATATGAGGGCTTCTCCGGTCTTACTTCTCACTGGCTCCTTTCTGCCTCTCCTGAGGTACCATCAAGTTATCCCACTGTTTGGTCCAGGGTTTCTCCATTCATACCTACTCCCAGCCTTGTGGTAATATCCTCTCCTTCTTTTCCCCTTCTACCTCTCCAGCCTCTGCTGTCTCCTTTCTTGATTGTTCCCCAAGATATATTTCTCTTCCCTCCTCCTGTCTTATTCCTTCCTTTTTCTCCTGCACCAAAGTTCCTTTACCCAGTGGATCCTTCCTTTCCTCTGATGGGCCTTGTACTTCCCTAACCCCCAGGATCTTTATTTCCAGACTCTCCCATCCCTTCATTGGTCTCAATCTTTGATTCTTCACTCGGAGGTATCTCTATATCATCAAGGTTTTTTCTATAACCCTCCTCATCTATCTTTCCATTCTCCCCATGAAGGTGTCACTTCTCAGAATGGCCACATGTTCTGTTTCCTGGGCTCCATGCGCTTCTCCTGCCTCTTCTCAGGAAACGACTGCACTCCAGACAGGATGGGTTCAGCCCTTCTTTCTCCATCACATAGACAGCCAGTGACAAGGTGTTCGAAGCTCATCTGGTGTCTCATAAGAAGTATTTTCATTGTTGCAGTGATGCCAAGCAATTCTAAAACTTGTTAATTCTGTACAAGTTCATTTATTTACATCATTTCTAGATTCCATACTTAACTATACAAAATTCAAAAAAGAATATTGAAGGCAGTCTTACAGGCATGAGGAAAAAACTGTCGGTACATATATTCAAATCCAAACGTAATACAGTTATGCAAAAACTCAAAATACATCCTTTCACCTTGTAAAAAGAAACAGGTACAGTATTTAAATTTAGATAATAACAAAAATTTAAGGAGTGTTTGAGTCTAAAACACAAACGCATTAAATCATTGGAGATCATAATCTACAAAGACAGAATAAATCTTCAGAACACTTCAAACTTCCAGAGAATTCAATGATAAACAGCAAAAACCCTTATCATTTTCAATGAAAGACATGCAAAAGTATTTAAACTTTTAAAATATATAGAAAGTTAAAAAGCACTACTTGGTTCTAAGTGTGTTGTTTAAAAAACAGAAAATTTTTTCCTCACTCAGCCGTGTGTAAAATCCATTGCTGGCTGTCACTCGCTCCAGGTTATTTTTCCGCTCTTCAAACAACTTTCACACGGCATCAATTCCACTGTCTGTTGTACTCCATGAAAATAAAAATCTATGGTTCTCCTTTCCTAATAACACTTTGTGTGAAATTTTTTCCAATATTTATATTCCCTTGGTTCTGCATCAGCAAAACCAAATCTTCCAAAGGCTTGGGATTCCCAGCCTCCGAGAAGCTCAGATGTTAAGGATCAAAGGATTTCATCACCTCCAACCCAGTGCAGTCCAGGGCCCAAAGAGAGCAGATCTTGAAAAACCAAAAACCAACAATACCTGCCATTACAAAGCAGTATACTCTCAATGCAATAGCATAGAAACAGCTAGTTCTTCATAAATAATAGGGAATATTTATTTATTTATTTATTTATTTATTTATTTGATTTATATCCCGCCCATCTGGTATATCATACCACTCTGGGCAGCTAACAGCAAGGATATACAATTAAAATAAAAATCCATAAACATAATAAATGATAGAGGAAAGGAAGAAAATTAAGTCAAATTAAATGCTGGCAGGAGGGAAGGCCTGGGTGTACAGCCATGTTTTTAATTGCATTTTAAATGTACCCAGCATAGGGGCCGCGTGAATCACAGGAGGGAGATTGCTCCAAAGGCGAGGAGCCACCACTGAGAAGACCCGGTTACGTGTCTTTTCCCATCGGGCCTCCCTCGGCGTCAGGCTCCTCAGCCTCACCTCCTGGCTCGCGCGGGTGATCCGGGTAGATCTTGGTGGGAGCAGGCGTTCTGCCAAGTATCGAGGTCCCAAACTGTTTAGGGCCTTATAAGTAAGCATTAGAACTTTGAAGTCAATGCAGAAATGAATGGGCAGCCAGTGTAGTCTGCCCAGGATAGGAGAAATGTGATGGAATTTTCTCCCTCCAGTAAGGAGCCTGGCCGCTGCATTCTGCACCATCTGAAGTTTCCGCGTCAACCTCAAAGGCAGCCCCATGTAGAGCGCATTGCAGTGGTCTAATCTTGAGATTACGAGTGCGTGCACTAAGGTAGTAAGCGCCCCCATGTCGAGATAGGGCCGCAGTCAGGCGATCCGCCAAAGATGAAAAAAGGCAGAACGGACAGCCGACGCCACCTGCATTTCCATGGTGAGCGTCGGGTCCAAATGTACGCCCAAGCTGTGGACCCCACTCGCCAGAGCCAGGGCCGCCCCCCCCAAATGACAGCTACCCAAGCCCCCTGCCACGGGGCCCCCACCCTCAGAAGTTCTGTCTTGTCCGGGTTCAGCCTCAGGCTGTTCTCCTGCATCCATTCCAGTACGGTTCCCAGGCAGCGCTGAAGGTACAGGACAGCATCACCTGCAGTTGGTAAAAAGGAGATGTAGAGCTGGGTGTCATCAGCATACTGGTGACACGACGCTCCACATCCCCTGATGACACCAGCTAGCGGCCTCATATAGATGTTGAACAGCTTTGGGGAGATAATCGACCCCTGCGGAACCCCACAATTGGAGCTCCACGGGGCCGAGACGCTCTCCCCAAGCTGGACTCTCTGGGGACGGTCCTCCAAGAAGGAATGGAGCCAGGCTAGCGCCAAACCACCAATTCCCAGCCCGGAGAGCCTCCCCAGGAGGATACAGTGGTCAACGGTATCAAAGGCCGCCGAGATGTCGAGGAGGACCAACAGAGACACTTTACCCCTGTCAGCCTCCCTCAACAGGTCATCATACAGGGCGACCAATGCTGTCTCTGTACCGTGATGCGGCCTGAAACCCGACTGGAATGGATCCAGGGTATCTGTTTCATCCAGGAGTGCTTGAAGTGCACTCTTTCATCCAGGAGTGCTTGAAGTGCACTCATTGGTACACTCTTTAAAACTCAATTACTATTCTTATTTATGAGGGTAAACTCTTATTTTGAAAATGACAGCTTTTCTCTCTTCACTACTTGCTTTTATTTCATCACTTAGCGTTAGAACATCCATCCTTTTCTCTTTTTACATGAATTTTGTAACAATTTCATTTCACAATATATGCCTATTCTCAGTATTTAGCACAAGTTTCCACATCTATTTTGTGGTATCTCGCTGTTAAGTAACAATAGAAGTAAAATACATCACAAGTGGTGCTTCAAACTGCACTCCATTTTTTCCTCTTTTCTCTCTGTTTTGCATTACTTCAGCATTTGGTTGTTTCTTCACTTCAGGGGAAAATAGCAAAAAACTGAATGAGCTCCTTATGCCTTCTTAACTTATCAGGACCTCTGAATAAAGCTCCTTCCACTTTCCACGCATTTATAAGGCTTCTCCCCAGAGTGAGTTCTTTGATGTAACCTAAGATCACCACTGTGACTAAAGCTCTTTCCACATTCCATGCATTTATATGGTTTCTCCCCTGTGTGAGTCATTTGATGTAACCTAAGATCACCACTGCGACTAAAGCTCTTTCAACATTCCATGCACTTATGTGGTTTCTCCCCAGTGTGAGTTCTTTGATGTGAACTAAGAACATTACTCC